>NC_057807.1:170520391-170830946 GCF_018294505.1 Triticum aestivum | reverse complement strand
CGACGTCCATCCCCATGCCTCCGCCCAGTCCGACCACCAGTCACCACCACGCCCCACTCCCCCTCACCTTATCTCTCATCTTTCTCCCTCCATTTTTATATACAAGGGGCCACTATCAAAATTACAATTTGCAGATATACAAGGCCACTAACACTAATCAATGCAATATTAATGGTGTTTGCCTCGTGGTACTAGCAAAGGAGGACATTAATTATCCCTTGCATGCATGCGGGAGTTTGTAAAAAATGCATCTTGATGTTCCGTGCAATGCACGGGCATCTTGCTAGTCCATGAAAACAACACATGGAAAAATTCCACGGCGAACGAGGGATTTGAATCTGTTGGGAGGGGCTGTTTGGATCTTGCCAGGGGTAGCCAAAATATTGGCGACCCTTTTGTCCACCGGGGCCTTTGCTACCGATTAACGAGGAATGGTTCGGGTGCTCATGCTTTCATGCATCCTCCAGCACGCACGTTGGAGACGAGCTCGCACGAGCTGTGTTTTTTTGTCCCACAACACCACCCGAGCCGCACGCAGACCGACCGGTGACCCGCAAATTATGCCGTCCAACCGTAGCCGCACAAATTATAACAGCAACTGAACCAACCGGACGAAATTCACGCAAACACATAGACAAACTGATATTTCATATAAACAACAATGGAAATCATATAAAATACCGGATTTTCATACAAACATGACGGATTTCATTACATTCAAATGAACTACGCCATGCTAGTTCTGGACAGCACAGGTATATAATACCTGGCCTAAATGGTCACCCGCCGATCGATTTGTGTTCCTCATGTCCGGCAGCACGATCACCGGACTGCCGGGAGCCTCGGAGGTATATGCTTCAGCGCAAAGGACGGCTCACTTCCCCACTGCCCAACTGATATCATTGGCTGATGCCGAAGATGATGGTGGCCGGCACCGGTTCGAGCTCATCACCGGCCACTACTTCGCTATGGCCGGCACCGGCTCGAGTTCATCCTAACATTCCCCTCTTCTGTGGAGCCCATGCGGGGTCGACGAAGGTCCTCGCAAAAAAAGGATCCTGCAAGACACCTGTTGTGTACGCCGGCGTCGCCTCCGTGGTGGCCTTCATGGGACCCAAGCGGCGGCGGCTTCCCGTGTTCTACTTCTCCTCGATGATGGCGGCGGACGCGGAGGCGCTGACCACTGACTCGTCGCTCTCCGCGCAACTGGCTTCTTTCGCTGCTTGCATGGCGTGGCCGCCGGCATGGGAGTCTCGGCCACAGAAACGGGAGACGTGGTACGAGGCGGCGGCGTGGACGGCAGCAACGACGCCCATGCGCTGCTCCTCATCGAGCTGGCCTGGAGCGGCGAGTTGCTGAACCGCGCGCCGGCTTGGGGCGACAACTGGTTCCGTCGGGCGAGGGGAGGGAGGTGGATCAGCGAGCTGCATAGCTCGTATCCGGCGGGCTACCTAGCCGGCTTGGATGCAGAATAACTACTCTTTGTACACTAGTAGAAAACGGAGCTTTAAAACCGGTTCGTAAGGGCCTTTAGTGCCGGTTCTTCAACCAGCACTAAAGGGTGGAGACTAAAGGCCCCCCCTTTAGTACCGGTTCGGCATGAACCGCCACTAAAGGCCCACCACAAGGCGTGAGCTTGCGCCATGGTATGGGGGACCTTTAGTACCGGTTGGTGTTACCAACCGGTACTGAAGGTATTTTTTTGATTTTTTTTAAATTTTGTAAAAATTATTTGTTTTTTTTTCGATTTTCAATTTTCTGAATTATTTGATGATTTAGTCTCTAATCACCCCTCTTAACTGCTCAAGTGTGGATCACTCATTCCAAATCGTCTAACTTCCCGGCCGGTCACCCATCCTCTCACTCCACCAACCTAAGCACGCTTAACTTCGCAGTCCTATTCCCCCTACATTCCAAGTCTGCACTTGTTGTTTTCCTGACAAATGTAAGCTGTCAATCCTATTAACCCTCAGCAGTTTAGCTTGAGAATTAGGTCACACATTTCACCGTTTGAGTTTGGAACTATTATTCTAAAAAACAGTTAATAACACTAATATTTCTTGAATAAGTTTAACCATAGTTTGACCATAGTTTGACCACAGTTTGACCAAAATTCAAAAAATTGAAATAATTATTTAGTAACACTGATATTCTTGAATAATTATGTTGCAACATTAATACTTCTTGAATAAATAGTTTGACCATAGTTTGACCAGATTTAACCAAAATTAAAAAAAACTGAAATTTGAGCATATCTTTTTTTCCTTTTGGAATTTGAGGATTATAAAATATTGCAAACCGACCATAGGCCGTCAGAATTAGATGCGGATTTTCATGCTGAATTTTTTGATATATTATACGGTTTTTTTCGACATCGTATGCAAAAGTTATAGCCGTTTTACATTTTCCCTACACTTTTTGCAAAACATGTCCAAATTTAAGTTTTTTAATTTTCCTCACTAGTAGATGTAGTATATAACTACTTCTCGAAGAATTTTATTTTTTGAATTTTTTATCATTTTCTTTTATATTTTTCAAAACTGAAATGGCAATACACGGGGAGGGGGGGGTTAGAGTTTGAAAATATCCCTATAGTGTCGGTTTGTGTCTCCAACCGGGACTATAGGTCAAACCCCTTTAGTCCCGGTTCGTGGCACGAACCGGTACTAAAGGTTAGCCCTTTAGTACTAGTTTGTGCCATGAACCAGTACTAAAGGTGATTGTGGGGCCCCGACCCGACGCCAGCCTGCCACCACCCCTTTAGTACCGGTTCGTGGCACAGACCGGTACTAAAGGTTCATAACGAACCGACATTAATGCATAGCCGTTCGGACCGGCACTAATGGTACCATTAGTACTGGGCCAAAATCGAACCGGCACTAATGTGTCTCACATTAGGTCCTTTTTCCACTAGGGGTAAGCCATTGTAAGAGTGGACAAAATGGTGAAGGAGGAGATAGGGGAGTGGCAGAGGTGTGCGATTCTTGGCTGGTGTTTGGCCTCGTTTAAATAGGAGATTAAATAGACGACGGACGGGAGGAGCTCGGCTGGCGTTGCATTTAATGTCGGCCCGGTGATGAACAGACGTGTGTCCAGAGTGGATTTCTCGGCTTCCCCACGGGCGGGTTTCATGGAGGCGTTTGAATGCGGCAAGGAGGCGTGTTCAGCCGGGCGTGCAGCGAGTGGCACCCTTGACTCTGACCTAGGACACCGCGTCGTTCTTCCACTGACGTGTGGGCTCTTTGGGTACATGGCCTGCATGTCAGTGACCCAACGCAGGCAGCGCACAGCAGAGGAACCTTTGGTGGGCTAGCGCGGTCAGAAGCGGGCATTTCATAAACCGATGATTGTTCATTGAGTGTGACGTCATCTTTTTCATGTAGATAAGCCTACTATGTTGATAGCCCATTCGATACGTTGTGATTCATAAAGACCACTGCAAACATCAATGTTCTTCTTATCACAGATAAGATTGATTAATACTCGTAACAATCCATGTCCTTAACAAAGGGTGCATGCGCGTATAGGTTGAGCGTGTGTCTTGCGTCGTGTGCTGTGTGCATGCAGGCGTGCGAGTGTTGCGTGCGTGCAAGGGTACGTTTCAGTGTTGCATGCATGGATGCGTACGTGCGTGTGTTTGTGAGTGCATGTGTACGTGTCAGTGTTGCATGCCAGCATGCGTGCGCATGTACGTCATGTTTACGTGTCAGTGTTGCATGCATGCATGCGTGCATGTCTTGCATGCGTGCATGTGTACGTGCAGGGTGAGGTGCTACGTCTTGAGCTTGCGTTGGTTTTCCTTGAAGAGGAAAGTGTGATGCAGCAATAGTAGCATAAGTATTTCCCTTAGTTTTTGAGAACCAAGGTATCAATCCAGTAGGAGGCTCCTCAAAAGTCCCACGCACCTACACAGACAAACAAAGGACTCGCAACCAACGCAATAAAGGGGTTGTCAATCCCTTCACGGCCACTTGCAAAAGTGAGATCTGATAGAGATAGTATGATAAGATAAGTATATTTTTGGTATTTTATGATATAGATTGGAAAAGTAAAGATGCAAATAAAAGTAGATTGAAAGCTTATATGATAAAAGATAGACCCGGGGGCCACAGGTTTCACTAGTGGATTCTCTCAAGATAGCATAAGTATTACGGTGGGTGAACAAATTACTGTCGAGCAATTGATAGAAAAGCGAATAATTATGAGATTATCTAGGCATGATCATGTATATAGGCATCACGTCTATGACAAGTAGACCGACTCTTGCCTACATCTACTACTATTACTCCACACATCGACCGCTATCCAGCATGCATCTAGAGTATTAAGTTCATAAAGAATAAAGTAACACATTAAGAAAGATGACATGATGTAGAGGGATAAACTCATGCAATATGTTATAAACCCCATCTTTTTATCCTCGATGGCAACAATACAATACGTGCCTTGCTGCCCCTGCTGTCACTGGGAAAGGACACCACAAGATTGAACCCAAAGCTAAGCACTTCTCCCATTGAACCCATTGAAGAATTCAGAGGAAATTCAAATATTTCTCATAGATAAACTTGATCTAAACCCACAATTCATCGGATCTCGACAAACACATCGCAAAAAGAGTTACCTCGAATAGATCTCCAAGAACAGCAAGGAGAACATGGTATTGAGATCCAAAAAGAGAGAACAAGCCATCTAGCTAATAACTATGGACCCGAAGGTCTGTGGTAAACTACTCACAACTCATCGGAGGGGCGATGGTGTTGATGTAGAAGCCCTCCGTGGTTGAATCCCCCTCCGGCGGAGCACCGGCGAAGGCTCCAAGATGGGATCTTGCGGATACAGAAGGTTGCGGCGGTGGAATTAGGTTTTTGTGGCTTGTTCTGATGTTCTCGGGGCACGTGGGTATATATAGGAGGAAGAAGTAGGTTGGTGGACGCCCGAGGGGCCCACGAGATAGGGGGACGTGCCCAGTATGGGGGGAGGGGGCGTGCCCTCCACTCTCGTGACCGCCTCGGTTGCTTCTTGACTTGCACTCCAAGTCCTCTGGGTCACGTTCGTTCCAAAAATCACGCTCCCGAAGGTTTCATCTCGTTTGGACTCCGTTTGATATTCCTTTTCTTCGAAATACTGAAATAGGCAAAAAACAACAATACGGGTTGGGCCTCCGATTAGTAGGTTAGTCCAAAAAATGATATAAAAGTGCAAAGTAAATCCCATAAACATCCAAAACAGGTAGTATAATAGCATGAAACAATCAAAAATTATAGATACGTTGGAGACCTATCAAGCATCCCCAAGCTTAATTCATGCTCGTCCTCTAGTAGTTAAATGATAAAAACAAAATTTTTGATGTGGAATGCTACCTAGCATAATTCTCAATGTAATTTTCTTTATTGTGGCATGAATGTTCAGATCCAAATGATTCAAAATAAAAGTTCATATTGACATAAGAAATAATAATACTTCAAGCATACTAATCAAGCAATCATGTCTTCTCAAAATAACATGGCCAAAGAAAGTTATCCCTACAAAATCATATAGTCTGGCTGTTGCTCTATCTTCATCACACAAAGTATTTAATCATGTACAACCCCGATGACAAGCCAAGCAATTGTTTCATACTTTAGTAATCTCAAACTTTTTCAACTTTCACGCAATTCATGAGCGTGAGCCATGGACATAGCACTATATGTGGAATAGAATGGTGGTTTTGGAGAAGACGAAAAAGGAGGAAGATAGTCTCACATCAACTAGGCGTATCAATGGGCTATGGAGATGCCCATTAATATATATCAATGTGAGTGAGTAGGTATTGCCATGCAACAGATGCACTAGAGCTATAAATGTATGAAAGATCAACAAAAGAAACTAAGTGGGTGTGCATCCAACTCGCTTGCTCACGAAGACCTAGGGCATTTTGAGGAAGCCCATCATTGGAATATACAAGTCAAGTCCTATAATGAAAAATTCCCACTAGTATATGAAAGTGACAACATAGGAGAATCTCTAGGTAAAAGGATAGTAACATTGTCCCTTCTCTCTTTCTCTCTCATTTTTTTATTTGGACTTTCTCTTTTTGGCCTTTCTCTCTCTCTTTTTAAGTCCGAAGTCTCATCCCGACTTGCGGGGGAATCATAGTCTCCATCATCCTTTCCTCACTGGGACAATGCTCTAATAATGAAGATCATCACACTTTTACTTACTTACAACTCAAGATTACAACACAATACTTAGATGTGAACAAGATATGACTCTATATGAATGCCTCCGGCGGTGTACCGGGATATGCAATGAATCAAGAGTGACATGTATGAAAATTATGAAGGTGGCCTTGCCACAAATACGATGTCAACTAAATGATCATGCAAAGAGCAATATGACAATAATTATGCGTGTCATATAAACAGAATGGTGGAAAGTTGCATGGCAACATATCTCGGAATGGCTATGGAAATGCCATAATAGGTAGGTATGGTGGCTGTTTTGAGGAAGGTATAAGGTGGGTGTATGGTACCGGTGAAAGTTGCGCGGCACAAGAGAGGCTAGCAATGGTGGAAGGGTGAGAGTGCGTATAATCCATGGACTCAACATTAGTCATAAAGAACTCATGCACTTATTGCAAAAATCTACATGTCATCAAGAACAAAGTACTACGCGCATGCTCCTAGGGGGATAGATTGGTAGGAAAAGACCATCGCTTGTCCCCGACCGCCACTCATAAGGAAGACAATCAATAAATAAAATTGTGCTCCAACTTCATCACAAAGCGGTTCACCATACGTGCATGCTACGGGAATCACAAACTTCAACACAAGTATTCTTTAAATTCATAATCACCCAACTAGCATGACTTTAATAATACCACCTCTAATATCTCAAAACAATTATCAAGTATCAAATTGATCATAGCATCAAATTCACTATCTATGATAGTTTTTATTATACCCAACTTGGATGCTCATCATTCTATGACCAATTTTATAACCATAGCAAATACCATGCTGTTCTAAGAGACTCTCAAAATAATATAAGTGAAGCATGAGAGACTAACAATTTCTTCTAAATTAAACCACCACCGTGCTCTAGAATATATAAGTGAAGCACTAGAGCAAAAACTATCTAGCTCAAAAGATATAAGTGAAGCACGTAGCGTATTCTCATAAATTCTAATCAAGTGGGCTTCTCCCAAAAGGTGTGTACATCAAGGATGATTTTGGAAAACTAAAAAGCAAAGACTAATATCATACAAGACGCTCCAAGCAAAACACATATCATGTGGCGAATAAAAATATAGCTCCAAGTAAAGTTTATGATAAACGTTACCGAAAGAGGGGATGCCTTCCGGGGGCATCCCCAAGCTTAGGATTTTGGCTATTCTTGAATATCTTGGGGTCCCTTGGGCATTCCCAAGCTTAGGATCTTGCCACTCCTTATTCCATAGTCCATCAAATCTTTACGGAAAACTTGAAAACTTCACAACACAAAACTCAACAGGAAATCTCATAAGCTCCGTTAGTGAAAGAAAGGAAAACCACCACATAAGGTACTGTAATGAACTCATTATTTATTTATATTCATGTTAATCCTACTGTATTTCAAGTTCTCTATGGTTCATATCACTTAATACTAGTCATAAATGCATCAAAATAAGCAAACAACACACGAAAAACACAATCTGTCAACAACAGAACAGTCTGTAGCAATCTGTAACTCTCGAATACTTATGGAACTTTAAAAATCCTACCAAAATAGGAAGTCCTGGGAAATTTGTCTATTGATCTACAGTAAAAAGAGTCAACGCAAAAGCACGTTTCTGTGAATTACTAAAACTATTTTCTGTGCAAAGTTTCTGTTTTTCAGCAGAATCAAATTAACTATCACCATAGGCTATCCTATAGGTTTTACTTGGCACAAACACTAATTAAAACATAAAAACACATCTAAAAAGAAGGTACATGCAAAATTTAATACTAAACAGAAGCAAAAAAACATAAATAAATTTGGGTTGCCTCCCAACTAGCGATATCGTTTAACGCCCCTAGCTAGGCATAAAAGCGAGGATATATCTAAGTAATGCCATCTTTGGCACTCAATTCATAAATAGCTCGCATGATAGAATCATAAGGTAATTTTACTTTCTTTCTTAGAAAGTTCTCCATGCCTTTCCTTAATAGAAATTGGAATCTAATATTCCCTTGCTTCATATCAATAATCGCACCAAGCGTTCTAAGGAAAGGTCTACCAAGAATAATAGGACAAGAAAGATTGCAGTCTATATCAAGAACGATAAAACCTACGGGCACCAAATTTCTATTTGCAACAATGAGAACATCATTGATCCTTCCCATTTGCTTTTTAATGGTGGAATCTGCAAGGTGCAAATTTAAAGAGCAATCATCAAGATCATGGAAACCTAGAATATCACATAAAGTTTTCGGAATCGTGGAAACACTAGCACCCAAATCACATAAAGCATAACACTCATGATCTTTAATTTTAATCTTTATAGTAGGTTCCCACTCATCATAAAGTTTTCTAGGTATAGAAACTTCCAAATTAAGTTTTTCATCATAAGATTGCATCAAGGCATCAACAATATGTTTGGTAAAATCTTTCTTTTGACTATAAGCATGAGGAGAATTCACAACGGATTGCAACAACACTACTAGGGAAAACCTTATACACAGAATGTTACCAGTAGCGCTGTACAAAATCATACGCTACTGCTACTTAGTAGCAGCGCGTGTAAATTAACCGTGCTATTGCTATGACTTTAGCAGTAGCACATACTAGCAAAAAGCGCTACTGCTATGTTTGAACTGGGCGCACATGGCTAGCCCAACCTAGCAGTAGCGCGTATACTGGCCCAGCGCTACTGCTACTCTCCTTAGCTGTAGGGCCCTTACGTGTAAGGCGCTACTGCTAACGGAAATAAAATAAAGTGAAAAACAAGTAGAAAAGTAAATGAAAATGAAAGAAATAGAAAAAGGAGAAAGGAAAAAAATAAAATGTAAAGAAAAATAAAAGAAAAAGGGAAAAAAGGAGAAAGGAATATCAGTAGCGCGTTTCCAAAAACGCGCTGTAGCTAACTTAGCTATAGCGCATTTTCGGAAACGCGCTACCGTTACGTTTCACTTAAACAGCAGTTCCCCCCCCCCCCCCCCGCCCCCTGGCCGCCACACTTCTTCCCCAAATCCCTCACCCTCGCCGCCGTCTCCCCAATTCGCCGTCGCCCCAATTTGCCGCCATCTCCTGCCGGCGTGGACGCCCGCAACCTCACCGTCTCCCCTCGAGGCCGTCATCATCCTCACCGCCGCCGCCCGAGGCCGCCCTCAGCCTCACCGCCGCCGCCCGATCGAGGCCGCCCTCGACGTCACCGTCCGCGCCCTCCACCTCACCACCGCCCGAGCCCGCCCAGGACCGCCGTTGCCCGTGCTCGAGCCCGCCCTCTCCGCCCCTGCCTCCGTCACCGAGCACCTCCCCGCCACCGTCTCTCCCCTCTCTGTAAGTCCCCCACCCCTCCCCCCACTCCTCTCTCTCTGAATTTTAGAGAAAAAATTAGTAGAGCAAAAGTTTGTTTATAGCAAAAAATTTAGTTTAGAGCAAAGGATGTTAAGTAGTAGATGTTAGAGCAAAAAATTAGTTTAGAGCAAAAAATTTGGTTTACAACAAAAGTTAGTTAGGGCAGTAGGGTTTAATTAGGGTAGATGCTGCTTGTATAGTATATAGTGATACTAGTAGATGTTAATTAGGTTAGGGCAATAGTGGTACTAGTAGATGTTAATTAGGGCACTAGAGTTGTGCTAGGTTAATTAGGTTAGTAGTGCTGCTAGTAGTAGTGGTACAGTAGGTTAATTATGTGATGTTAAATGAATAACCTAAATGAATGAAATTAGTAGTTAACTGAATTTTTTTCCTTTTCATCATTATAGAGAACTAAAGTTAACTGAATTTTGTTCTATTAGTAGTTAAATGAATTTTCTTCTACATTTTGTTTTTGAATTAGCTTGTGAAATTTGGACATGTGGTTGCTCGTGTATATTTGGACATGTGTTGTGGTGTCGAAGAGGGATATTTGAACACTGTTTCCAGGGAATGATGCTGAGTGGCCTATGTTTTGCCGGAATGTTGATTCATTTCTGTTCTGGCAAATTTCAGGTTCTCGATTTGTCCACTTTTTAGCAAAGGTCATGCCGAAATTTTCCGTGAATTTCGGCATGACTTGTGCTACAAACTAGGACATATCGAGTGCCCGGGATTTGCCGCACCAGGAAGGAGTCAACATTCCTGCAAAACAATAGTCCTTTTTTATGTCATTATTCATTTTATTAGGTCTAGAATTAATTGACTAGATTTAATCATAGGAAACATGGCTAGCAACGATGAAGGACATGGTTCTGGTGATTGCGACGACGTCTACCGGGCGGCAGATGAATTTTTTAGCCTTACCGACGATCAACAGATGTTGTTGCTGGGCCCACCGGTAGCATCGGGGACTGAGACCGACACGCAGACTGGTGCTGAGACCGACACGCAGACCGGTGCTAAGACTGAGACCGGCACTGAGATTCAAACCGGCATCGAGACCGGCGCTGAGATCGGTGCTGCCTCGGGGAGCGGAGTCGGTGTAGAACCGAAAGCAAAGAGGCAACGGCTTCCTAACAAACTCAGGACTACTATACTGGTGGTCATGGAGGTGGACGACGGCAATTTTAAGCCAAAGGCGCCCGAGGAAGCGCGCGCGTGCTTAGGCAATCAAATAGGCTGCATCATACGGACAACCGCCACCATCAACGATGAGAAACTAAAGAAGATAGAAAATATGAGGAGCTCCCTCCTAAAGAAGTTTCACCAGATATTCTTGTTCCCGGGCCGGAATGAGAAGGATTATGAAGATCCAGACAAGGACCCGGCAATGAAGAAGATCAACAAACACGCCATGACCAAGTTTAGCGACACGTTGGCCGCCTGGAAAAATCGAGTGAAAGCAAAGATCAACGACGGGGAACCCTACTTCGAGATTGTAAAGGATAATCCGACAATCACGGAAGAGCAGTTTCAAATATTCAAGGAGGCTTGCAAGGCCAAAGCTGCCAAAAAAAAGTCTAAGTACATGAAGGGGCTTCAAAAGAGGAACATTGGGAGCCACCAAATCGGAAGCCGTGGTTACGGCGGAAAGAGGTCCAAATGGGCCAAGGAGGACGCGGAAGCCATGAGTCTGGGCATCCCAGACCCCTTGGCGGATTTCACCGCCCCGCAGGAGCGTGACGTCCTGAGGGCCCGGCACCGTTGGGACCCAGTGAAGAAGGTTTACAAGACAACACCGGTCATTACGGAGTTCATGAGAATACTGGTAATTTTAGTTTCTGATCAATTCGACTGCACACGTTAGTCATATTTGTAAACGATCCTTGTGCCTTTTGCAGAGAGAGCAGCACCGGATTGCGGCCGAAAGCGACTCGCCGTCTAAGGCATTGGCGAGGCCCAAGTGGGACACTCCATTCAACCGGGCGTTGAACATATTGAAACAACAACCGGTGGATACTCGACCGTCGTATGGACGCGTGCATGGTGTGGGAGACGGCGCCACGTGGAAGAAGTACTACCGTGAGACCACGGAGGAGAGAAAGGAAAGACGGACGTTAACTGAAGAAAGCATCGACAAGAAGGTTGATATTGCGGTTGAGAAGAAATCATCTCAAACAGTCGCAACAGCGGTAGCTGCCGCAAAACAGGCGATTGCAGATATATCTACTTCCTTGGTGACGGGCGTTTACACTTGGACAAGGCAAAATCCAAAAAAAATGCAGAGGACTTTCCCCTTGATGACTTCTTGGGAGCACCTGCCCCCGCACCGGCTCCCGTACCTGCTCCCGTGCCGGCTCCCGCACCGGCTCCCGTACCTGCTCCTGCACCGGCTCCCGCACCGGCTCCCGCACCGGCTCCCACACCGGACGTTCTCGGTGGTGCCTCCTCTTTGGCTGAGATCGACGCCCTCACGGTATCTGTCACACCGGCCCCCTTCAATATAAATGTATAATCTCTCGTTTTCGTTGCCTTTCGGATGTCTCACGTCGCAGACTTTTCTTTGCAGGCCGACAAAACCCCATGCACCATATTGTACACCATCGGCGAACAGAAGGTGGACGTGGGGAAGGGGACGATAATGGAGCCAAAGGAACCATTGTTCCCTAGCCGGTCGATCCCCCCGAACGTCTTCAAGGTTTCCGTGGCCAGTGTCAAACCGGGTCACGAGAATTTGCCTCCTCTAATACTAGTGGGGGATGACGACGAGAACCCACGGCGGCTTGGTGATTGTTGCAATGGTGGGTCCTGTTGTGGCCAAAGAGTCTGCTTCGTCTGGAGGCGGCCGGGAGCACAACCACGAGCACGCAGCCTCAACAAGGTATGAACATCAACACCCCACCTACCCAATTAGCGTCGGGTGTCGGGTTGGGTGATAGCGGACGAGGTAAGCAGGTGGCTCCATTAGTCGCTGATGACGTCGCCATGGATGAGGATTAGGATGACGATGGCGCTGAACAGTATGTCTATACTGGCGCCTCCTCAGGGTTTGAGTGTCATGAGTCGGTGCCTGAATTACCGTCTCAACGTATTATTGACGACCATCCGGTGGTAAAGAAGTCTAGGAAGAGAGCGAGGAAAGGCAAAAAAGCTGATTCTATGATCCAGCCGCCTCAGCAGCCTCGGCTTTAGGACCGTGTAGATATCCCCGATGCGGATAAATGGCATATCCCCGGTCGACCAATCCTACCTGAAACAGCGCTACGGGCCAGATTCGGTGATCTAAGGAGACTTCATGATGACGTGCTGCGGGTAGAGAAAGGCCTCATCGCCTCGAAAGATCCAAGATACCCACTCTACGTGGTTAACGTTCCGCGGCAAATGTCGTACATTGACGGCTTCCCCGCGGATAAGTTCTTCCTCCGATTCGATTACATATTTGACATGTTTCATGTGAAGAAGCTGGATAAGCTCCCCCGCGGACGTGGAGGCCCTGGACACTCCGGGTGCCGGGCCATCCATGGCCCCGGGTGCCCGGCCTCCAGCTGGGGGACGCCCCTGGCCACCTCGGGTGCCCGGCCCCCCGACCAGGCGCTGGTCCTGACCACCCCGGGTGCCCGGGTTATCAACCCACGGGTGCCCGCACCAAAGGCGGCCAAGGGCGCGGCCCTCCCTATGCGCCCCGGGTGCCGGGCCATGTTGGGCCCGGGTGCATGGCCCCCCTCCAGTCGGCTCCCTGGTCTGTCCGGGTGCCCGGCCCCTCCTAGCCCGGGTGCCCGACCACCCCCTGTGCAGTCGCCCGGTCCAGTCCGGGTGCCCGGAACCCTCTTGCACCGGGTGCCCGGAACCCTCCGAGGCCTGCGTGCCTTTTTGGGTTTTTGTCCTTCTAACCCCTCTCCCCCTCCTAGTCCGTCCATAGACTATATAAGGGCATCTCCTAGGTCATTTGTGGGATAGCAAAGTATTTGATAGACATTTGTGAGCTTTGCTCCGTGGATCCACTCCACTAGGAGATCAAGACCTCCTCTTGGAGTGACCAAACAATAAGACCTCCTCCTTGGGGAAGGATCCCCATCATAGGATCATCAAGCCCTCATCTCCTTCATCGGATTTGGGATGAACTCTACCATGTATCTTATTTCCCTTTGATTGTTCATGTACCTTGTGGATCTTGTGTGATTGTTAGTCTAGTGGATGTGTGATTTGCACTTGTTCTTGAGTGCTCCTCTTGTTTTCCCTCTTGTGTTCATCTTGTTCTTGGGGATTCCCCCTCCAATTCGTGAAAGATCTTCACATAGGGTTCCACCCTACAACACAAGGGCTCATATATACGCGCAAGCACTCACTGCTATAAGCGCACACACGCGAACCCTACCCCTATGAGCACCTTTGAGAGAGTGGGACATCATATATGATCTTGAGATTTTATGAAGTCACCATAGGTGCCTCGTAGTCGAGTGGAATGTCTCCTCCCACGGAACGCACATCGCCAGAAAATACTGAAATTAACACAAGATAAATGTGAGCACCGGGACTTTAACCTTGGTGGGCTCGAGAAACCACCATCCTCCTAACCATCCATCCACATGTTGGTTAGCACGACAAAATGTATGTGGTGACCGTGATGAGCTTATTCTGAAGTCCAGTGACCATATCGTGCTTTCGCTTCAAATACAATGACCGTAAGTGTCATCAACAAAATACGGAGCATGCATCCAATGGAAAGTCCGTCAGTGTCATCAACAAAATATGGAGACATATCGTGAGCTAGATACCGTTGTACTATTGTATATGCTTATTTTCTTAGTGGCCGATTGCGTGTGTGGTGTGGTGGGCACATCATTTCTAGTTGTGGTGGGTCAACATGAAGACTCATGGGTCTGTTCCATCCTGCGCCACATATAGGTTGACCGAGATGCGTTATACGAAGACCCATGTGGAGGACTCAGCGTACAACACGAAGCTACCAGAGTCGCGGAGGACTCTATCCCCACTGGTGATAAGCCGACTATATATGATTTCTAACCCTAGGCCCCTACTATGTTATAGAAGCTTGGGGGCTAGTTCGTCGATAGTATACACACACGCATAATTCCTGGTATTCACGTGTACTTTGTACACACCCCTATCACTAATATACAGTACCAGGAGTAGGCTCTTTCTTCAACTGCAAGGGTCTAAACTAGGGTAAAACTTTGCCTGATATTACCGTCCAGCCTAACAGCTAGGGATATCTTACCGAATGATATGATGAAATCATATCTGCCAACTACTAAGAGAGAGGTGTGTTTGGGGGGGGGCAATGTGTGCGATAGAGGCCTAAAGATAATGTGCATGTGGGAGACACGTAGGCACATATATGTGCGTATAGAGGGCTAGTAGAGACCGTGTGTGTGTATATGTGCATGTGAGAGAAATAGTGTTTTCCAACTGAGATTAGTGAAAAGAGTGGTACATAGTAGTCAGCAAGAGAGAGAAAGAGAGAGAAACAGAGAGAGCATGTGCGCGAGACACCCCGACACCCTGAGAGAGATTGTGAGCATGTGTGAAAGAGAAATGCGGATGCATATAAAGTGTGTGCACTTATGCGTTAGATAGAGAGATATATAACGCGTTTGTGAGAACGGGCTGAGGCATAGTCCATCTACGTGTAAAAGGCGGTTCTACGCATTAAATTAAAATATAAATGGCATTATTATTTTTGGATAAGATCATGAATTTTGCAAATTGCGTATGGACGAAAATCAGTCTATCAGACACCCATACTCTATTGAATTCTAGCATGTGCATGTGTTTATTTCGTATTATCGATCCATAGAGTGAGAGCTGTTTGAAATACAGGCAATGGATGCTTTTGCAATTAATATATAAACATTAATTAGTGCACTCCATGTTGTTAGTGTGAAGCACTTTATACATTTATCACTTGCATGGATACATTCTAAATTGCTAGCTACGAAATAGAATACATGTCGAATTCAACATAAAGGGGGTTTCGAAGATTCAAATTCATAGGAAGTGCATTCATCTATTTGAACCCGAGATAATGGCATTTGTAAATCAGATGTAAAAGGGGGCATCAATCCTTGTTGTGAGTTTGAACATGCTATATATATTCATACGCATATCTAACTTTTTTTTGCAACCAAGGAGATTATATCTAGAACCATGCATGAACTGGGGTAAGTTGCATATTTTATAATATATACTTGTGTACAATGTATATTCAAATGTACCCCCTCCATTCCAAAATAATCGTAACTTTAGGATTTTCAAGAGTAAAGATTTGTGAAGTTTGACAAATCCTGAAAGTTCAATTCAAGAGAACCGAAAATGCTAATGCTTCTGCTCGCAAATATTGAACGAAGCGCCAAATAGGCTTGTGGTCACCCGAAACCGCGCGAGACTAATGTTTGGTGGTAGGAAATTACTGTCTTAACTCTGGCCCATGTAGCCTATGGGCCCGATGTCCAAAGGTCTAAACCGGGGTAGGTTTGTAACTTCATCAAGACGCCAGTGTCAACCGCCTCCGAGAAGCATTCATATGCCGTGGGCGCCTAAACACCCATGCGCTCAGCCAAAATCTATCCCGCCCACATTTGGGACACCTGATATTACTGTCCTACCCCCAACCCACAATATGTTCGAAATTTTAGATGGGGGCAAAGTTTGTAACTTTCTCCAAATTTCAAACAAGCCCGTCTCAAACCGAAACATTGTTCCCCCTTAGTTCCCCGCCTCCCTCCATTTCCCCATCCATACTCCATGGGTGCCAAAACACCCTCTCCACCAGCCGCAAAACCCCAGCCTCCTCCGTCCTCCACCCCATAGCGGCCAATCCACCACCGCCCTCCGCCATCACGCCGGAGTCGGTACCCCGACGTCGTCATCCAATGAAACCGCAACCGCAACACCCTCAAGGACTTAGTAGTTGAAGCCGAGGCAGAGCTGCCTCCATGACGCCGAGCCGACGTGCGCCGTACCAAAACCACTCCGACCTCGCCGTCCTGCGCCTCACTACTGCCGCTCCACTGTCGCAACCGTCCACCACAGTGGAGCTGTTGCCGCTACGCCGTCGTTCACCGCCTCGGATCTGGTTCCCCGCCGCCGACAGACGGCTACCGCACCACACTCAACAACTTTTCCATGGGTTCGTCCAAGGCTCCACCGTCCTCCACAACTTCTCATTTCCAGCGAACCACAAGAAGATCGTTGGAAAAACAGAAGGAGGACACAGCACTGCCAGCAGAAAGAGGTACTCCTCTTCCCTTATCCGTGCAAATCTTATGTCTCTACTCACACCCTATTCATCCCACGAAAGAAACTAGTTGAGTGCTTCTTACTGCATCTTCTTCGTGATACTAAATGCACAAGGTTTCCTCCTTTACTATTTCACCTTTGCTAGAGGTCAGTAGCCCACCTGGATTTCAATACAGGGTCAGTCGAACCGCAATTAAAAGAAGCAGCACCCGCTTAGGCGCGCGGATCATTGGCGTTTCAAGGAAGATCATCAACACTGACTGGCTGGAGGTAGATGAAGGCGTTCTACCCGTTCTTTGTGCATCGGATGGTGCAGAAAAACGGACCAACCTATTTGCTTTCAGTCAATTGTTATTTTCATAGAATCCTGTAGTAATTAGTGTGCCATGCATGTTGTAGAGCTATCATATGTCTCCCGTCATTTATTCTCACCGACCAGCTATCTGCTACCTTTACACTGTACTAATTGTGCACAAACTTCACCCATACTCACACTATTGTTTTTTTATGCATGGGTATTTCAGACTCTGACGCAGTGTTGATGAATGCAGAGAAGAAAAGATAGAAGTCACTCCAGTGTAATTCGAATACCCACTGACCACTAATTCATTACCATTTATGTCCTTCATATACGCGCTCACGGGTGGGCCTTATGGTAATGTGCGCTGCTGAATGTGGACCGTTTGTCTGGTCAATTTATCGTGTTATCAACAAATTACGGAGCTGTATGGTGAGCCAGTGACCATATGATCACCCTAAAATGTACTTGTCATGGAATTAACACGTCAGATGTCCTAGTAAGAGGACTTAGTCATGGAGCCATCGCAACGAGATTAGCAAAAAGGGGTTAAACTGGACAAAGGACATGTGGAGTTTATACTGGTTCGGCTCCTTGTGGTGAAGGTAAAAGCCTACGATCCAGTTGTGGTGGAATTGATGGGGTCTCGATGAGCAGGGTGCGAATCCGCTTTGCCTATCTCTCGAGTTGTTGTTTCTTGTCCCTGAACCACCGCGGTGTCGTCCCTTTATATACAAAGGTTGACGCCTGGCGGTTTACAAAACACCAAGGCCAGCCCATACACGTGTCCGGCTCGGTTTCTACCTTTCCTAACTTACAACACAAGTTTACACATCTCATGCTGGTTTACGTCTATGGGCTCTAAACCACCTTTGGGCCCTGGGCCTCTAAGATTCAATGGTAGAGCGCCATACTCCTTGTCTTCATGGGCTTCAATATGGATGAGCGTAAACCGGCCCCTTCTAGGTGGTTTACACTCAGTAGTTATATCCCCAACATTAGGCCCTAGATTGATTTGAACCTGTTCATGTCAATGTTCAACACTTAGAAAAACTCCTTGAACATCCTCCTATGATCCTTGTAAACCGCCATGACGTCTCCTCCATATGAGCTTGGTAAACCGCCATGACGTCATCTTCTGAAATTGCAACAAATCGTCATGACGTCATCTTTGTGTAAAAACCTATAAATACCTCTTTTATTAATTAACTCCCAAAGACCGAGGCGACAGCTGTATCAAATATCCGATTTTTGGCTCTTCGATTCTCGTGCCTGTAATTTATCCCTTTGCCCTTATAAATAAGACCGGGGGTCCTTTCCATTCTCCCTCTTGCCTCTTCATCTCTTCTTCTTCCTCGCGACCCCGAAGAGCCCGAGCTCCGCCGCCGCCGTCGTCCTTCGAGCACTGCATCAACAAGGCCGCTGCATCAACCTGTTCTTAATCAGATAGACTGCGACACCCCTTCGCTGCTCGGCAGCATCAGTAAGTACTCCTCTTTCCAAATATTAGATCTGCATTAGGGTTCTGCTGTTCATCGGTGTTCTTCATTGTTCTTCCTTTTTCTCTCCGAGATCTCATAAATAGATCTAAAACTGATAGCGAAGGTGTGAGGAAGTAGTTCAGCGCCGCTAGTCACCCTCAGAAACCACTTTTTACTACATGAGATCCCATCCAAGCATATGCGCTCTTCTGCTATCATGACCTTTAGTTTTAGAATTTTTCCCATTTTGCAGAACTGCGCTAGATCCAAATTTATGCTTCCTTTGAAACCTGTTTCTGCAACACTTAGAAATTTTCAGATCTGTTCCTCCTATACCACTGTAGGCGGTTTAACTATTAGAAATTGATAATCCGCCAGTTACCATTAGCCCTCTCTTAAACCGCCACTTTTACCTGAGCATCAGTATCCAGTTTAACATGTATATTTTCCTTATTTGATCCCTTTCTCGACTTAACGCCGGTTTATACATATTAATCTTAGACCGTAATCCGGCATCTGAGCTTCTTTTATAGCTTTTCATCAAAAATGACCAAACAGCTCTTCTCCTGCAATTGGGCTCCCTCCCGGGTTACGGAAGAGCAGCTTACCAATTATGTGTGACTGGCGCTTTAGCAAAACAAGGAACCATCCATTGGAGAGCCCCGGGTACTAAAACCCTCCTGAACCTCAAGATGGAGAAGTAGTTGTCTTTGTACATCATTTAGACCGAGGGTTTAGCCCTCCCGGATCAAAAAATTTCCGGGATGTACTTGCCAGCTTCCAACTCCACCCTCAAGATATTGGACCAAACTCTGTGTCCAATATTTGCAATTTCCAAGTGTTTTGTGAGGTTTACCTGCAAGAAGAACCGACCGTCGAATTGTTGAGAGACTTCTTTCACTTGAACCGCCGTACTGAATTCACTGACGGCCCCAACACTGAACTTGGCGGGGTATCAATTCAGAAAAGGAAAGAAGTCAATTTTCCTCACGGCAAACACCACAGCCAGCCCAAGGACTGGAATCAAATGTGGTTTTACTGCGGGAATACCACTCCTGAAGATAAAAATCCTCTGCCGAGTTACCGTGCTCACCGGCTCAGTAATGAACACCCATTGCCTCAACGTCTTACTGCCAAGGAACGATCCAAGTACCACCACAGATTTCTAAGATCCGAGCCTTTATGGCAAATGGTTTAACCGACATTGATCTTGTCCGTTGCTGGGTTTCATGGAGTATCTTGCCCTTAAGCCAGCGTCCCGGTTTAATGTGCGAGTATACAAGAGAGTTAAAAGATCGCAACGTCATATCGATGTTCAGCTAACTGATGACGAAATTACTGAAGCTATCAAGAAGATGTTGGATGAACCGATATCTGAGTGCAGCAAGACCGGGATGCGTCCATATTACGCCTCCCATAAACCGCCAGCGGTAAGGATTGTATTTTTCTACTTTTAATTCGCCCTCCTTGTTGAGACTTTTCTCATGACCTTCTGTTTATCCTTGCAGAGGAATGATCCATTCTGGAAGAGGAATTCTCAAGACAAACCGGCGAAACCACAAGACAAACCGGTGAGAGCGCCTCGTGCTAAGAGCAAGTCCTCAAAGAAACCAGCGAAGAAAAGAACCACCGAGTCCCCCGATTCGACCGAAGATGTTGATGATTCGGAATCAGAGGTAGAACTTGATTCCCTTGGCTCATTTTTCATTCATCTTATTGACAATGATCATTATCAGGATGATGCGGAAGCCAGCCGTGCTGATCATGTAGAGGTAATTCCCCTTTCTTCCGATTTAGATCTTGTGCCAGTACGAATACTTTGTCGCGCAGTCCGGAAAGTGAAACATTCACATCCTCTCGCTTATTTGGATCCACACTTTTCTTTGAAGACACAGCACCCTGAAGCTTGTCGCACAACCCGACACAGTGGCCAACAAGTTACCTCCTCTAGTTTACCGGACACACCGATTCGGAAACACCATGCAGAGGTCTCTTGTACCTCTAACAAATCTTATCCCAATGCGGGTTACTTCTGATACCCTCTTAATCCATATGATTCCAATTATCAGGGCACTTCCAATTCATCCTCACGCGACTCATCAACCACACAGATGCCTCCCCTCAAGACCGTCCCTGGTAAGCATAATAATTTTAGTTTTTCTTTCTTGCATCGGTTTATCATACTAACCTCTGTATGTTACTTGCAGTGCCAAAGCCCGACTCAATAAAAAGGCCAAGCTGACTGCTCCCACTAATGATAATTCATCTTTTGAACCATAAAGGACCTCAGAAGCTGCTGATCGAGATGCTTATATTGCTCTGGATGATCCTGTGCCACAAGGTCAGGACACTTATGTTGATCCACCAGAAGTTAATCCGGCTAGTCCTCATGCTGATCCACCAAGCCCAGCTGCCAATCCACCAAGTCCAGCTGCCAATCCCTTAAGCCCAGCAAGAGCCGCTGCTAAACCATCCAACGCAGATGAGATTGTTGATGGCACGACCGATGATGTGGTGATTACCGATTTTGGCCACACTTCTCCTGGCAATCCTGTCACTTTATCAAAGCACAGTGCCAAAGAGGAATTTACTGCTGTGGACAAAGGCAAGTGGAAGTTTGATTTGTCAAGCTATGCTCATCTCAATGCCCAGGAACTCCACTCTGGATATCTAAACCGCATGTATACAAGTCGTGATTATGAGGCCGGTTTAGTCAACTTGATGAAGGAGCGCTATGAGGTAACTTCTATTAAAACATTTTATAAATTTTTCTTTGTGCTCTATATCAATGACATTGTAGCCCCCAAGGGCCTATTTATCTCTTCAAGATGAACCGGGACTTTTGATAAAAAATACTTCAACTGTGTAGCCCCCAAGGGTCGGTTTATCTCTTCAAGATGAACCGGGACTTTCTATTGCAAAGCTTATCCTTGTTGAATTCCTTCACCTTCGGTTTATCTGATCAATTAAGCATTAGCCCCCAAGTGCCAAGACTAATACTTTTATTGAGCCTTGGGACTTAAAATATCAGTTAAAAAGAAGCAATCCGCATTAGCCCCCAAGTGCCAATTGTATAACTTGTTATGTGCTTGGGACTTTTGAGAAAATTTGAACAACTTTATTATCTGTCTTCTGTAGGCTGACTTGAGCAACAAAGATTCCCAAATCGCCAATCTTCAAGAAAATATCAAGTCCCAGCAGGCAGAAACTTCCAAGGCCAAAGAGGAATTAAAGGGTGCTTTAACTGCCATGGAGCAATTAAAGGATGGCTTCAAAAGCGAGCGGACAGACTGGCAAACTGAGAGGGTCACTCTGTTAAAATGGGCTGAGGATGCTAAAGCGGCTCTTAAACCGGTGGCAGTAGAGCTAACTGGCTTAAAGCGTCAGATCCATGCTATGACTTCTGCAATATTTGGTAAGTACTCTTTGCAAGAGCCTTTCTGAAACATCTTTGAAACCACCGGTTTAACAGCAAATTCTTAAACCGTTGCAGGTAGTCGTGTTGCTCATCTAGGCTCGGATATGCATAGGAAGTTGAAAGCACCCTATACCTTGATAGAACAACTGTATACCGGTGCTCAACGAGTCATCTGCGCGGCCTCATACAATAAACCGCCGCCAACCTTAATCAAGGATACATTGGCCAAATTATCTATGACTCCTTCCCAGATAGCAGAGGTAAAGAGATCTGCTGCAAGGGCTGGCGCTTTATCTACACTAACTCGGGCCAAAGCTTGGATAGCTGATCTTGATCCAGCAGATATTGGAAAGGTCTATCCTAGCCAACAAGAAGACGGGTCAGAATTTGATAATAAAGCCCTCAAAACCTTGACAAAGGAGATGCGCCCGCTTGCGAGTAGATTGGCTGAAGAAGTTGACTTGTCTGTCCACCGGTCCAACTATGATGTGGACAACAAACGGGTTGATGCATCTATGAAACAAGTGCAGAATCTTATCCCGCCAATCCGTAAGCACACTTATGCCCCTGATGTTGAACCGTCCAATCTTATAAGTGACGAAGCTGTCTTCCAAGCTTTAACCGGGATTGACTGGGCAACCATTGACTTCCAGCCTCTAGGTGGGGAGGAGGAGGTTGAACCGGTGCAAGGTGATCAGCAAACTTCTCATCAAGCCGAAGAGGAATCATAATCCGGAAGCTGGTTTACCAGTTGTGTACCATCCTCTGTAGAAGAACAATTATCTTGTTGGGCGGTCCAAGCGCCTTGTAATAGGCTAGTTTAAAACACTTGGTCTGGTATGCCATCGTGCATAGCTTGAAACATTTGATCTGCTATGCCGTATAATCACTTTCCTGAGACTGACACTTTGTCATAAGATGCCATGTATGTTTATGTTTTTTATCAGTGTTATGCAATCCTGTTTTCTGCATGTCATAAACTGAAAAACTTATCCTGGCGGTTTACCGCCGGACGGGTTATGATGCCCAATATGAAGTCATAGTCTATAACCAAGGCTGTAAAGATGATGAAATATGAAAATACCTCATACCTGTGATTTAAGTCAAATCATTGGTTTACCAATCATTCTTGCAGGAAGGGTGATAACCCAAATCCTGAGTATTGATAACTCTCACCATGCTGTGCTGGTATATAATAAACCATGTCGGGTTATGATAAACAGCGGATGATCATCCTGGCGACTTATAGTCAATGCCAGACCGGGCTAAGAGCACTGGTTTATAATTGATTTTGTGCTAACAACTGATAGTTGAAAGCTACGCCGGGTTGAGAAACACCGGGCTGATAGAATGACTTATAGTCACGCCGAGTCAAAGGACGCCGGTTTATCTGAAAACCTTATCAAAGGAAGGAAAACTTGCAAAAAACAAAATCAAATAAAAACTTGTAGTCGAGGCATTTCAAGGGCTGACAGATCCAAATTCGAGGCTTTTCATGGGCTACTAGGCTGCTGAGTTAAACCATTTGACAAAGCCTTTTAAGATGGTCCTCCAATTAACCAATCGTCATTTTATCTCTGACAAGTTCAGGGTCTGTATAAGATTGACTTGTCAAACGTTCGGCGGGTCATACCAGGATTACCTAGATGGAGTGGCTTACTTGATGAAGGCAGGTTAGCCCGAGGTTTTAGGTGTATACATGTAATGCCCCGTATCCGATGCGCCAGGTGTCTTCCAGTTATTCGTCATTGTTTCCATGTCGTTTGCTTGCGTGTTGCATTTTGCCATGTCATCATCTGCATTTCATCTGCATGTTTTTCAAAACTTGCATCCGTTCGGGTTCCCCTGGTTCTCTCCGTTGTCCGTTCTGAGCCTAGACACACTCGCACGTGCCCGTCGCACTTCTCAGACCTTGTTTCATGAGCAGGAGAAAAATGTTCTCGAAATGGACCGAAAATTGCCGAGTGGCCTTGGTATATCACCGGTAGACCGCCCAGCAAATTTCGTTCCATTTGGAGGTCGTTTGATGCCCCAACGGTTAACCGCGTAGCCCGAGACCCCTCTCTCTTTGCAGCCCAGCCCCTCTTCACCACAGCTCATGAGACGATCCAAACCCCCTCCATGCTCTTGGTCGTCCGATCACGATCGTGTGGGCGAAAATCGCTCCCCATTTGGACTCTCCTAGCTTCTCCTACCTATAAATAGGTGCCTCCCCCTCCAAATTCACGGATGAAAACCCTAGACTTCTTCCCCTCGCACCGCCGGACTCCCGCCCCCCCCCCCACCGACGGACATGTCCGCTGCCACCGTCCGCCCTATCCGCCGCCGGCCCCCCTCTCTCTCCTCCGCTGCCAGGGCCCGCGGGGCCTAGATCCTGCCCGCGGGGCCCGAGCCGCCGCCCGTGCGGATCCCGCACCTCCGCCCGCGCCCGTCAGGCCTCCCGCGCCGCCGCTCAAGGGGAGGAGCCCCTCGATCTAGTGCCGTCGGTCGCCTCCCGATCCGTGCTGCCCGGCCCCGCCGCCGCTCCGCCCGAGCTCCGCCCGAGCTCGCCGCCTCCGCCGGGGCTCGACCGCGCCGCCTGCGCCTCTCCTCCGCTGCTCCAGCTCCGGCCACCTCCACGCCGGTGCCGCCCGCCCCGCGACCTCCTCCGCCTCTCCCGCTCGCCGCCGGCCGGATCCGGCGAGATCCGGCCCGGAGGAGCCTCGCCGCCGCCCAAGTTAGCCGGAGCCCTCGCCGGTCGGATCCACCGCATGCCGGACCAGATCCACTGGTCCCCTCAACCAAACGCCGCCCCACGCCCAGGATCTCTCTGTCCCGCTTGTCCCCGTCCACTTTCCCTGGAGGTTTTTTTTCCACTGTCCCGAATTTTTTTGCATTATGTTGCCCTGTTAATCATGCCATAACTTCATGTGTGCTGATCCGTTTCATGCACATAGTATATCAAAATGTTCATGGTGAGATGATCTTAATTTTGTTCCATGGCGCCGTGCTTGTTGGAGTTCATCTTGATGCCGTAATAGTCGTTGCAAGAGTGATATATGATGTTAACTGCTGTCTGTTAACAGAACTTGGTGATTTATCTTTTTCATTGCATTTTGTGTGTGCATCCTATCAGCTTGATGTCTACATGACTTTTGAGTTACATCATGGCATCTTTGCAGTGGTGCAATACATGTATTTTTGCGAGTCTTGTAGTGAGCACATCGAGCTTGTGAAGTAGGGTACTTGCTGTTACTGTTTTCCTAGGCTGAATCTGTTACAACATGATGCTATGTAAACCTGCTTCTACAAGTCATACCATGCATAATCGGGAGATGTTCACTAAGGGTGTTTTGTTATACATGTAATTATCTATCCGTCCATGCCCCTGGTTGCATTTATAGCCTGCTGTAGCTTGTTGTAATCTTACTCTCAAATTGCTAAATATGTTGTTGTCAGCCTGTTAACATTAAGTTCAGTTTTGCCATGTGTTTTGCTAGTGATCCATGCACCCTATGAACTTTATCTTGCCTTTCTTAGCTTCATCAATATGTCATATCACTGTTGGTCACCTTGTCATGCCATGTATTGCTCTGTGGTGAGTTGTACAAGCTCACCAACATGCCTACTTATCGTTGTTCCTGCCATGTCTGAATCTTTCATATCATATGCCATGTTTGCATGGATGCTACCATCTTTTCTGTTGATCTTTGGATTTAGTTCAGTAAGGGAATTTTGTTAATTGCTTTTAGTAATAGCATGCCATGCCTTTGTTTGCCATGATAAGTTCCTGTAACGTGTTGTTTGATAGCTCTAAACTGTTATTATTTGTAATCTTGCCATGTCCTTTTGAGCATGTTCTAGTGATTTATTGAGATAGCTCGGTGTTCATGTTTCGTCATGCTTTATTTGTACATCATGTCCATGCCTTTTGTTTTCATGTGGAGGTGCTGTAGCATATTGTTTTGGTGCTTGCTAGATGCCTAGTTGCTGTTTTGGACAGCTTGTCCTTTAAACTTGTTTCATGTGTATGTGTTGAACCGTTGCTCCGTTGTGAGTGTGCTCTATATGAAACTTACTTGATTTCACATGTAGTTTCATCTTATCATGTTACATCCATGTTTTGAGAGTGTTTGCTTGATGTTTGAATGCATTTTGCATCAATGCCATGTTTAACTTGTTTTGCTCATATCTTCTAGGTCGTAGCTCCGAACTAAATGAACTTTATATGTAATTTGACTAGAATTTCGTGTAGATCATCTTGATGTGTCTTAACTTGCTGTTTAAAAACTTCAACTTAATGTTTGTTCAGATGTGGACCAACTTCGAAATTTGCATATGAGGACTTACCAGAATTTTTATATGTCGTTTCCGGCCTCATTTAAACTCGCTTTGATGTGTTGCTCTTTTATGCATCATCTCTTGCCATGAGTAGCTTCATTTAGCCTTTGTCATGCATCATAGTTGGTTGAGCATCATGAAATGTCTATGTGTTGTGTGTTTACCTTGTTGTTTGATTCTTTCCGGTTGTGCTTCTTCTCGTTAGTTCCTGTTTCGTTGCGATCGTGAGGATTCGTTCGTCTACGCTTGGTTCATCTTCGTGGCTTCATCTTCTTCATGGACTCATTCTTCTTCCTAGCAGGATTTCAGGCAAGATGACCGTCACCCTGCATCTCACTACTATCATTGCTACGCTAGTTGCTTCATTCTATCGCTATGCTGCGCTACCTATCTCTTGTTGATCAAGCCTCCCAAACTGCCATGTCAGCCTCTAACCTTTTCACCCTTCCTAGCAAACCATTGCTTGGCTATGTTACCGCTTTGCTCAGCCCCTCTTATAGCGTTGTTAGTTGAAGTTGAAGTTCAAGATTGCTCCATGATGGTCAGGATTATGTTGGGATATCACAATATCTCTTATCTAATTAATGCATCTATATACTTGGTAAAGGGTGGAAGGCTCGGCCTTATGCCTGGTGTTTTGTTCCACTCTTGCCGCCCTAGTTTCCGTCATACCGGTGTTATGTTCCTTGATTTTGCGTTCCTTATGCGGTTGGGTGATTTATGGGACCCCCTTGACAGTTTGCTTTGAATGAAACTCCTCCAGTAAGGCCCAACCTTGGTTTTACCATTTGCCTCACCTAAGCCTTCTTCCCTTGAGTTTCCGGAGCCCAAGGGTCGTCTTTATTTACCCCCCCCCCCTGGGCCACTGCTCCTTTGAGTGTTGGTACAAACTAGAGCCCTTTGCAGCACCCCCTCAGGGAAACTTGAGGTCTGGTTTTAGTTGTACGGATTGCTCATCCGGTGTGCCCTGAGAATGAGATATGTGTAGCTCCTATCAGGATTTATCGGCACATTCCGGCGGCTTTGCTGGTCTTGTTTTACCATAGTCGAAATGTCTTGTAAACTGGGATTCCGAGACTGATCGGGTCTTCCTGGGAGAAGGAATATCCTTCGTTGACCGTGAGAGCTTGTGATGCGCTAAGTTGGGACACCCTGTAGGGTATAAACTTTCGAGAGTCGTGCCCGCGGTTATGTGGCAGATGGGAATTTGTTAATGTATGATTGTAGAGAACTTGACACTTGACTTAATTAAAACGCATCAACCGCGTGTGTAGCCGTGATGGTCTCTTTTCGGCAGAGTCCGGGAAGTGAACACGGTTTTGGGTTATGTTTGAATGTAAGTAGTTTCAGGATCACTTTTTGATCATTGCTAGCTTCACGACCGTTCCGTTGTTTCTCTTCTCGCTCTTATTTGCGTATGATAGCCACCATATAAGCTTAGTCGCAGCTGCGACCTCACCACTTATCTTTTCCATACCCATTAAGCTTTGCCAGTCTTGATACCCATGGTAATGGGATTGCTGAGTCCTCATGGCTCAGAGATTACTACAACAACAGTTGTAGGTACAGGTTATGCGATGATCATGACGCGAGAGCGATGCTTGATTGTTTTGGAGTTCTTCTTCTGCTTCTGCTTCGATCAGGGGATAGGTTCCAGGTCGGCAGCCTGGGCTAGCAGGGTGGATATTGTTTGAGTTTCTGTTTGTGTACCATCCGTAGTCGGATGTTGATCTCTTGTATGATGTTGATGTATTCTTGGGGCGTTTGTGCCTTATGTATGTATCCCCAACTATTATGTAATGGTTTGATGTAATGATATCCACCTTGCAAAAGCGTCTTCAAGATGCGCTTCTATCCTTGGTGGGACCTTCGAGTTCCTTTAGGATAGGGTCGCTTCTTGGGCGTGAGAATACACCTGGCTTCCAAGCCTAGCTAGATAGAATATTACAAGGGTCCTTTCAAACTTTTTGTTGATGTGCACAAAGAGCCCCCAAGTAACATTGTGAGCTGTGCTCAATGGGTACCTATCTTTGAGCTCTGCATGGCAACAAGCTCTCTTTGGTCCCTTGGGTGTGAAGCTCCCAAGCTATGTTGTGGTTTTATAAGCCGGTTTACTGGAAAACTCTGCTTTGTAAGCATGAGCCCCCAAGTAACCAAGGAGACATATACGACGAAAACGGCAGAGGCCCCGGTTTAGCAAGGATGTCAGTTTATTTGTTGATCATAATATGTATATTGTCAAAAATATATACATAGTAGGAGCATATGGCTTAGGTGTAGTAAGGCCAAGGATGAGATATATTCCACGGCCTGTGAGTCTCCTCCTCTGATTTGCGTGAGTCTTTGTGCTCTCGAACATCGATGAGGTAGTATGACCCGTTGTTCAAATTCTTGCTGACCACAAAGGGTCCTTTCCAAGGTGGAGACAACTTATGCATGTCAGTCTGATCTTGGATAAGCCGGAACACCAAGTTGCCTTCTTGATAAGTCCTGGTCTTAACCCGATGGCTGTCATAACGCCGCAGGTCTTGCTGATAAATCACCGAGCGAGCTTCCGCAATATCCCGTTGTTCATCTAACAGGTCCAAGGCATCCTGGCATGCTTTTTCATTATCCGCTTCAACGTAAGCTGCCACTCGAGGCGAGTCATGACGTATATCACTTGGGAGAACCGCTTCTGCTCCATAGACCATGAAGAAGGGTGTGTAACCCGTAGATCTATTGGGGGTGGCGTTAATACTCCATAGAACGGAAGGAAAGTCCTCTACCCAACAACCCGGCGTCCGCTTCAAAGTGACCATAAGCTGGGGCTTGATACCATTTAAGATTTCCTGATTAGCTCTCTCCGCTTGACCATTAGATTGGGGGTGGGCTACCGATGACACATCAAGCCGGATGTGCTCACGTTGACAGAATTCTTCCATAGCTCCCTTGGAGAGAATCGCGCCATTATCTGTTATAATGATGTGTGGAAAGCCAAACAGGAAGATCACCTTTTTCATGAACTGAACCGCCGTGGCCGCATCACACTTGCGCACTGGCTCTGCCACCACCCACTTGGTGAATTTATCAACTGCCACCAGGAGGTGGGTCTTTTTATCCTTGGATCTCTTAAAAGGCCCAACCATATCCAGCCCCCAAGTTGCAAACGGCCAGGTAATTGGAATCATCCTCCACTCCTGAGCCGGAACATGAGCTCGACGTGCAAACTTCTGATAGCTGTCACACCTTCGGACCAGATCTTTCGCATCAACATGAGCTGTTGACCAGTAAAAACCGTGCCGGAAAGCCTTAGCCACCAAGGATTTTGAACCGGCATGATGACCACAATCTCCTTAGTGGATTTCACGCAAGATCTTACAGCCTTCTTTGGAAGAAACACAACGCTGAAACGCCCCTGAGACACTGTAGTGGTGCAACTCGCCATTGACAATAGCCATGGACTTAGAACGCCGGATTATCTGTTTGGCTAAAACTTCATCCTCTAGTAACTTGCCCCGGTTCATGTACGCCAAGTATGACAACGTCCAATCAGGGATAGCATGAAGAACCGCTACCAGTTGAGCCTCCGGATCAGGAATTGCCAGATCCTCCTCCGTCGGTACCTTGACTGACGGATTATGCAGAACATCCAGGAAAACATTAGGCGGCACCAGTTTACGCAGGGATCCGAGCCGGCTTAAAGCGTCTGCCGCTTCATTTTTACGTCGATCAATGTGCTTGACCTGATAACCCTTGAAGTAACCAGAAATAACATCTACCTCCTGGCGATAAGCCGCCATGAGTGGATCCTTGGAATCCCACATATCAGACACTTGCTAAGCCACTAAATTGGAGTCACCAAAGCAACGTACCCGGATTAAGTTCTTCTCCTTCGCCTTCCGCAGTCCATGGAGTAAAGCCTCATACTCAGCTGTATTGTTAGTACAGGGAAATATTAAGCGGAGAACATAACAAAAATTGTCACCTTGAGGGGAAGTAAGAACAACTCCAACCCCCAAGCCCTCCAATTGTCAGGATCCATCAAAGTGAATAGTCCAGTATGTGTTATCCGGTTTATCCTTGGGTGCCTGCAACTCTGTCCAGTCGTTGATGAAGTCTACGAGCGCTTGGGACTTGATAGCAGTGCAAGGCATGTATTTCAACCCGTGAGGCCCAAGCTCATTAGCCCACTTAGCAACCCGGCTAGTTGCCTCCTTGTTTTGAATGATGTCTCCCAATGGAGCAGAACTGACCAAAGTGATGGGATGGCCTTGAAAGTATTGCCTGAGCTTCCGGCTCGCCATAAACACTCCATACACCGGCTTCTGCCAATGGGGGTATCTCTGTTTGGACTCGATAAGCACCTCACTGATATAGTAAACCGGCCATTGAACCGGATATTCCTTACCAGCCTCCTTGCGCTCCACCACAATAGCCACGCTGACAGCTCGGGCATTAGCAGCCACATATAACAGCAATGGTCCATTATTAATGGGGGCAGCAAGGACAGGCGGCTCAGCCAACTGCTTCTTCAAATCCTCAAACGCCACATCAGCAGCATCACTCCAAACAAAGTTGTCTGTTTTCTTCATCATCTGGTAAAGCAGGATCGCCTTCTCTCCCAACCGGCTGATAAACCGGCTCAGTGCTGCAATCCAACTTGCCAGTCTTTGAACGTCATTGACACACGCCGGTTTAGCCAGGGACGTGATGGCCTTGTTCTTTTCCGAATTAACCTCAATGCTTCTATTGGACACCAGAAAACCCAAGAGCTTGCCAGCCGGTACACCAAAAATGCACTTAGCCGGATTAAGTATCATTTTATAAACCCTCAGATTATCAAAAGTTTCATGCAAATCAGTTATGAGTGTCTCTGCTTTCCTGGATTTCACCACGATATCATCCACATAAGCATGAACATTATGCCCAATCTGATTATGGAGGCAATTCTACACACACCGCTGATAAGTCGCCTGAGCACTCTTGAGCCCAAAAGGCATAGATACATAATAGAAGGCTCCAAAAGGAGTTATAAAAGCTGTCTTATCCTAGTCCTTAACTACCATTTTGATCTGATGGTAACCCAAATAAGCATCCAGGAAACTCAAACGCTCAAAACCCGTCGTAGCATCAATGATTTGATCAATACGAGGGAGGGCAAAGGGATCAGCAGGGCAAGCTTTGTTCAAATCTGTGTAATCCACACACATACGCCAAGTGCCATTTTTCTTAAGTACCAGCACCGGATTAGCCAACCACTCAGGGTGAAACACCTCCACAATAAATCCTGCTACCAATTGTCACAGCCTAGGAATTGCTTGTAACTAATTGCATGAAAGCATTCATGTCATCATGTTTAAATTTTGCTTAAGGTTGAAATGGGGATGACAAACCCTAGCACCAAATGAAATGCAATTAGGATCAAAATAAACATATTTTCAATGAACCCAAAATGCCCTTTAGAAAAGTTCATTATTTTTTATAAAGGTGAAAACCTCTGCCAAAAATGATGCACATATTTTTAGGCCATTCTGGATTCTTGAATTAAATCATATTGTATTTGACTTTGGGCATTTCAATACTATAAATAATTTAAGTGCTTAGATAATTCTGAAACTAAATGTGGGTCACTGGAATAATCCAGAGAGAGTCCACAAATTATTTCAGGAATTTACAAAATGGGTAAATATTTTTACTAATTTAAAACAAAGGAAAAGAAATAGAAAAATAGAAAGAATTAGGAAAAGGCAGAGAGAGAGAGAGTTACCTGGCGCTCACCTGGCAGCCCATCTAGCTAGCCCAGCCCACGAGGGGCAGGGATGTCTTCTTCCTCCCGCCAGTCGGACGCACGACGCGTGGCCGACGCACGCAGGCGCGCCCCGACCACCTCCTTCTCGCCAACGATCCCCTGGACGCGTGGACTACTTTCCCGTGTCATCCCGATCCCGCTGACCCCCTCACTCACTCTCCCTCTTCTCTGGCTCTCTCACTCACGCACACCCGAGCACGGCCATCGCCGCTGCTCACTGCCACCGCGCTCTTTGGCCGTCCCTCAACCAACCGCCAAGCCCATTGGCTCCGCCTCATCACCTGCTACCTCTCCGTCGAGCTACGCGTCGCCAGACGCCCTACAGCCTCGCCATCGACCCGTCTTCTGCATGCTCGGCATATGAGATCGCCACCGCCGCACCGGCTACATCAAGCCTTCCCTGATCTCGCCGACGGCTCCATTAGATCCTCTATGAGCTTCTGCGTCGAAGCCCCCTCTTCCCCGCATCGTTTTCTCACTGTAGACGTCGCCCCCTTGATGACCGTAGCACGCCACTGCCCGAGCTCGTCGTTGACGTAGCTCCGGTGACCATTTCGTCACCCCGGCGAGCCCAACGTACTTGTGGCATCCCGTAAAGCATTCCTAGCGCAAGCACCCGCCCGTTTGCACGCCGCAGCAACTAACCCGTGGCCACCCAAACTCCGACGGCCGCAACCGAGCTCGCCGCCGTCGACTCCGGCCACCCCAGGCCTGGAGACCACCACCATCCGACGCGCCATCGCACCAGCTCTCCGTAGGGCCAAAGGGGGCACCGAACGGTGCATTTGTAGGCGAAACCCGAGCCCCTCTAGTGTCCCTCCGCCGCGTTTTGAGGTCGCCGCCAGCCATACTCTGGCGAAGCTGACGTGGCACGTCATTAGCGGCTAATCACCCGCTAATACCGCCACTAACTAACCCTCTAGCTCACTTACAGACGGGCCCCACATCCCATCATTAACCTGGATCAGTTTCTGACTAGGATTAGATTAACTCCAGTGGGCCCAGGCTATCAGGTTTGACCGGCCCAGTTAGCTTTGACCTGGCCCCACTGGTCAGCCTCTGTTCCTGCCTTGTTACACTGACATGTGGGACCCACGCGTCAGGTTTGACCCGGGGCAGCCCTGTTGACCTGCTGACGCAAGCATGACGCAGTAAGTCATTTTCTGGATTAATTTTAACTCAGGAAATTCCACAAAATGCCCAAAACTTCTGAAATTCATAGAAATTCAACTTTAGCTCCAAATGAAATAAGTTATATATGAAAAATGATCAGAAAAATCCACTCTATCCATCTGTACCATTTTCATGCATGTTAGAACAACTTATAGCTGTTGTTTAGGACAAATCAAATAAGTGGCATTTGAATAATCACATATGGAGTTGAATTTGAATCTTTGGTTCAAACCAACTTCATTTAATTTGGTTGCTAGTTGCATTAGCTCAAATAACAGCATATTGACATGTCATGATCATGCATCATATTGTGCATTGAATTGATTGTGTTCCCTCTCTGTTGCCGGTGGTTGTTCCTTCTTGATAGACGTGTTCCGACGATGAGTTTGATGACACCGATGAAGAGCTATACTATCTTCAAAAGTGCTAGGCAAGCAAAAACCCCTTGTTCATTCCGATACAATCCCACTCTCTCTCTCCTGCTCTCTTTTACTGCATTAGGAAAACAATGACATATCTGTTACTTGCTATGGTAGTTCAACCCCTTTCCTCTACATGACCTGCCATTGCCACAGTAAATAGTTGAAACCCACTAGCAAGAGTAGGAGTTGTTTGAGCCCTGATGTGCCTACTCGTTCATGCTTGTTTGTCATGCCTGCTACTGCATAGAGTTGATTCAGGTCTGATTCATCGAGGATGAATTGGAATGTTGTGAACATGTCCTACTGTATGTGAGCTAAGTGTGTGAACACGATTTGGTAAAGGTAGCGGTGAGAGGCCATGTAGGAGTACATGGTGGGTTGTCTCATTGAAACCGTCCTCAGGAATTGAGTTCTGTGTTTGTGATCCATGAACAGTTGCTACCACACATTGGGTTCCAGTAACTCGACCCCTCTCGACTTATTAATCAACTCGATCTCTGTCCAGGAGTTGCAAATAGTTTCTGGTGTTTGTAGGTAGTGCTAGTAGTCTACCAAGTAGCACCCGGTACAGGTGGGCTTGGGACAGACTAGGCACCATGGCACGGTGTACCAAGCGTAGATCCACCCGTCGAGGTGGGCTTGGGAATCCTGCACACATTGTTTTGGGCCATGAGCGACACCCCGTCCGGATGTCCTTGTGGATGGAACCCGAATAGGCGATAAACCTGGACTAGAGACTTGCTTGGTTAGTCAGGTCGTGGCCGACACCCTCGCCAAGCTTCTGCTTGAATGTTGCCGAGATACATGACATGTACATGGCGGTAAGTGGCGAGAGCGTGTGTGAAGAAGTACACCCCTGCAGGGTTAATATGATCTATTCGAATAGCCGCGTCCACGGTAAAGGACCTCTGGGTTGCCTATACAGTTCATAGACAAGTGAAATTGGATACTCTAAAATGCGCGAGATAAGCGTGAGTGCTATGGATGGCGTTCTCGTAGGGAGACAGGAGCATATCCATAGTGGTGTATTGATATGGTGAATATGTGGACTCGTGTGCGCCACCTCGAAGAATTACATTGCAGTCGTAGTTCAAGATAGCCACTGAGTCAAAGCTGGCTTGCTACAGTTAACGCCCACCATCCCTTTGTTGATAATGATGCATATGCACCTTCTCAGATTTAACCTTAGCGAGGCCAAGGAAAAAAAGTCTGGATGATCGACGGAGAGACATTTATCACTCCGCTTCTAATGTTCTCGTTGATGTGCTGGCGTAACCCAATTATTGATATGGTTTGGTATCTAGAACAACAAGGAAAAGGTTGGACTTCGGGAGCACAAGAATCCATAAGGAACGATTACGGAAGTAAATCCTACGAAATCCTTATGGGGAGGTGGCCAACTTGCTCAATCAAGTTACTACAATAATAGATCTTCCGGCTGGTGTGTTGGCCACGACATCCACTTTACCGGTTACAGAGAGACCAAAATTATAGTTCTTAGGAAACATTCCAACTATCACATCTGCCTGAGATTCAGATCTGGTCGGTGTCAGGATATTCCAGACTCATCGAATCTAGAAAGAAAAGTGAAAGTTTGCAACAAATTGATGAGATGATGTTGCGAGATTCTGGGGAAATGAACAACGACAGCAAGCTCTAAAACATGAGCTGGTCCTGCTAAGCACATGTGAACATGCTGTCGTAGACCAGCATGACCACAAAGTAGTCTTATAATAAAACACTACTGAGTTCAGGTTGGGAACCATCATCGAGGACAACGAAGTCCTAACATAAGTCATGACTATCTCATATAAAGGAACTCCTTCTCCTTGAACAAATCAATCAGTGGCTTGGTGTGCTAGGGATAAGTATGGAATGAAGATGATCAGTATATCACACCATAGAATACTTCGCATGTGCATGACTGACTTGGGATGATTCTAGAGGAGGTAAAACAAGCTTTCTCAAATTCATGGCGGCAACTTGCATCAAGTGCACATGAATTAGAGGGACTCACTTCTTTCGTCCAAACATATGCTTCATGAACGGGACATGAAGATAATGCTTATAAAGTTTCCAATACTAGCTGGATGTTCAACATGAAACATGGAGAAGATAATAGTGTTGCTAATGGGCTCAACAACAATTCATCCAGGTTTCCATATAAGTGGAATTCCACAATTATGTGAACAAGGTGATAGCATTGGTCAGACCCGAAAGATATAATGGTGTATGCTCAAGGTACAACCACGAGTAATACAACATTACGAACATCGTTGGTTCTGATTTGATTTGATGATAGCCCATACTCAAATCAAAGGTTTGGGTGCGACAATAGATCCAACAATTGACCACGAGGATCAACCAATGAAGATATCATATTTCTTCAACACACACGCAGAAGGATATCCCTTTGGAATGAACTGAGTCGGACAAGCTTTTATCTTCCAACTCTCCAAGTTGTTGTTTAGCTTGACCAACTAGCTCAGGGTATCCAACACAGATTCTTAGAGAAAGTGTGGTTTCAAAAACCAACTTGATCACGAGCTCAACATAGCGGTCAGGTGACAACCTGGTGATACTTCAGAGAAGATAATCGGAAAATCACAAACCACCGATATGCTATTAAGCACGAGAACAATCTTGCTTTTCAGGGCAAGACGAGATGATCAAATAAGCAAGGGATTGGCATAGCCCTAACTCATTGATCGAAAGGTGCACCGAGAATAAGGACTAAATAGCACAATCTATCTTAGAATGATGATTTAAGAACCAACACGCTAAGAATGAAATTATTGTCCTTTAACTACCAAGCAATAGAGTTGCTAGGAGTATTGATTTCACACATCATAGTTCATCTGTCGGCATTACGGTTGCAACAACACGGGAGCCGAGAAATGAATAATGAGGCAGAGAAGTATCACTATATCAAGAGTTCATAGGAGGGTGTGCAATTCCCACGATAATCCTGACATGAAGGAGGTAATACTCCAGGGTAGAACAGAATCAAAAGCTGGATTGGCATTTTGATTTGCGGATTACAACTACTTGGACCCAATCCTGGATATGGATGAGGTACTGGAGTTTGTTTCTCCTAGTCATTCCGAATAGAATGGCTTGACGGACCATAGGAGTAATAGACATCAATGAACACGAGTGCACGACTACTCCTTACTATCAATTGATAGACGAGGGCCAGAAAACAACTAAAGAGGGACAACTCAAAGGAACATACGATTTCCTGAGCTGTGGATGCACAGATTAGTATGTCGAAGAAAGCTCAACATATTTCTTCCGGATAACCCATGCGGAGAAGGTAGGACTGGCAGAGTCACATCTTAGAATCGAGAACTCGTCAAGAGCACTCTGGTTGTGATCTTTTGGTTCAAAAGAACTTCTGCCATGAGTAGTTCATGGTATTTGGAAGAACGATATACCATGAACCTCGAGGACTATCGCAAAGGTTACTAATATCCTGAAGGAACTAGCAAACACTACACGAGGTAAGTAAGGTGAATCTCAGGTTCGGGAACCCAGAAGTAGAATACCTACTACTAAGTGGCATCACGGGATGCTTTCGAGAATAATGGCCAGAATCACCACACTGGGATCACAAAACATGGACGGATTACTAGGTGATACTCTAAGACACCTAGGGTCATAATAATAGCTCCAACATATACATCGAGGCAATAGAGTACCTCAACTTGCCAATTAGTGTGGTTAAGCTGGCCCAAAAGGACATCGGAAACGGAAAGAAAGGATTTGCAAATGCATCAGACTATATAGAAACCTGGGATGACTCGGACAGCATAACGGCTGTAAATGCTCAAAAGAGATTCTGAGACATCACACAAATGGTGGCATAACCACTCAACATCACAATATCAAGGTTCCGAGTTCAACTGTCAACACACGGAAGTAGTTCCTTTTGCCACTTAAGGGAATAATTCTGCGAGTCACCTTCTCTAAGGTGCCCCGTTATGGAATCATGGCAATTATTTCATCGCTATCTTGAAACCATTCACCATCTCCTCAAGTGTGGAATTGTTGCCTACCAAATTGAACCCCCGTCATCTGTTCTTCCATCCCACCCGAAGTGTGTATGAACATCTCACCTCAAGAGGTGATCTATGCCTCATTCCGTGAGTTGATCGTCAGTTGCTCGATCCTCGAGAAGATCGATTCTTCTAAAGTTTCCATTTCTTCTCGTGGTCATGTTGAATGGAGTTCTCAAGGCAAGATGTCAAGACCAAGATGATGCAATGAATCAACATCTTCGAGAAGAGCAGTTCGATCATGAAGATCGTGTTAGCCTTGTCTCCCCTCTGTCTTCTTACCTTACGTCTTGAATCTCGGGACGATATTCTTGTTTAGTGGGGGTGCGTTATCACAGCCCAGGAATTGCTTGTAACTAATTGCATGAAAGCATTCATTTCATCATGTTTAAATTTTGCTTAAGCTTGAAATGGGGATGACAAACCCTAGCACCAAATGAAATGCAATTTGGATCAATATAAAAATATTTTCAATGAACCCAAAATGCCCTTGAGAAAAGTTCATTATTTTTGATAAAGGTGAAAACCTCTGCCAAAAATGACGCACATATTTTTAGGCCATTCTAGATTTTTGAATTAAATCATATTGTATTTGAACTTGGGCATTTAAATACTATAAATAATTTAAGTGCTCAAATAATTCTGAAACTAAATGTGGGTCACTGGAATAATACAGAGAGAGTCCACAAATTATTTCAGGAGTTTACAAAATGGGTTAGTATTTTTACTAATTCAAAACAGAGGAAAAGAAATAGAAAAACAGAAAGAATTAGGAAAAGGTAGAGAGAGAGAGAGAGAGAGTTACCTTGCGCTCACCTCGCAGCCCATCTGGCTGGACCACCCCTCCAGGGGCAGGGAGGTCTTCTTCCTCCCACTAGTCGGACGCACGGCGCGTGGCTGATGCACGCAGGCACACCCCGGCCACCTCCTGCTTGCCAACGATCCCCTGGATGCGTGGACGACTTTCCCGTGTCGTCCCGATCCCGCTAACCCCCTCGCTCACTCTCCCTCTTCTCTGGCTCTCTCACTCATGCACACCCGAGCACGGCAATCGCCGCCGCTCATTGCCACCACGCTCTCTGGCCGTCCCTCGACCAACCGCCAAGCCCATCGGCTCCGCCTCATCGCCTGCTACCTCTCTGTTGAGCTACGCTTCGCCAGACGCCCTACCGCCTTGCCATCGACCCGTCTTCTCCATGCTCGGCAGATGAGAATTCCACCGCCGCAACGGCTGCACCAAGCCTTCGCCGAGCTCGCCGACCGCTCCATTAGATCCGTTGTCAGCTTCTGTGTCGAACCCCCCTCTTCCCCGCGTCGTTTGCTCGCCGTAGATGTCACCCCCTTGATGACCGTATCACGCCGCCTCCCGAGCTCACCGTCGACGTAGCTCCGGTGACCATTTGGTCACCCCGGCGAGCCCAACATACTTGAGGCATCCCGTAAAGCATTCCTAGCGCAAGCACCCGCCCGTATGCACGCCAAAGTAGCTAACCCGTGGCCACCAAACTCCGGCCGCCACAACCGAGCTCGCCACTGTCGACTCCGGCCACCCCAGTCCTGGAGACAACCACCATTCGACGTGCCATCGCACTAGCTCTTCGTAGGGCCAAAGGGCGCACCGAACGATGCACTATGGGCAAAACGCGAGCCCCTCCAGTGTCCCTCCGCCGCATTTTGAGGTCGCCGCCGGCCATACTCCGGCGAAGCTGACGTGGCACGTCATTAGCGACTAATCACCCACTAATACCGCCAATAACTAACCCCCTAGCTCACTTACAGACGGGCCCCACAGCCCTTAATTAACCTGGATCAGTTTCTGACTAGGATTAGATTAACTCGAATCGACCCAGGCTATCAGGTTTGACCGACCCAGTCAGCTTTGACCTGGCCCCACTTGTCAGCCTTTGTTCCTGCCTTGTTACACTGACATGCGGGACCCACGCGCCAGGTTTGACCCAGGGCAGCCCTGTTGACCTGTTGCCGCAAGCATGACATAGTAAGTCATTTTCTAGATTAATTTTAACTCAGGAAATTCCAGAAAATGCCCAAAACTTCTAAAATTCATAGAAATTCAACCATAGCTCCAAATGAAATAAGTTATATATGAAAAATGATTAGAAAAATCCAATCTATCCATCTATACCATTTTCATGCATGTTAGAACAACTTATATATAGCTGCTGTTTAGGACAAATCAAATAAATGGCATTTAAATAATCACATATGTGTTCCCTCTCTGTTGCCGGTGGTTGTTCCCTCTCGATAGACGTGTTCCGACGATGAGTTTGATGACACCGATGAAGAGCTATACTATCTTCAGAAGTGCCAGGCAAGCAAAACCCCCTTGTTCATTCCGATACAATCCCACTCTCTCGCTCCTGTTCTCTTTTACTATATTAGGACAACAACGACATATCTGTTACTTGCTGTGGTAGTTGAACCCCTTTCCTCTGCATGACCTGTCATTGCCACGGTAAATAGATGAAACCCACTAGCATGAGTAGGAGTTGTTTGAGCCCTGATGTGCCTACTCATTCATGCTTGTTTGTCAAGCATGCTACTGCTTAGAGTTGAGTCAGGTCTGATTCATCAGGGATGAATTGGAATGTTGTGAACATGTCCTACTGTGTGTGAGCTAAGTGTGTGAACATGATTTGGTAAAGGTAGCGGTGAGAGGCCATGTAGGAGTACATGATGGGTTGTCTCATTGAAACCGTCCTCAGGAACTGAGTTATTTGTTTGTGATCCCTGAATAGTTGCTACCACACATTGGGTTCTGGTAACTCGACCTCCTCTCTACTTATTAATCAACTTGATCTCTATCCAGGAGTTGCAAGTAGTTTCTTGTGTTTGTAGGTAGTGCTAGTAGTCTATCAAGTGGCACCCGGTACTGGTGGGCTTGGGACAGACTAGACAGCGTGGCACGGTGTACCAAGCGTGGGTCTAGCCGTCGAGGTGGGCTTGGGAACCCTGCACACATCATTTGGGGCTGTGAGCCACACCCCGGCCGGATCTCCTTGCGGATGGAACCCGAATAGGCGATAAACCTGGACTAGAGACTTGCGTGGTTAGTCAGGTCGTGGCCGACACCCTCGCCAGGCTTCCGCTTGAAGGTTGCTGAGATACATGACGTGTACATGGCGGTAAGTGTCGAGAGCATGTGTGAAGAAGTACACCCCTGCAAGGTTAATATGATCTATTCGAATAGCCGCGTCCACGGTAAAGGACCTCTGGGTTGCCTATACAGTTCATAGACAAGTGAAATTGGATACTCTAAAATGCGCAAGATAATCGTGAGTTCTATGGATGGCATTCTCGTAGGGAGACGGGAGCGGATCCATAGTGGTGTATTGATATGGTGAATATGTGGACTCGTGTGCGCCACCTCGAAGAGTTACATTGCAGTCGTAGTTTAGGATAGCCACTGAGTCAAAGCTGGCTTGCTACAGTTAAACCCCACTATCCCTTTGTTGATAATGATGCATATGTAGATAGTTCTGATGTAAGTCTTGCTAGGTACATTTGTACTCGCGTTTGCCTATTTTATGTTTTTGCAGAGAGACTTCAGTCTCATTAGTAGTTATGCGTCGACTTTGATGTTTAGCTTGTTACCTCAGCAACGATTTGTGCCCTCGGCAGGATCTGGTAGATAGTCGGGCTTGTCAGCCTTTTTCATTTATAGTTGTCTGTACTCAGACATGTTAAGCTTCCGCCTGTGCTTTGACTTGTCTGTTCTGAATGTTGGGTCATGAGACCCATGTTTGTAATATCTTGCTCCTCGGAGCCTATTGAGTAAAATACTTGAGTCGTAGAGTCATGTGGTGATGCCATGTTGTATTTGCACATATCAAGCATATTGTGTGTATGTTATTGAAATGCTTGGTATGTGTGGGATCTGACAACCTAGTTGTTTATCCTTGGTAGCCTCTCTTACCGGGAAATGTCTCCTAGTGCTTCCACTGAGCCATGGTAGCTTGCTACTGCACCGGAACACTTAGGCTGGCTGGCATGTGTCCTTCTTTGTTCCTGTGTCTGTCCCTTCGGGGAAATGTCACGCGGTGTCTACCGGAGTCCTGCTAGCCTGCTACATCCCAGATTCTCTGGAGTCCTGCTAGCCTGCTACAGCCCAGATTCTCTGGAGTCCTACTAGCCCAGCTGCTACAGCCCGGATTCACTCGCTGTTGACCGACACGTTCGTTGTTGGGTCATGTATGCCTGTTCCTGTAAGTTAGCGCCACTTTGGGTCATGACTAGTCATGTTAGCCCAGGTTCTTTGTCATATGGATGCTAGCGACACTATCATATACGTGAGCCAAAAGGCGCAAACGGTCCCGGGCCTGGTAAGGCGACACCCATGGGAATACCGTGCGTGAGGCCGCAAAGTGATATGAGGTGTTACATGCTAGATCGGTGTGGCATTGAATCGGGGTCCTGACACCAATAGCCGAGCTACCTCTTCACCAATGGCCTTGCGTCTCTCTTCATTAAAGCGTCAAAGAAACTGTTTGACTGGTTTGAACTTCGGATCAACATTAAGAGTGTGCTCAGCGAGTTCCCTCGGTACACCTAGCATGTCAGAAGGTTTCCATGCAAAGATGTCCCGGTTCTCATGGATGAACTCAATGAGCGCGCCTTCCTAATTCAGACCCAAGTTAGCACTAATGCTGAACTGCTTGGATGAATCGCCAGGAACAAAATCAACAAACTTAGTCTCATCACCTGATTTAAACTTCAAAGCCGGATCATGCTCTGTAGTGGGCTTCTTCAGAGAAGTCATATCTGTCGGATCAACATTGTCCTTATAAACCTTCAACTCCTCCGTCGCACAAACCGACTCAGCATAAGCCGCATCACCTTCCTCGTACTCCAGAGCAATCTTGCGGCTACCATGAACCGTGATGGTCCCCTTATGACACGACATCTTGAGCTGCAGATAAACATAACACGACCTTGCCATGAATTTAGCATAAACTGGCCGTCCAAACAGGGCATGGTATGGACTTCTGATTTTTACTACTTCAAAGGTCAGTGTCTCGGACCTTGAATCATGATCATCTCCAAAGACCACCTCCAGAGCTATCTTACCAACCGGGTAAGCCGATTTACCAGGTACCACACCGTGAAAAATGGTGTTTGACGATTTAAGATTCTTATCTATTAACCCCATACGCCGGAAGGTTTCATAATACAAGATATTGATACCGCTCCCTCCATCCATGAGCAACTTGGTGAACTTATAACTCCCAACTTGCGGTGCAACCACCAATGCTAGATGACTAGGATTATCAACCCGGGGCGGATGATCCTCCCGACTCCACACAATAGGTTGTTCAGACCAGCGCAGATAACGGGGCACCGCCGGTTCAACAGAGTTTACTGCCCTTTTATGGAGCTTCTGATCGCGCTTGCACACACTAGTAGTGAAGATATGATAATGTCCACCATTTAACTGCTTTAGGTTGCTCTAATAACCCGACTATTGTTGTTGCTGATTACCCTGCTGATTATAACCACCTTGGTTGCTCTGATTGCCTTGATTGCCCTGTCCACCTTGGTTACCCTGAAACCTGAATCGGAATTACCTCCACCATAACCCGGTCTATGAAACCCGGGTCCTGATTCACCGGATGGTCCATGATCATACCGTAAGAGGTTTGAATTTTTGAACTCTCGCATAATGAACCAATCTTTCCATAAATGTGTAACCGATTTTTCTTGTGTCCCGTGCTTTGGGCAAGGCTGGTTCAACAGACGCTCCAGATTCATCACTAATCCTCCGCCCCGCGCGTGCGGTTTACCCTTACAGCTCTGATTATTGCCCTGAACATTGGTGATAGCCACAAAATTAGAATTGTTGTCTCCCTTGAGCTTACAGTTATTCCCATGGCCAGTCTAGTTATGCTGTCCTTTTGCACCGGCATTCTTCTTTCCCTTCTCCAACTTCTCTTCGTCAGACTCGGGATCCTTGGTATTATCAGAATCAACATACTTAACTAGAGCTGCCATGAGCGTTCCCATATCATTGCAGCGGTGCTTGAGCCATCCCAACTTCATCTTCAGCGACTTAAACCGACAATTGCCCTCCAACGTTATAATCACCGAATCAGCATTGATGCGGTCCGATGAATGCAGGATTTCCGAAATCCGGCGCACCCAATGAGTTGTTGATTCGTTCTCTCCTTGGACACAAGCAGCCAGATCCACAATGTACATGGCTTGTTTGCACGTATCCTTGAAGTTCGCTGTAAACCGGGCCTTCAACTTGTCCCAGGAACCGATCGAGTTAACGGGCAGACTCTTTAGCCTGGTGCGAGCCATTCCGTCTAACATCATGGTGAAGTATTTTTCACATGCCGCTTCATCCACATCCAGCATCTCCATTGCCATCTCATAACTTTCAACCCACGCCTCGGGGGGTTGATCGGCGATATAATTAGGCACCTTACATGGACCCTTGAAATCCTTGGGGAGCCGCACATTACTCAGAGCCTGGGTGAGGCATGGCACTCCCCAAGAGCTAAAAGCCAACCCACGTTCAACTGATGCGGCTGGTTGAACCGGAGCGGGTTGATGATTCGGGTACTACGTGGCCAGCTGCGCCGCTGACTCTGCCTCTCGTCGTGCTGTGCCAATGTTTACCACATCCTGAGCATTCATACCATCGCGTGTCGGATTAGGCCCTCTAGGGGCGTCATGGTGCCGTGCACTACTTGACATAGCCGGTTCGTCAATGTGCCTGCTGTAACTCTTGCTCGGACGGGGGGTAGAATGTATCCTATCCCGACTATATGAATAAGCCTACTGTTGCACCATGGCAGTTTGAAGAAGATACCTGGCCCGTCGCGTTTCAACCACCGCCAGTGATTCGCCCTCCGTCGGAATAGCTACCAAACAAGATGTCGTAGCAATCCAGGTATCCAAATGTCTAGAGAAGTGACCTGGCGTCATTGGTACGTATTGCGGCGGGTTATCCATCCGTTGAGGCGGGTCCATCACCCGTGGCTGACCCGGAGCTCCGGTGCCAGGTGCTTCGGTCCAGTTCACTGCTGCCGGATCACTTGGCTTGGCCCCCGACTATTGAAGAGATTCATTCCTTCGTAAACCGGCGGCACACGAGATCGGTGCCTCCACATCAGCACTTCGTTTGACGCGTTCTTATCCAACATAAGCCGGTAATTATGCGCCTGGATTTGCTGTGACTGGGCGTCTAAAGCGGCTCGTTCTTCAGTCAACCTGGCTTCCTCAGCAGCCAAGTCTTCCTTGGCCTGAGTTATCTGATCCCTCAGTTTTGTAACCTCCGGGTTATGTTGACCCTGAGTCTCCGGGGTAACTGTCACAGTCAGCAATGTCGTCCAAGCATCCAACAAACCGGAAATAACTTGAGCTGGCCTACACGCAGGGCCTCTTGCCCCGATGACGATCCGGAAATCATTGCTGCTGCACATGAAGATTGCAACATGGGTTGTGTACCGGCCATGAAGATTGCAACCCGGTTCGGCGGTTCAAAGGGGTCCGGAATACTATCGCCATCGGAACAGCCCCCAATCTGGCCATCTTGCAATTGGTACAACGACTCGCTTTCTACAGTGGATGATTCGCCATCTGAGTAGATGGCCGTCCCACCGTCGGACACCGGTTCAGATCCCGCACCATGGATGAATCCTATGAACGCACGCTTCATGGCAGACTGAACCCGGGCAGGACTCACACGCTAGGCCATCTCAACGAGGTCGGTGGAGATGTCCGGCTCAGGGCCCGGTTCGCCGATCTTGCCGATGAAAACGTGAATTCCGCCAAAGGGGACCCGGTACCCGTACTCAATTGATCCTGCCTCAGGGCCCCATCCTGCGTCGTCGATGTAGAGCTTGCCGCGACGACTCTTGGTCATCCGGCCAACCGCGTATCCCTTGAGTCCTTCAAAGTTGCCCTTTAAGAACTCGAAACCATCGTGCGATAGCCCCACGATGGGCTACAACTGTCGTGGAATTAACACATCAGGTGTCCTAGTAAGAGGACTTAGTCATGGAGCCATCGCAACGATATTAGCAAAAAGGGGTTAAACCGGACAACGGACATGGGGAGTTTATACTGGTTCGGCCCCTTGCTGTGAAGGTAAAAGCCTACGATCCAGTTGTGGTGGAATTGATGGGGTCTCGATGAGCAGGGAGCAAATTCGCTTTGCCTCACTCTCGAGTTGTTGTTTCTTGTCCCTGAACTGCCGCTGGGTCGTACCTTTATATACACAGGTTGACGCCCGGCGGTTTACAGAACATCGAGGCCAGCTCATACACGTGTCCGGCTCTGTTTCTACCTTTGCTAACTTACAACACAAGTTTACACATCTCATACCCGGTTTACGTCTATGGGCTCTAAACCGCCTTTGGGCCCTGGGCCTCTAAGCTTCAATGGTAGTGCGCCATACTCCTTGTCTTCATGGGCTTCAATACGGATGAGCGTAAATCGATCCCTTCTGGGCGGTTTACACTCAGTAGTTATATCCCCTACAGTACTCCTATTTTATTAACATAGTACAGACTCAAACTACCATTTCTTTCTTTCATGTACGGGCTGACAGGTGGGCCCCACGGTTACGCGCCCCGATGGCGCAACACTAGTTGCGCCGCATGGAACGTTTGACTGGTCAATTGATTGTGTCATCAACCAAATACGGAGTTGTATGGTTGAGCCAGTGACCGTATAATCATGACATGTATTTGTTTAACATGATATAGACGCAAGGGCTGATATATACGCGCAAGCACTCACCGCTATAAGCGCACACACGCGAACCCTACCCCTATGAGCACCTTCAAGAGAGTGGGCAAGCATATATGATCTTGAGATTTTACGAAGTCACCATAGGTGCCTCGTAGTCAAGTGGACCGTCTCCTCCCACTGAACGCACATCGGCGGAAAATACTGAAATTAACACAAGATAAATGCGAGCACCGGGACTTTAACCATGGTGGGCTCGAGAAACCACTGTCCTCCTAACCATCCAACCACATGTTGGTTAGCACGACAAAATGTATGTGGTTACCGTGATGAGCTTATTCTGAAGTCCAATGTCCATATCATGCTTTCGCTTCAAATACAATGACCGTAAGTGTCGTCAACAAAATACGGAGCACGCATCCAATGGAATGTCCGTCAGTGTGATCAACAAAATATGGAGACGTATCGTGAGCTAGATACCATTGTACTATTGTACATGCTTATTTTCTTAATGGCCGATTGCGTGTGCGGTGTGGTGGGCACATCATTCTAGTTGTGGTGGGTCAACATGAAAACTCATGGGTCGGTTCCAGCCTGCGCCACATATAGGTTGGACCGAGATGCGTTATACAAAGACTCATGTGGAGGACTCGGCGTACAACACGAAGCTACCAGAGTCTCGGAGGACTCTATCCCCACTGGTGATAAGCCGACTATATATGATTCCTAACCCTAGGCCCCTAGTATGTTATAGAAGCTTGGGGGCTAGTTCGTCGATAATATAAACACACACGCACAATGCCTGGTATTCACGTGTACTTTGTACACAGCCCTATCACTAATATACAGTACCAGGAGTAGGCTCTTTCTTCAACTACAAGGGTCCGAACTAGGGTAAAACTTTGCCTCATATTACATCCAGCCTAACAGCCAGTGATATACTACCGAATGATATGATGAAATCATATCTGCCAACTACTAAGAGAGAGGTGTGTCTGGGGGGGGGGGCAATGTCTGCGAGAGAGGCCGAAAGAGAATGTGCGTGCGGGAGACACGTAGGCACATATATGTGCGTATAGAGGGCAAGTAGAGACCGTGCGTGTGTGTATATATGCATGTGACAGAAATAGTGTTTTCGAACTGAGATTAGTGAAAAGAGTGGTACATAGTAGTCAGAAAGAGAGAGAGAGAGAGAAACAGAGAGAGCATGTGCGTGAGACACCCCGACACCCTGAGAGAGATTGTGAGCATGTGTGAAAGAGAAATGCCGATGCATATAAAGTGTGTGCACTTATGTGTTAGATAGAGAGATATATAACACGTTTGTGAAAACGGGCCGAGGCATAGTGCATCTACATGTAAAAGGCGGTTCTACGCATTAAATTAAAATATAAATGGCATTATTATTTTTGGATGAGATCATGAATTTTGGAAATTGCGTATGGACGAAAATCACTCTATCAGACACCCATACTCTATTGAATTCTAGCATGTGCATGTGTTTATTTCATATTATCGATCCATAGAGTGAGAGCGGTTTGAAATACAGGCAATGGATCCTTTTGCAATTCATATTTAAACATTAATTAGTGCACTCCATGTTGTTAGTGTGAAGCACTTTATACATTTGTCACTTGCATGGATACATTCCAAATTGCTAGCTACGAAATAGAATACATGAATTCAACATAAAGGGGGTTTCGAAGCTTCGAATTCATAGGAAGTGCATTCATCTATTTGAACCCAAGATAATGGCATTTGTAAATCAGATGTAAACGGGGGCATCAATCTTTGTTGTGAGTTTTAACATGCTATATATATTCATACGCATATCTAACTTTTTTTGCAACCAAGGAGATTATATCTGGAACCATGCATGAACTGGGGTAAGTTGCATTTTTTTAATATATACTCGTGTACAATGTATATTCAAATGTACCCCCTCCATTCCAAAATAATCGTAGCTTTTAGGATTTTCAAGAGTAAAGATTTGTGAAGTTCGACATATCCTAAAAGTTCAATTCAAGAGAACCGAAAACGTTAATGCTTCTGCTCCGAAATATTGAACGAAGCGCCAAATAGGCCTGTGGTCACCCGAAACCACGCAAGACTAATGTTTGGTGGTAGTAAATAACTATACTGACTCTGGACCATGTAGCTTATCGGCCCGATATCCAAAGGTCTAAACCGGGGTAGGTTTGTAACTTCACCAAGACGACAGTGTCAACCGCCTCCGAGAAGCCTTCATATGCCGTGGGCACCTAAACACCCATCCGCTCGGCCGAAATCTATCCCGCCCAAATTTGGGACACCTGACATTACTGTCCTACCCCCAACCCGCAAATGTCCGAAATTTGAGATGGGGGCCAAGTTTGTAACTTTAACCAAATTTCAAACAAGCGCGTCTCAAACCGAAACATTGTTCCCCCTTAGTTCACTGCCTCCCTCCGTTTCCACATTCATACTCCGTGGGCGCCAAAACACCCTCTCTACCAGGCGCGAAACCCCAGCCTCATCCGTCCTCCACCCCATAGCGGCCAATCCACCGCCGCCCTCCTCCATCACGCCGGAGCCGGTACCCCGACGTCGTCGTCTAATGCAACCGCAACCGCAACGCCCTCAAGGACTTAGCAGCTGAAGCCAAGGCAGAGCTACCTCCACGACGCCGACGCTGATGTGCATCGTACTAGAACCACTCCGACCACGCCGTCCTGTGCCTCACTGCCGCCGCTCCACTATCGCAACCGTCCACCGCACCGGAGCGGTTGCCGCTACGCCATCGTTCGCCGCCTCGGATCTGGTTCCCCGCCGCTGAGAGACGGCCACCGCACCACACTCAACAACTTGGCCATTGGTTCGTACAAAGCTCCATCGTCCTCCACAACTTCTCATTTCCAGTGAACCACAAGAAGATCGTTGGAAAAACAGAAGGAGCACACATCACTACCAGCAGAAAGAGGTACTCCTCTTCCCTTATTCGTGCAAATCGTACGTCTCTGCTCACACCGTATTCATCCCACGAAAGAAACTAGTTGAGCGCTTCTTACTGCATCATCTTCGTGATACTAAGAGCACAAGGTTTCCTCCCTTTACTATTTCACCTTTGCTAGAGGTCAGTAGCCCACCTGGATTACAATTCAGGGTCAGTCGAACCGCAATTAAATGAGGCAGCGCCCGCTTAGGCGCGCAGAGTGCTGGCGTTTCGAAGAAGATCGTTAACACTGACTGGCTGGAGGTAGATGAAGGCGACCTACCCGTCCTTTGTACATCAGACGGTGCAAAAAAATGGACTGACCTATTTGTTTTCAGTCGACTGTTATTTTCATATAATCTTGTAGTAATTTAATGTGCCATGCATGTTGTAGAGCTATCATATGTCTCCCGTCATTTATTTCTCACCGACCTGCTATCTTCTACCTTTACACTGTACTAATTGTGCACACACTTCACCCATACTCACACTATTGTTTTTTTATGCATGGGTATTTCAGACTCTGACGCAGTGTTGATGAATGCAGAAAAGAAAAGACAAAAGTCGCTCCAGTGTAATTCGAAGAGCCATCGCATTATAACTGTGAATATGACATGCCTTCCAGTTTTTGGTACATACTACGTCTTTCTATTAACCATGTTCTTACATCAAACTACTTTTCTTGTGTATCCCTCATCAATCACTTTTGACGATACACCTTCAAGTTGACAGTGTAATATTGGTTGCATCTTGCATATCATTTCAAACTTGTATTGCCTCTAATTTGTTGAAGTGCCACTTATAATGAGACACATCTAACTTGGTAGAGTAATTTTGGTTGGATCGTTCATATGGTGTCTAGATTGCATTGCTTCCAATTTGTTGAAATGCCTTCTGCTTAGCGTTTTTCATACATATTCCATCCTCCTACAATGTGGTTGCCATACATAAAAGTTGTGTTCGTCAGTATCATGCATCAATGAATTTGGAAGAGCGAATTTCATTCCTTTTTCTTGTGTGTTTACTTGACAAGGAAAAATCTGAAAGGACGAAGGAACGTAATCATGGTGGTCCTCTAGAGCAACCAAAACAGATGATCTCTGCAGATTCTCCTGCTACTCGTACTGCAGTGCTAGTTCCAAATCCCATCTCCCCTACTCCACAACCCAAGGTGCTTGCTCTAACAATGGCAGTGTGATATCTGGTTGCATGTTGCATATGGTTCCTAGCTTGTATTGCTCCTAATTTGTTAAAATGCATCTCCTTAGCTTACACATTATACATGTGAATATGACACGCCTTCCTGTTTTTGGTACATACTACAGCTGCCTATCACACCATGTTCTTACATCAAACAACTGTTCTTGTGTATCCTGCATCTATCGCTTATGATGAGACATTCACGCGCGTGGGTTAATATGAGACGCAATACTCTTACAAAGAATGCAATTTCATCCTCTCCACATGATTCTCAAGAAACAGCAAGCCTAAATGAAGATATTGATCGTGGCTCTGTACTTGCAGACCGCACTTCCCCTACACCACCATCACAGGTGCTTGCTCTAACTTCGCAGTGTGATATGTGGTTGCATGTTGCATACGGTGTCTAGCTTGTAATGCTTCTAATTAGGGTAAATTGCATCTGCTTAGTTTACACACTATACATGTGAATATGACATTCCTTCCTATTTTTGGTACACACTACATCTATTTGTTAACCTTGTTCCTACATGAAACTACCTCTCTTCTGTATCCTGCATCAATCACTTACGATGAGTCACCTTTATTCGTTGCATATTGCATATTATTTCTAGCATGTTGCCATGTATTGATTCTAATTGGTCAAATATGTCATGGAATTAACACGTCAGATGTCCTAGTGAGAGGACTTAGTCATGGAGCCATGGCAACGAGATTAGCTTAAAGGGGTTAAACCGGACAAAGGACACGGGGAGTTTATACTGGTTCGGCCCCTTGAGGTGAAGGTAAAAGCCTACGATCCAGTGGTGGTGGAATTGATGGGGTCTCGATGAGCAGGGAGCGAATCCGCTTTACCTATCTCTCGAGTTGTTGTTTCTTGTGCCTGAACCGCCGCCGGGTCGTCCCTTTATATACACAGGTTGACGCCCGGCGGTTTACAGAATACCGAGGCCGGTTCATACACGTGTCCGGCTCGGTTTCTACCTTTTCCTATCTTACAACACAAGTTACATATCTTATGGCGGTTTATGTCTATGGGCCCTAATCCGCCCTTGGGCTCTGGGCCTCTAAGTCTTCTGTAATGAAGAGCCATATTCCATGTCTTCATGGGCTTCAATACGGATGAGCATAACCCGGCCCCTCCTAGGTAGTTTATATTCAGTAGTTATATCCCCAACATTACGCCCCAGTTTGATTTGAACCTGTTCAAGTCAATCTTCAACACTCAGGAAAAATCCCTTCTTGAACGTCCTCGTATAATCCTTGTAAACCGCCATGACGTCTCCTCCATATGAACTCGATAAACCGATGTGACGTCATCTTCCAAAATTGTAATAAATCAACGTGACGTCATCTCTATTTAAAAACATGTAAATACTTTTCTTTTTATTAATGACCCTCCAAAAACCGAGGCGACAGCTGTGTCAGATATCCATTTTTTGGGTTCCTCGATTCCCGCGCCTGTCACTTATCCCTTTGCCTTATAAATAGGACCAAGGGTCATTCTTTCCCTTCCACTTCGTGCCCTTTCAACTCATCGTCTTCCTCGCGTCTCCCCAGAGCTCGAACGCAGTCACCGCTGTCGACCTTCACCTCTGCACCGACAACAGCCGCTGCATCAACCTGACCTTGACCAGAGAAACGCGGCGCCCCTCCGGTGCTCTTTGAGCCTCTGTAAGTTTTCCTTTCATCCACCTCAGATCTATTCACTAGGATTTCAGTGTTCTTCAATGTTCTTGACGTTCTTCACTTTGAACTCTGCTGCACCTTGCGGCCACATAAGAACTTGATAAATCTTGATATTCCTTCTGTCCAGCCATAGCTAGAACTCGTTTTTCTTCATCATAGCATTTCTTTTATCAGTAAATAGATCTCGTCTAGACTTTAGTTGTTTCGCTCACACCGCTTAGGGCTTCTGAATTTTTCTCCTTATTAAGACTGCGGTAGATCCAAAATTATAACACAACCTGTTTGTGCAATACTTAGGATTTCTTTCAGATCTGCAGCTTCCGCACCATTGTAGGAGGTTTAACTTTTTAGAAAATGATAACCCATGGGGTACCATTAGCCCTCACTTTAAACCGCCAACTCAGCCTCAATGTCAAACTCCGGTTTATCATGTGCATATGCTTCAAGTTGTTCTCCCTCTGTCTTTAAATCGGTTTATCCGCGTTAGTCAAAAAACCTTAAACTGGCCTTGATCCTCTTTTCCAGCTTTAAGTTGAAATGGCCAAACAAGTTTATTAGTGCAACTGGGTTCCTTCCCGGGTTACCGAAACACAACTAGAGAAATGCGTCGCCACTGGCGCTTTAGCGAAAAAAGAAGCTATCTAGTGGAGGGTTCCTGGCCCGGAAAATCCTCCTGAACCTAAGGATGGAGATGTAGTCGTGTTTGCTGACCATCTGGGCCGAGGCTTTAGCCCTCCCGGTTCAAAAAATTTCTGCGATGTGTTTGCCAGCTTCCAACTCCACCCTCAAGATATTGGACCAAACTCTGTGTCCAATATTTGCAATTTCCAAGTATTTTGTGAGGCCTATCTTCAGGAAGAGCCCATAGTTGAACTGTTCAGTGATTTCTTTTATTTGAACCACCGCACAGAGTTCACAGATGGACCCAACACTGAGCTTGGTGGGATGGAGATTCAAAATAGGAAAGACGTCAGTTTCCCTCACGCCAAACTTCATAGTCACCCCAAGGACTGGAATCAGACTTGGTTTTATTGCAAAGATACATCTCCAACTGACAAAAATCCTTTGCCGGGTTACCGCCCTCACCGGCTTAGCAACACTCATCCATTTCCTCAGAGGATGACTGCCAAGGAACGGTCCAAGTATGCCCCGCAATTGTCAAAACTCAGAGCCTTTATGGCAAATGGTTTAACAGGTGTTGACTTTGTCCGCTGCTGAATATCTTGGAGCATTCTACATTTAAGCCAGCGCCCTGGTCTAATGTGTGAGTACATGGGGGACTTAAAAGATCCTCAACGACACATCGATATTCAGCTGACAGAGGTGAAGTTACCGAGTCCATCAAGAAAATAGTTAATGAACCAGAAGCTGTCTACGACCAAGTAGGGCTTAGTCCCTTCTGTACTTCCAATAAGCCGCGAGCTGTAAGAATTGCCTCATTTTTGTCTTCATCCATCTTTTCTTGAATATTCCTTTATAATTTGTTGTCCATCTATGCAAGGTGATGATCCATTATGGAAAAATAAATCACAAGATAAACCGGCGAAACCGCAGGATAAACCGGTGAGAGCACCCCGCATCAAGACTAAGGTTATAAAGAAGCCAGCAAAGAAGAAAACTGCCAAGGCCTCTAACCTACCCAATGATGAAGAGCTTGATGACCCAGACTCAGAGGTAGAACTAGATTCTCTTGGTTCTTTTTTCATACACCTCATTGACAATGATTATTATCAGGATGATGCGGAAGCTAGCCACGCTGGGGAAGCAGAGGTAATTGTTCTATCTTCCGACTCAAATCATGTGCCAGTACCAAACCTCCGTCGAGCAGTCCGGAAAGTAAAATATTCCCACCCTCTTGCTCATTTGGATCCGCACTTTTCTTTGAAGAAACAGCATCAAGAAACTCACCGCACAACCCGGCACAGCGGTCAAGTGGTTACCTACTCCGGTTTACCATATTCTCCAGTTCGCAAGCATCGTCAAGAGGTCTCTTGCTCGTGTAATACACTTTATCCCAAGGCGGGTTACTTCCGATATCCTCTTAATCCGTCTGATTTGAATTATCAGGGAACCTCCCATTCATCCTCCGGCGATTCATCAACCACACAGATGCCTCCACTCAAGACCGTTCCTGGGTAAGCATACCGTACATAATTTTTATGCCTTGCACTTGTTTATTGTACTAACATCTGCGTTTGTTCTTTTTAGTGCCAAAGCCCGACTTAGCAAGAAAGCCAAGCTGACTACACCAGCTGATGATAATCCGTCCACTGAACCGGAGTGGACCTCCGATGCTCTTGATCAAGATGCTGACATTACTCTGGATGATCCGGTACCTCAGGGTTAGGATGCTTTTGTTGAAACGCCAGAAATGAATCCAACGAGCCAATCTGCTGATCCTCCAAGCCCAGGTGCCGATCCGCCAAGCCCAGCTGCCGATCCACCAAGCCCAGCACGAACATCTACTAAACCGCCAAGCCCAGACAAGACTTTTGATGGAACGATAGATGATGTTGTGATTACTGGCTTTGGCCATACCGCTCCTGGCAATCCTGTCGCTTTATCAAATCATAGTGCTAAGGAGGACTTCTCCGCTGTGGATAAAGGCAAATGGAAGACTGGTTTATCAAGCTATGCCCACCTCAATGCTCAGGACATCCACTCTGGGTATCTAAACCGTCTGTATACCAGCCGCGATTATGAAGCCGGTTTAGTAAGTTTGATGAAAGAGCGATATGAGGTAAATATTTGTTCCTTTGAATAACTTCTTTTTCCTTATAACCTTCTTCAATTATCAACTCTAGTAGCCCCCAAGGGCCGGTTCATCAATGTGAATGTGAACCGGGACTTCACTACAAAAAAATACACTTCCATGATGATACGTGTTTGTCACAGTAGGTCACGTTTTTTGTCATGCATGTACATCCACGACAAATTTATGACAGAATCAAGATAGTCATACCTGTGCTGTCGTAGAAGTGTTCCATGACATTACCAAAATTATCATCATGGAAGTGTCCACTTCCATGACAATAAATCGCGCGTCACAGAAGTGCTTTCGTCAAGGGTGACCGACACGTGGCATCCACCATAACGGAACGTCGTTAAGCTATCGGGTCGGGTTTTGGATCGGATAACCCGTTAATAGCCCCGACCAATGGGAAATTTCCACATGTAAAATTCTTATTGGCCAGACGAAACACGTGTCAGCTCGTCAGTGGGTCAGATAGGCGCCTATGATATGGCGACACGTGCCATGGCCCACCACTGGACCATTTAGCTTACAAAGCCAGCCCGTTTGACTTGGTCAAAAGTTAACGGGCTGGCCCATGAAAAGCCTGTTAACGGTCTCTTCGCAAATAGCCCATTTTACGGCCCATTAACTCACGGCCTATTAGGCACTAAAGGAAATTGGCCCAACAACGTCATGTGGGCCGTCGAATATAACACAAGCCCATTTCACTTTCGGCCCATGTATGGCCCACGACGTCTTTCAGCCCATATGAGGCCTTCGTATCTTTTGGCCCTTTAAAGGCCCACGGTGACTCTAGCCTATAATGAACAGTAATTTTCTTTATACCCGTTAACGACCCGTGATTTACATGGGTCATTTCCAGCCCATGTTAGCTTTTGGCCTATTGACGGCCCATACGTTCTTGGGCTCCTTTTCGGCCCTCGATTACTTCCGGCCCGTTACTGTCCTGTTCCCCTAATGGGCCAAATTCGGCCCATGGCAAGAGTCGGCCCGTTACTGGCATGTTCCCCAAATGGGCCAAATTCGGCCCATGGCAAGAGTCGGCCCGTTACTGGCATGTTACCCTAATGGGCCAAATTCGGCCCATGGAAAGAGTCGGCCCGTTTCTGGCTAGCCCGTCCTATATTCTGGCCCATTAACGACCCATTATGCCTATGACAGAATTAAGCTTTTGCAGTCCTACGGCCTGTTAACGGCCCGTTACCGTGTTGGTCCGATACCAATTACGCCCGATTATAGCCCATGTAGACCCATTTATCTGACGGCCCGAGGCCCACCGATTACAGGCCTATTTATCGACGGCCCGAGTCCCACCGATTACAAGCCCATTTATCGACGGCCCGTAGGAGACCCATGGATCCTACGGCCCGTATATGGCCCATGGATAGTTGCGGCCACTAGAAAACTAGGGAAGAAGACTAGGAAATAAATAAGGCTGAAACTAACGCTGGGCTATTAAGGCGATTGCACAGATTACATCCACTCGGCATCAAAAATGGAATCCCATCAAAGATCGCCACGAGTGCAAATATAGGGAACACCCTACACTATACAAAAATGGCTTGCTGTTTTCTTCAGCCGGTGGCTGCACGTTAAGAATAAATTTTGTATCGCACCAAAACAAATTACAACTATATAACAAAAGGTAGGTTGGCATAAAACTTAACAGTCTAGCAGATAAATGCACCATCAGAAGTTCAGAAGCTCGGTTCATTTGACCTGACTGTTATGTTTTCATGATGTATTTTCCGATGGAGCACAATAACCCTCGCCTTCATTTCCCCTAGGCTCCTGAACAACATAGCAAATGTCTGATAGTCTGGTTTCAAAACAATGCATATCTTGACGACACTGAGCAATGTTTCTCCTTGTTTCACAAAGGGCCTTTGTTAGGGAATGGACTTGTGTGGAGCACAGATACAACATTGCTTTAAGCTAGCATATCTTGATCATGAGGCTGTTTGGACGATATTGCCTTAACAATCAACCCAGTATTACGCAGGAACGTGCTTTTGGCACTGTTAGTGGACAGGTACTGACCCACTGCAGCAAGAGCTGACATTGCGGTTATAGTTGCCTCACCACCTTCAGAAGGTGGCGGTTCCACCATTTTTTCCATAGATCGCTGAAAAGTTGAGGTTTTACACTAGTAGTACCAGAACAGAAGATATTAAGGAGGCAGCAAAACCAAACAAAATAGGTTTGGTCTATATACAAAACTTATTCTGGTGAACCCATGTAAAATATTACTTGTATTTTATTGCAAAGTACATAATAAAACCAGGTTCCAAACATATGACCATGTACCATCGCTAATGTATTGTCTATTTCTTCACATTGTATTGAGGGCTAAGGATAAAGAGACGAAGTTTATAATACGGTAAGCATAGTATGACATCATTCATATCACAAAACAACTGAGAACAAACAAACAGGCAATTGTAACGTTGTGTGGACAAGTCCAACATGGAACTAGATTACGGGTCAAGATGAAAGGAACATCACTCCTCCATTTTAAACCTTGTAAGGTGCAATGATACGCTAAGACAATTGTGTATAAAATTGAAAAGAGTAATAGACATTGGCAGCAAACCATGCACTTCAAGGCACAAGTCAGAGTAAGTAGTAGTTAAAAGGCATGAGGATTAAGGACTTACAACAACGGCTTTGACTAGTGTAGTCATGCCCTTCTTCTTGCTGGTGTGACAGTCCTTGAAGATTTCCACAACATTTGGTTCAGGTACTTTTTGGTCCTTGTGGGCTTTCCTCTACATTTCGAACAAGTCAATATAGATCTGATAATATAGTACAACGAAAAGAGTGACACACCAGCTAATTACAAGAGCCTCGTAGTGTGCAATATAGCTACGAGATCCCGTCGTCTGTTGGAATTTCACTTTCGTATGGTTGGCCTTGTTCTTTGAACAGTTCACCTACAAGAACATAGATTTGTGTGGCACATGCGTCAATAGGACTTCAACATGTGATCTGATCACATATATATAATGTACCTGATACTTCGGATCAGACCAGTGTTTAACAAGGCCCCTCCAGTCTTCATCCGATATATTTTCCACTGGAGATGTTTGGGAAAGTTCACTGTTAGCCTTGCCTTCAAAGTGAGTTTTCCTCAAGTTATACCGATACTGTCGTAGAGCAGACTTGAAAATATGGGTGCAAGCTTGTGTGGTTGCATCATATTGGCTATCCAACTTGAACCTCATCTGTTGGAAATTATGGGATCCTCATTGTCAACAACCTAGAAAGTATGGGACAGAGCAAGACGATATTACTAGTTTCCATACATAACCATACTTACAGATAAATGGTCAAGGAAGGTGTTGAACTGGGTTTCGTCTTTGTCATTCCTATACTGAATCCATGTTGGGAGGATACGTACATGACACCTAACGGCAACCGGTGCCTCTGATACTAACTTGGCTGACTCTGTAGCATCACGTGGCCTTTTTAAACCTGCCTCAAAATGGATCTCCATTCTTCCTCCTCTAGATTTAGTTAACCTATCGAGCATTATCCCTGATGTTTGTTTCCTCTTGCGCCTAGGTGCTAGTCCAACAACGAACATAGGAAGTGTTAGTGTACATCAAACTATGAGACTACATATAAGGAAGCATGCAACTGTAACTTGACTCTAGCAACTACCTTCTTGCTGTTGAAGCTCACAAGGTTCATCTGATATTGCCAACTCGTCTTGTGTCAAGAGTGCTTGGGAAGTAGTGTCAGGTGGCAAGGGAGCTTTTGAACGTGCTGCTAGCTCAGTTGACACATGAGTATGTCGTGCAACTGGTAGTACTGTGGTAGGTGTTGCAAGAACTAGGGCTGTCTCTCCTTGTTTGGTGGCAGCTATTTGTTTCTGTTTGGATTTTTTTTGCATCTCCTGTAGTATGGGATGCCGTGTTTCTAGAATTTTCCGGTGGACTTTCACCTTCTATTGCACCATTTGTATCAGCAGAATCTGCAGGATTCATCCGCTTCTCATTCCCTGCCATTCTGTGTTTCTTCCTCTTTCTCTGTGCCATGTTAAGTCAAGCCGACAAAAAAATGAATAACAATTTAGTTCTTCAGAACAAATTGATGCGTGATGCAGACAAACTGAACTTTGATGTTAGACAACCACATGATAGGAGGATGCAATATGTATGAAAAACAGGACGGGAGAGATAACCAGAACTATGATGTGTAAACTAAGAAGGAGACATTTCACCAAATTAGAAGCAATGCAATGGAAGGTAGACACCATATGAAAGATGCTACAAATATCGCTCTACCAAGGTAACAATGTCTCAGCATAAATGGCGTTTAAACAAATGTGAACCAGTACAAGAAATAAATCATATGCAAGATGCAAACAACATCACACTATCATGTTAGAGGTCTCTCGTCATTAGTGCCATTGCATATTCACAACATTGCATATTCACAGCTTACGATGTGTAAACTAAGGAGAAGGCATTTCAACATTAGAAGCAATGAAAGCTAGACACCATATGAAATATGCAACGAATATCACTCTACCAAGTTAAAATTGTCTCGTCATAAGTGTCATTTCAACAAATTAGTAGTACAAACTAGAAAATAATGTGAGATGTAACCTATATCACACTCCAAAGTCAAACGTGTCTTATGATAAGTGATTGTTGCAGGTTACACAACAGTAGTAATTTGATGTAAGAACATGGTGTGATAGACAAATATTGTACGTTCTAGAAACAGGAGCACGTGTCTTATTCAATTATAATGTGTAAAGTAAGCAGATGGAATTCAACAAAATTAGAAGCAATACAAGCTAGACATCACACATAACATGTAGCCACATATAATAGTGCCAAGTTAGAGGGAGCACCGGTGATGCTGCACTAGGGGAGACGTGCTCATCATAAACACAGCTTTGTTGAGTGTCTATGCATGTGTTGTCTTGGAAATCATCTTGGGGGTGTGGAGGAGTACAAACTGTAGAGGCCCTCCGTTTGGAAGCAACACCTTTATCCGCTGCCTTGCTAACTTCCTTCCGCTTTATTGATTTTTAATTGTCAAGTAAAACCGACAAGAAAGAGCAATAAAATTCTCTCTTCAGAACTCACTCATGCATGATACTGACAATCACTACTTTGATGTAAGGCAAACGCACGATACCAGGATGGAATATGTCCGAAAAACAGGATGGCATGGCATGTTCACAACTGTTTGTGTAAAAACCATTCCAGCAAATAAGAAGCAATGCAAGCTAGACACCACATGAAAGAGGCAACATTTATGACTCTGCCAAGTTAAAAGCGTCCCATCATAAATGGAATTTCAACAAATTAGAAGCAGCGCATGCTATAAATCATATGAAAGATGCAACTAATATCGCACTGCATATACTTAAGGTGTCTCGTCATATTGATTGATGCGGGATACAAAAAAAACAATAGTTTTATGTAAGGACATGCTTAATAGACAGATGTACTATGTACTAAATACAGGAAGGCATGTCACATTAACAGGTATAATGTCACATTTACAGGAGTATAAGCTAAGCAGACTAGCACATGCAGTTTAACCAGATTGGAAGAATTACAATCTAGACACCATATGCAACATGCAACCACATATCACGCTGCCAAGTTAGAGCAAGCACCTGCAATGCTAGTGTAGGGGAAATGCTGTAATCAACTACAGAGCTACGTTCACTATCTTCATCTAGCATTTCTGTTTCTTGAGAATCATGTCGGGAGGCTGATGCTGCATTCTTTAAATGAGGAGTAGTCCCCTTGCCTGCCTGCCTAGTCATAAGTGATTGCTGAGGGATACACAATAACATTAGTTCGATGTAAGAACATGGTTAATACACAGATGTACTAGTATGTACCAAAAACAGAAAGGCATGTCATATTCAAAGGTATAATGTGTAAGCTAAGCAGATGCAATTTAACCAAATTGGAAGCGATACAATCTAGACATCCGGCTGGAGTGGTGAACATGATCATCTAGGAACTGAGAGCCTGGTGGGAGGCGGGTTGCTTCGCCACCATCGCGGCTTTTTAGTTGGCTTCTAGGTGATGCCTGTCTTTGCTTGGCTTGTCACTCGCTCGGCCAGTGCCCTGACTAGCTATTTGTCTTCTGGTGCTCACGGGATGGTGGTTCATGTAAAAAATATATTTCCTTATCTTAATAAAGACCGACTTCGGCCTTTCGAATACAAGCTAGGTACCATATGGAACATGCAACCACATATGACACCGCGAAGTTAAAGCAAGCACGTGGGATGGTGGTTCATTGCGAGCGAGGTCATCAACTCCAGAGCAGCGTTTACCGTCTCCATCTGCTGACACTGCACCCTTTAAAGCGCTGTAACGTGCCGCGCCTAGCCGCGTAGAAAGCTTGCCCGACATGTCTCTTTTATTTTTTGCTTCTCTTTCGGCAGACTCTAAAATACCCTTGCATAAAAACACAATAGTGAGAGTATGGATGAAGTGTGTGCAGAACTAGTGCACTGTAAAAGTAGATACCAGGTGGCTGAAAAATAAATGACAGGAGACATATGATAGCTCTACAACATTGCATGGCAGACAAAATTAGATTCTACTCCGTATGATTTTGTAATATATGAGCACAGGAAATGCAGGCACTCCTCCAGCACACCGCCACATGTGGTCATATCTAAGATAACAGTCGACTGAAAATAAATTTGTCAGTCGATTTTTTCATGAACCGTTCGATCTATAGGGAACGGGCAGATGGCCTTCATCTACCTCCCGCCAGTCACTGTTGACGATCTTTCTCGAACCGCCAGCGACCACTGGCTCAGACCCGTGCCTCCGCCGCCCCGCCCTCCCATCGACCTCACACCACCGCCGTGCTTGCCAGCGCCCCCAAGCCATCCCTTTAATCACGGCCGACTTCCAGATCAGGCGCCAGTAGCTCTAGGCCGCACACGCCCCTAAGATAAACACCAAGGCACTGCTTCCCCGGCGTAATAGTCGTACTAGCGCCTGTTACGCCCGGGAATGCTTCCGTTAATTGGGAATCAACTCGCCAGAAATTGAAATTCAGGGGGGCGACGGACCTCTAGCTAAGGTGAAATAGTATATGAGGAGAAACCTTGTGCATCGCAAGTTACTGGGAACATCTAGTATCAAGAAGAAGCAGTCAACTAGTGTCTTCTGTGAGATGAATACCATGCAAGCAGAGACGTACGATTTGCACGAATAAGGGAAGAGGAGTACCTGCTTCGGTTGCCGGTGTAGTCACCTCCACATGTCGTGCCGATCTTCTTCTTTTTGCCGGGGTAACCGATGTTCTGGAGGGTGTAGGCTTGGACGAACCCATGGCCAAATTGTTGACTGTGTTGTCGTGGTCGTATGTCAGCGGAGGGGAAGCAGATCCGAGGCGGCGAAGGACGGCGTAGCAGGAACAGCTCCTGTGTGGTGGAGGGTGGCGAAGTTGGACGGCGTGGACGAACTGGCTCGGGTATGGATGGCTCGGCCTCGGCTTCAACTACTAGCCGTCGAGGGCGTTGTGGTTGAGGTTGCGGTGGACGACGACATCGGGGTATCGGCTCCGGCGTGATGGAGGAGGGCGGCGGTTGATGGGTGGGATGGGGTGGCGGACGGAGGATTCCGGGGTTTCGCGGATGGTGGATATGTAGTTTTGGCGCCCATGGAGTATGAATGGGGAATCAGACGGGTGGGGGGGACCATGTTTCGGTCTGGGACGCGCTTGTTTTTGGCCTTTTTGAACAGAAGATGGGATGCGCTTGTTTGAAATTTCGGGAAAGTACAAACTTTGCCCCCCTCTTAAATTTTGGACCTACTGCGGGTCGGGGGTAGGATGGTAATCCCAGTTGTCCCAAATAGTGGGCAGGAGCGATTTCGGCCGCGCGCATGTGTGCTTAGGCGGCCAACGTGTATGAATGTTTTTCGGAGGCGGTTGCGTGGCGTCTAGATGAAGCTACAAACCTACCCCGGTTTAGACCTTTGGACGTCGGGCTGGTAGGTTTCACAGGTCGGAGTTATTAGAAAAGTAATTTCCTTGTACTACCAAACATTGGTCTCACGCAATTTCGAGCGAGTAGAGACTCTTTTGGCGCTTCGATCGAAATTTTGAAACAGAAGCATTCACGTTTAGAGTACTCTTGAACTATGAGGATTGACCTAAATAGACAATGTTATATGTATGTTTGAAAACCTCATTAAATTATCCGCTTCCTTTTGAAATTTTGACACTTGAAAATCCTATAACTACGATTATTTTGGAATGGAGGAGCTAAATTTGAATCTATTTTGTACACGACTACATATGCTATTATGTACAAAATCGTAGCAAAGATTGGTACCCCCATAGTTTAGGTATGGTTTACAAATGCCACGATATCAAATTCAAATAATTGAATGGACTTCATGTTGAATTCGATTTTTTTAAACACCTTAGGTTGAATTCAAATGTATGCTAGTTCATAGGTAGCTATTTATAAATGTCCATTGTGTAACTTTCGAATGTATAATGTGCTTTACACACACAACATGAACTATACTCACGTTTATATTCAATTGGTAAAGCGATGCATTGTCTGGAGTTTGAAATACTAACTATGTGGATCAGTTGTGTCGAATAATTACAAAGACATGCTCAAATTCGATAGAATCTAGATGTTTGATGGATCAATGACCGCTCCTTACGCGAATTGTGAATATCATGATCCCATCCTAATATTTGGATACAGTTTATATCTTTAATCAATGTGTAGAGCATTCTTTTACGTGTAGTTTCACTCTCCATCGGTGGTCTCTCACACATGCTCACACACTCTCTCCCTAGGTGTATTTCTCGCACATATACTCTAGATATAACCCTCCCTCCCTCTTGTAACCATTTACAACTATTTTCACTAACCTTTATCACAAGCACTCTTCCTCTCGCAAACATACACACGCACAATCCTCATCGATGTAACGCCCTCGATGCGGCTATATCTACCACGTGTCGAAGCACGACTTAGAGGCATAACCGCATTGAAAGCAATGTCGCAGGTGAGGTAATCTTCGCACAACCCATGTAATAAATAAGGGAAAAGATACATAGTTGGCTTATAGTGGCCACTTCACACAATACATAAATAAACATCCATCATCCAGATTACACTCAAGGTCCGACTACGGAACCAAAATAAAAGAAGACTACCCCAAATGCTACACAGATCCCCGATCGTCCCGACTGGGCACCTCTACTGATCATCTGGAAACGATAGATAGTAACGACCAAGGGCCTCATCATATTCCCACTTGAGCTCGGTTGCACCATCTGTGCCGGTATCCTCGACACCTACATCTGTTTTGGTAGAATTTGTGAGCCACGGGGACTCAGCAATCTCACACCCGCGAGATCAAGACTATTTAAGCTCATAGGTAGGAAAACGCAATATGGTGGAGCTGCGGCAAGCACTAAGCATATATGGTGGCTAACATACGCAAGTGAGAGCGAGAAGAGAAGCAACACATCGGTCGAGAAGCTAGAAGCGATCAAGAAGTGATCCTGAAACTACTTACGTCAAGCATAACTCAAACCGTGTTCACTTCCCGGACTCCGCCGAGAAGAGACCATCACGGCTACACACGCGGTTGATGCATTTTAATGAAGTCAAGTGTCAAGTTATCTACAACCGGACATTAAAAAATTCCCATCTGCCTCATAACCGCGGGCACGGCTTTCGAAAGATTATATACCCTGCAGGGGTGTCCCAACTTAGCCCATCATAAGCTCTCACGGTCAACGAAGGATAAACCTTCTCCCGGGAAGACCCGATCAGTCTAGGAATCCCGGTTCGCAAGACATTTCGACAATGGTAAAACAAGACCAGCAAAGCCGCCTGATTGTGCCGACAAATCCCGATAGGAGCTGCACATATCTCGTTCTCAGGGCACATCCGGATGAGACAAGCTACGAGTAAAACCAACCCTCAAGTTTCCCCGAGGTGGCCCTGCAGGCTGCTCGGTTCGGACCAACACTTGAAGGAGCACTGGCCCGGGGGGGCTAAAATAAAGATGACCCTCGGGCTCGCGAAAACCCAAGGGAAAAAGGGGTATAGGTGGAAAATGGTAAAACCAAGTTTGGGCCTTGCTGGAGGAGTTTTATTCAAAGCGAACTGTCAAGGGGGTCCCATAAATCACCCAACCGCGTAAGGAACGCAAAATCAAGGAACATAACACCGGTATGACGGAAACTAGGGCGGCAAGAGTGGAACAAGTCACCAGGCATAAGGCCGAGCCTTCCACCCTTTACCAAATATATAAGGTGCATTAATTAAACAAGAGATATTGTGGTATCCCAAAATATCCATGTTCCGACCGGGAACAACCTTCATCTTCACCTGCAACTAGCAACGCTATAAGAGGGGTTGAGCAAATGCGGTGACATAGACAATCAACGGTTTTCTAGGACAGGATGGTTAGAGGTTTGACATGGCAATGGGGAGGCATGATAAACAATGGCAGGTAGGGCTAACATAGCGAAAGAGCGAGTACTAGCAAGCAAAGATAGAAGTGATATCGAAGGTATGGTCATCTTGCCTGCAAAGTTCTAAGAGTTGTCGAAGGCTTGATCCTCGAAAGCGTTCTCAACAGGTTCCTCGTGCACGTACTCGTCTCCCGGCTCTACCCAAAGCAAGAACACAAGCAAAGGAACCATAATAAATCACGGTGCAATGCACAAGCAACATGATGCAAAACATGATATGATATGCGAGATGTGATATGCAATGCATATGCGTGCTCCGGAAGGGAAATGATGAACAAGGAATCAACTTGGCGAACCAAGTATGCTGCTAGAAAGATGAGATGATTTCGGTTGAAATCGATATAAAGATCACCGGAAACGGATGCACGGTTTGCAAACGGCAAGCAAAACAATAATGGCACAAATCTACGATTAACAGCACGATGCTACTTAGCATGCAACAAGAAACTATGCTACAGCACCCCAACATAAAAACAAAACATATGGCAGTGATCTACAGGAGATGCTTAACACAAGAGGAACACTGAGCTACGGCTAAATCACATCACAACAGGTTCAAACAAGAATGGTGAAAGTGCAAAAAAAATATATCAGGCTGGACATGGCATAAACAGCATCAGGAAGCAATGTTCAGAGCAAGTTATCAACATGCTACAGAAACTTATAATAGCAAAACAAGACATGGCATGAATCTAATCAAAGCATAGATCAAAAGTCCCTTACTGACCATAAGCCAAAAAGGGCCAGAAGAAATAATGGCATGCATGTAAACATAGCAAGTTTCGTTAACAGATTCAGCAAACAAAACATGGCATCAACAGAATTACGGAGGCACCTTCGTGAGCTCGATGCACTCACTACAGAGCACATCATGATAAACTAAGCATACACCCATCAAGAAGACATGGCATAGAAGCTATACATGGCAAGAACAACATCATAGCATACACGGATCAACTACAACAACCTCGTAAAAATTGAATATCATGCAAACAATCTGCGAGGAAACATTTTGTAGCAAAAGTAGATCACGAAAATGACATGCTAGACTACTCCATAATTTCAAACAAGGACATGAATGGATAGATCATAACCATATGTTCAAAACACCCTTACTGAAGTATCTGTAAATATGCATGGATCTCTTTGTAGCAACATGTTTATATGGCATCACAATAACAGCAGAACTGGGACTAAAAACAGCAATATCACGAAGCCTAGTTTGCATGCTTGTGCTAGTCACTACATTGAGCACAAAAATACATGGCATACACCCCTGTAAATCTGGCATGGCATAGATCAAAACATATATAGATCTCAAGTTCATAAGATGCACACATTAATCACGGCAAAAATGACAAAAGTGCAAGTTCTGTTAAGAAACAGAAACTAACATCACATAGCCCTCTTCCAACAGCATTTCGGGCATCCAGATGAGCTCAAATGTAAACGATGCAATGGAGTGAAATGATGTACTCTTTGAGACGAACAATTTGGTATGCTACACGGCCAAAACGGAGCCACGGGTGCAAAGATGTGATGCGATGAAGATGCAATAAAATAATCACAGAATAAGGACTTAGACGAAAAACGAGGGGGGGAGAAGGAAGTCAACCGCTGCAGATCTGATCCGAGGCGGCTCGCGGATCGAGGACGGCGGCGCGGCTCGCCGGAGTGGAAGAAGAGGCGGCGGCCGGAGGAGTCGGGGCGGAGGAGAGCTTGGGGGCGGAGGCCAGCGACGGCGGCGTCCGCGGGCGGCGGCGAGGGCGAGCCGCGAGCGACGGGGGCCGGCGCGGCGACCTGGCGGCGGAGGACGACGGCGGCAGCGGTCGGCGGCGGAGGACGGCGGCGGCGCGGGAGATCCGCGGCGGCGGCGCTGCGGGCCGAGCGCGGGGACGGCGCGGGCGGCGGGGGCCGGGGACGGACCTCGCGCGGGCCTGGCGTGGCCGGCGGCGAAGTGGGTGCAGGTCTGCCACGTGGCGGTGTGTGATTGGACGGGCGGCGCGGACGGACGCGTCCGGTCCGATCCGAACGTGTTCGGCGGCGCGGAGGGGGAATTTCGCTAGGGTTTGCCCGGATTTGGAGGGGGAGATGCATATTTGTAGGTAGAGGGAGCTAGGAGACTCCAAATGGGGTGCGGTTTTCGCCCACACGATCATGATCGAACGACCGAGAGCATGGAGGGGAGTTAGATGGGTTATTGGGCTGTTTTGGAGGGGTCTTGGGCTGCATCTCAAAAGAGGCCTTTGCGAGAGTGCGGTTAACCGTTGGAGTACCAAACGAGCTCCAAATGACCCGAAACTTGACAGGTGGTCTACCGGTGGTATACCAGGGCCACTTGGCAAGGCTCGGTCCATTCTGTGAATGTTTAACACCCGCACACAAAAAGAGACAAGAGGGGTGCGCCGGTGCATGTGGGGGTGTTGGAATGCAAAACGGACAACGGGGAAAATGCTCGGATGCATGAGACGAACACGTATGCAAATGAGATGCACATGATGACATGATATGAGATGCATGACATGAACAAAATGCAAAATGAAAACAAAACCCAACCACGGAGGGAATATCATAGCACGTAGCCGAAAATGGCAAGAGTTGGAGTTACAAAGATGGAAAGTTACATCCGGGGTGTTACGATCGACCCTTTCTATATACATGGACCTGCCTACGTGTCTCATGTACGCACATTATGTTTACACCTGTCTCTCACGCATTATCTCACACCTGTCTTCCTAATCGACGAGTATGATTCTAGCAGAGCATTCTGTATGATGCCCCTTAAAGTTAGGTTGGATGAATAGTAATATTAGAGATAAAGGGGTTACCTTAATCCGAGAACCTAGGGTTACAAATCCTAGCCGGCTTTGTCAGTGGACACAGAGTCCTTCACAATTCTGCTAGCTTTGTGTTGTACAACTAGTCATCCATGGGTCTTCCTAAATGTGTCATGGGCCGACCAATGTGGCGCAGGACGGAACCGAACGAAGGGCCTCACCTCGACCCACTGGACCTCGCGCAGTGACACACCCTCTGCCCCCACGTCTCATTATCTTCTCACACCCACACATACCAACACAAACACCACACACACAGAAAATTTCTCCTGGTGCCTCTATTCCCTTCCCCCTTGCATATACACAGTCAAGGGAATGGAATCTCTTGTCGTGACGTCATATTCGTCTCTTTCTCTAGACAACTCTCATTTCTCGTGCTATCTCTCCCACGCCCCCCCCCCGTCGGCCCCTCTATCCATGCCTCTCTCGAATACGTATTACACACACATACCTCTCTAGGCCCCGCCAAATGCATCAACTACACATTCACACATGTTACATCACGTACCCCATTGATCTAAAAAGCCCTCTCTTCACGTTTATTTCGCATAAAACATTCCTTTTGAATAAAGTGTGGCCAAAAAATTATTTTAGAGTTTCTACATATATACCAACATTACTAAGTTATATGGAGGAGTACGAATGCTAATTTGCATTGCATTGTGCCCACAATGATATTTATTCCGCACTGTAAATTTGTATATTTTTATACTATATACAAAGTTAGTCATAATAAAGAGAAACGAAGACCATCTCTCTCTCCATCGCATACCCCCCCCCCCGTACGCCCCTTTCATGTATGCACACAAAACTATCTCTAGGTCCTCTAAAATTAAGCCCCCAGAAAATTCACGCATGTTTCATCTTTCTCTCGCGATATATGCCATGACGATCACTGTATTTGAAGCGAAAGCACGATACATACATTGGACTTCATAATCCACTCATTACGGTCACCGTTTACGTTTTGTGGTTATTATACAGCCACGGGCTCACCGTACAACTTTGTATTTGCTCATGACATGACTAGTTGACCAGTTAAACGCTCTACGTGGCACCTCTAGTGTTGCATCACATTATCTCACTAACATCGTGCCCACCTGTCGACTTGTATCTACTCTACATCTACACTATTATAAAATACATAAAATACACTCTTATAAAAAACAGAGTTGGTGATGATGGTGTGCCTGCCATCCTGCAATATAAGCCGTCCGATTTATATCTAGCGGATAGGAAAGAAACTATGGCAATTTTGCAAAAAGGTACCCACACACCTCTCCACATTTCCAAATAAAGCCTTCCCTTGTTCATCCTTTTCTCTCACAAGATAAAAAAGTCATACAAATGCATCTTGATGTTACGTGCAACGCACGGGCATCTTGCTAGTAAGACTGAAAACAAACGACAAAAAAATATATTTTGACGGTGGTTCGAAGTCATGACCGCGGGCACAACGGACAAGGTGGCCTTGTATTGGTATGCTGAGCCATCTGTTTTAACACACATGAGCTGGTGTGGTGATTATACACACACGCACGCATGCACACAAACTCCATCCACGCAACACTCACACAAACACATGCACCCACGCACGCACACAACACTCACATGTACACACGCAGCCACGCACGCACGCCACACTCACACGCACACACACACACACGCATGCATGCACACACCAGTACACCACACGACCAACACACACTCTCACGCTCAAGTGCTCAACCTACACGTTCATGCACACACATTAGGCCCTGACAGACACATACACAACCAGGTGATTCCCGCGCACGGGTTGGAGCCTTATCGCGCCTGCGTAAATTTGTGTTTATCTGACGTTTTCCTATGCGAACTGACAGGTGGGACCCGCAAGGAACGTGGTCAATTTAACTAGTTAACACGGCACCATGTAGACTATTTGGCCGATCAACAGAGTGCAATCCGATGCTGAACTGTGAGCAAGTGACCGGATAATCACCGCAAAACATATATAGTGACCGTAATCAGCTTATTCTGAAGTTCGGTGACCGTATTACCCTTTTCTCTCTGTAGGCCCTCCAAAACTACATCTCTACACGTTCTCGCATGTTACATCTAACAACTATGTAATACATCACTACTACTACACTCTAACACAATAAATCATATGTGTTTTTAGTTTTACTAGATATCATATTGTTACTTATAATTATTCAGTTTGCATACATTAAAATTTCCTTTGAAATGTATGGCCAGTATCATCTACCGCGCGGGAAAAATCCGCCCTTTCCTGTTTAATCGGGTTTGTATCGATGGATCGTGCGAAACAGCGAAACTATAGTACTATACAGTACATGTGACAGTTCACTGGGCTGTTGTGTCGTCTACTCCTCTGTCGTTAGAGTGGAGCGCTCGCTTTCATAAATCTTCTAGTCCCTTTCACCGACATGTGGGACATCAAGCTACCGGGTCCATGTGCGATACCGGAATACAGTGCAGAGCAGTCGGGGTGAAGCACCCCAGTCATGGCGCCGGTGTAGTAATGAGCAATGAGGCGTCAAATCACAAAGCTGCACCTTTCCCACAGTTAAGTAATAATGCTAAAAAAGAAGTTGGAGGACGAAGTAACCATCATTTCACTCGTTGCTGAATCCGCTTCTCCCTCGTCTTCTTCAACTTAACCACGTGTTGCTTATGCCGTTGTTCTGCCTCATGTGGGACGCGGATCAACTTGGTAAAGCACTGACACGTGGGACCGCATGTTAGCAAACCGCCAGGACAACATCCTCCGAAAATAAGAAACCTCCCCCGCCATCCGCGCGGCAAAATCACCTCCTTTTTACTAATCTTTGATACTATAATTTTTTAGATCAATATAATTGAGATTTGTATAGATAGCACACATGAGCAAAACCAAGTGGTACGGTTAAGGGCATCCACAATGTGTAGCCAAATGTGAAAATAGCTTTTGGCATCGTGGGAACCATTGTGGACGGTGTTGCCAAAGCCAAAAAGATGGAACCGAAGCTCCCTGATTGATTGATTGAAGGAATAGAAAAATGCAACGTCTCTCCTCTTTCTCCCATGCTTGGACGCATGTAGTACAGTATAGAGCACAGAGTCTACTCCCCTGTCCCTTCTATCACAAATCACAAAGCAGGGAGGTGTCAAATCACAAAGCACGGACGAAGCAACCATCATTTCACTCTTCGCTGACTCCGCTTCTCCATCGTCTTCTTCGAGAAACCATCTCACCGCACTAGTACTCCTAGTAGTAGTACTAGTAAAGGACTTCCTGGATGCAAATAAGGCGGTTGTCTCGGCTTGCAGGCGGCACTTGCGAACGACTTACCGTGGTCTCCCTCAATGGTGTTCTCCGTCGAACGCACTTCGCCAAACCACAAAAAAAAGTCGTCGACGTCACCGCAATGGGCAAGGAATTCAAATATAGTTACTACCTCCATTTTTTTGTACACAAGGCCAGTATATCAAAATTACAATTTGCAAAGGGCCACTAACACTAATCGAGGCAAAATTGATGGGGTTAGCAACCAAGGACATTAATATCCCCTGCATGCATGCGGAAGTGAGAAGGTTCGTTTGCATGGCGCTGCATTAATCAAGCGATGAGGAGTGAGATGGTTAGCTCTTTGGTCTTTCGAGAAAAAAATACGCATTAATTGACACGTGAAACGAGGATTTGTATCGATTAAATCCGCGAAGGAAAACCCCGCCTTTCTTTTTTAACACTAGTACTCCTAGTACGTACGTACTTATCCTGTTTGGGTCTAGGCCTTGCATTGCCAAACTTCGCCACACATTTTTGCCAAGCTTGCCTAAAGTTTTCAAAATGAGAAGGAGGTACACTTGCGCACGGCTGTCGCGGTCGCACCGCACCCTCACACGGTCGCTCCTGCACGCCGCGGTCGCACCGCACCCTCACACAGTCGCTCCTGCACGCCGCAAACCCAACCAAGGGAACGCACCCTCACTGACACGTGCTGTCGCATGTGAACAAACCAAACTCAGCCATCCTATCGCTGACACATAATTTTCGTTCATAGAGTATGTTTATCCAACCGGAGTATCCGTACGGCCCGTGCGGTGGTCTGTTGGGGAAGAAGAAGAGGTGAGGAAGAAGGAAAGAAGGGTTAGGAGACGTAGGATATTCATCCAACCGCCTGAAATGGTAGACTGACCCAAGTCAGGTGACTTGCATAACAAATAGTATGTTTTTACACAGCAAAAGATCCATAAAAACAACAACATAAAGAAAAACTATCACTGCTCGCGGAAAGAGACGGCCTCGTCGTCTTTGGTTGCCGGCGCGAACTAGCCATCGCTGCCGATGCGTGTCTCCGCACCGTGGTTGTCCTCGGCCTCCAGCTACTCGTTCAAGCGGAGCGTGCGGGCGCTCTGCACGGACGAGAGCACAGCCCGGTTCAAGTCGAGGACGTCCGGTTCCGCCTGAGGAGGGCCTCGATGGCAGCGGCATCCGCGCGCTCCGCGTCGAGTCGAGCCTCCGCCGCCCGGTTCAAGTATAGGACTTCCGGTTCCGCCTGCAGGAGGGCATCGATGAGAGCGGCATCCGCGCGCTCTGCGTCGAGTCGAGCCTCTGCCGCCCGGTTCATGTCCAGGACGTCCGGTTTCGCCTGTAGGAGGGCCTTGATGGCAGCAGCAACCGCGCGCTCTGCCTCAAGTTGAGCCTCCGCTGCCCGGTTCACATCCACGACATCCGGTTCCGCCTGCAGTAGAGCCTCGATGGCAGCGGCATGCGCGTGCTCTGCGTCGAGTTGAGCCTCTGCCTCCCGGTCCTCCTTTAGTATCGCCATGTTGAACCGCTGGTCCGCCTGCACCATGGGGGACTCGGACGCCGGTACGAAGTCGACGTCCATCATCTCATACCCATCGGGGACCTTCTGCACCGCGACCTCCGCAGTGAACATTTGATTAGCTTCCTCCTCCTCATAGCTTGGCTCTAGAGAACTCGGGTATTGGCCCGCCGCAAAGCAAGCTTGGGAACGGAGGTCTGTGGCACCGACCGCCGCCGCCATTTTTGCGCGGCGCTCCAGCGTCAAGCATCTTGTAGTAAGTGAACTTGCGGCGCACCATGGCTTTCCGGCGAACTAGGGGACGCTTGATGCGGGCTAGGGGATCGAAAGGTGGGCGAATGGGCTGGAGATTTGGTGTGGTTTTAGGGCAGTGGCTGGCGTAGGCCGAGCAGCGAAGGTTATGGTGTGAATAGTGGTTCCGGTGACGACTGGTCAATCGGTTTTGACTGTACATCGCTCTTGTCGCGTTTGCGTTGCAACCCGGCACGCTGGACCCTCCACGTCGCTCACCGAATGGAACGTGCTTCGTCTTGCGTTTTCGCTCGTTTGTGGAACCGCAGTTGAGAGCAAACCGACGTCCCTCCCTCTCCCCCGCCCACGTCATTTATTATACCACCACTCCCTCCGTTTTATGCAGAGTAAATAAAAACAGAGGGAGTATACTACGGATGAGCATCCCCTGACGTGACCGAACCCATTGAGTAACTGACATGCGGGCCTAGCAAGCATGGGGTCTGCCAGTAAGTGATCGAAAGGGAGGGTAAGGCAGGGATACCTACGTCAGAGGATCCACTTCCACTATACCACTTTGACCAAATGTTAGAGTAATAATATATGACATGCAACTTACACAAATGTTAGAGTAATAATATATGACATGCAACTTACACAAAGCATACAGGGTCTAATGCGTTTTTCGAGGCTAACTTTGACCAAATGTTAGAGTAATAGTATATGACATGCAACTTACACAAAGCATATGGTCAATTTCGTATGTGAAAAGAGTTTCCAATGATATAGATTTCACATTATACATCTCATGTACTCCCTCCGTCTAGGTGTGTAAGTCATCTTACGAAAACCAAATAATCCCAAAACACGTAGGCGCGGTGCATTAACTTCTACCTCGTTTCTTGTTTCTTGACATATGAACCAATAAGAGATGAGGGTGTGCATGCTTTTAATGACCTGAGACTATCAAACATGACATGCAGTGGTTAGTTCATTGCATGCAATACTATTAATTAGCAAATAAACATTAATGTCTCTCGTTTTCCCCTCCTCCTTGGTCACGGTGCACAGCCTAAGATGACTTACTCACCTATGTGAAAGGAGTACTATTAATCTTGTCAATAGTCAAATTGGAAACCATCTCGAGTACAAATCTAGGAGTACGTACGAATCTAACAATATTGATTGGGCGTTGTTGAATGTTGATACCTTTTTTATCATAGTAGAGATACTTTGACTACACATAAAACTTATATGTAAAGTAGAAAGGATAGGAGGGAGTATATTGTACGTTCAAAAACGAAACGAACATTGAATACCCTTTATATATGATTTGCGGATGCTATGATCACCGGTTCAAAATTTTGAATCCGCCTTAGGTATCACGTGCCCCCACTCGTTCCCTCTCGATTTCATCTCGGGGTCCGGAGATCTATTGAAAGAGGACTAGGGTGGGTACATGCGAATGATACTCGGCGGAATGTTCAAATGAGGCATGCGGGAGGATGGACTCGACTGGAGGGCGACATGATCGATGGAGAAGAGGGTTGGAGAGGAATGAGAAATAAGCAAACGCCACATGATTACACTTGAACGGCTCAAATAAACAATAAGTTGTCTCGCTTGGCCTACATAGTGAAAGGCCTAATGCGCAACGCGGAGCACTGACGCTCGAATATGGCCGGGAAAACAGGGAAACCGACATGTGGGGCACACCCGTCGGGACGACGTAGCGCAGACTAGTCCAATGGAGGAGCTGGCCCATGACCTCCTCGCCACCGACAACCGTTCATGTGGGTCGTTGGGGCCAACAACAGGGCGCAGCTCCAGCACCGCCTCTGGACACGGCGACCGCGGTGAGCGACACACTCATATCATCGATAGACACGGTCGGTTTCAGTGTGCCGAGGGTGGCGTTAGTGCTGTGGCACGACCAACGGTATGTTTGGTTTGTGCCCAAGGTTGCCCCATCAAAGCATTGGGTAGCCAAAATTTTGGTTGAGGTATTGGTTGCCCATGATTTGGCTGACATTGGCAAGAAAAATGAACTAGAGTTGGATAGAGTTCACTGGCATGCCAAAGAAATGGCAACCATCCAAACAAAGACCAATCTTTGGGTCATGACCAAAATTTTGGTAAGGTGCACTTTGGCCACAATCCAAACACACCCCAACACCCGACTCGTCAAGGATGCACGAGGCACCGCGACGCGTCCGCGGAGTGGTGTAGCGCGGCCAGCTGCATCCTCTGGACCTGAGACCATGCCGGGTCGTCTTGCTTTTTCAATGACATGCGGGGGATCGCATTTGAGAAAAGGGCATCTCCAACGTTGCCACGATCGCAGCTGACTACCCTGGCACACCAAATCCCTCGTCCCTCGCACCGTCGCGCAGTGCGTTCCCAGCTGGCGCCAGCTGCCCTCATTCATGACGTCCATTCGTATGTCGTTGTTAAGAGACTCGGTGCCCGAGGAACCAACTCCGGCGACTTAATGACGCACCCGGACGCTTGGCCTCACCGGAATGCGCTATTTAAAGCGGCAACACCCAGCTAACCTCCACACCATAGCCCATCGTCCTCCTACCTGGCACCACATCCGCCATGACCGCAAGTGCGAACACTCTGCAGGAGAGCTTGTCTTCGGGAATGAAGCTCGAGGTCTCCGCCCTCGCTCAAGTCGCCTCACGCAATGCAATAGCGGCATAGCCAGACGCGGATGCGACCGCACAAGTGGTGGCCACGCTGGCGGCCGACGACTGGAGCACCGTCAGCCACGCGTCCTACTTGCCGCCGTCCAACGTCCGGAACCATCGAGGTCAGGGACTCCTCCAAGGATGAGTAGGGCATGGGAGGCGGCAGGGCATGGTGTGCCAACTGGCCGGTCCGTATCCCGTGTTCTACTCTTCCTCGCCGGAGACCGCACCTTCACTTCACGGGTCTTGAACCCCGCCCCCGTACATAGAGATCGCAGATGGAGGACGTCGGTCGCCGCCGTAGAATAGGTTTAGGGTCGGGTTTCTTTTATTTTTCTGTACTATAAAAGTTCGAAATGTAATGAAAATCTGTCGTGTTTGCATTAATCTCGGCCGGTGTATATGAACTTTCACAATAATATACATATTGTAGGAGTACTAGCAAGATGCCCGTGCGTTGCATGAAAGATCAAGATCTTGTGGGAGAAAAGGATGAACGAGGGAAAGCCTTATCTACAAATGTGGAGAGGTGTGCGGGTAAATTGTCATAGTTTCCTTCCTATCCGTTAGATATAGATCAGACGGCCTATATTACAGGATGACAGGCACACCATCATCACCAACTCTGCTTTTTATTGAACCGAGACAAATCTAAAAAACCCAACTAAGCCAACCTCCCAGCATATCGCGCCGGAAAAGAACAGGCCGCGTCGTTTTAGTCGGGATTACCGGATTACAAGTAGTAGTATCGATGGATCGCGCGAAGCAACATTTTTTTTGAGGGGGCAAAGCACCTAGTTTAAAAGGAAAAAAGGCGGTACACTCACAGCACTCCTGTCGCGGTCGCATTGCACCCCACACATGTTCGGTCCTGCACACGGCTCACGCAAACGGAACGCGCTTCGGCTTGCCTCTTCACTGACGCGTGGGACTGCACTTGGAGAAACCGACCATGCGCCAAACTCCCCCCGCCCACCGCGCGAAAATCCTCCCCCCACCACACAAAAATTCCCCCCAAATTCGATTCAACCGCCCTTCAGCCAAATATTCCGCAAACCCCCCTCCCCCCATCCCCCCTCCACTCCATTCGCTCCGCCAAAGCCGCCCTCCCCGCCGCGCCGATACGTCGGTACCGCGGTTCGTCGCGGGGACGCACGGCGATCCTCTCGCTCCCACAGTACGCTCTCGTAGACTACCGTCCTCTAGCCGCACCGCCACCTCTGGCTACGTTCTTGTGGAGGCGCACGGCGGTCAGCGCCGCCACCGTTGGTGACGTTCGTGTGGAGACACATGGCGGTCAACTTCTCCCATGGTACACACATTCTAGACTGAGGCCCCATTCATGTCGGTGTAGCGCTAAATGAGCTGATAGATGCTGTTCATCTCACTGTTTGCCGAAGTAGTTTACTGTCAATATGCTCTGCTTAAGAAGCTTCCTTGCCCTGTTCTGCACTCAATCTGCTTAGCTGAGATGGCATGCCAAGGCCGATTAGTTGCTAAAATATCCTGCCATATATTTATTGTGACGTAGATTACCATGGTCTAGTAGCCAATCTGTTAGGTGAAATAGCTCTACACCGTTTTATACTCGATCTTTGTTGCTGCGATGGCCTTCGATAGTTCGATGGCTGTGTGCTCGGCCTCATTGACTGCTGAAATAGCCTTCCATAATTTAGCACTCAAATCTGTTTGCTGAATTAGCTTTACATATATTTTGTTACTTAGATCTGCTCGTCCAAATATCTTGCCATAGCTTTAGACATCGACCTAGGTATTTTTTCTGGACTTCATAAAAAAGCATATATGTTTTTCCTGTAATATCTAGTAGACAAACTAATTTGTATGTCTAACTGATGGACAGGACTTGGATAACTTCTGCTCAAAGATTCTCCGCTGCATATGTCGAGGGGGTTGAAAACTTCATGAACTTTATCAGAGCTGAGTACGGTGGTCCGAAATAAGATGTGCTCTGCCCATGTAGCAGTTGTATGAATTCAGTTACAAGACCCCAGTCAGCTGTGCAAAATCATCTACACTTGTATGGGATGTCGGTCACATATACTAGGTGGGTTCATCATGGTGAAGCTGTGAATGTCAATGTTATTGACTACGTGGAAGCAGCGGATCACCATCTTGATCTGCCTGATGTTCAGGTGGAAGAGGAGGAGGAGGTGGTGGTGGCGGAGCCAGTGAGTTTGACCAACATTGAAACAATGGTACGAAATGCTCGTGCATTCCGTGAACTTTCACGTGCAGAAGAAAAACGATGGGCCCGCATGTTGGAACAATGCAACGTTGCTGTCACCCCAGGAAATAAGCTGTCAGTATTCTCAGCTATGGTCACCTTTCTTCAGGTGAAGACATCTAAGTGGATGACCAACAAGTCATTCGATGCAATGTTGGCTGCTTTCCGCAAATCGTTCCCAGATGCATTTGGGTTGCCACACACCTACAGTAAAATGAAGAATTTCCTTCATGCAGTTGGAATTGGATATGATATGATCCATGTTTATATGAATAATTGTGTTCTGTTCCGAAATGATTATGCCAACTTAAGTGAATGCCCGAAATGCAAATCATCAAGATGGAAAGATAGCGATGCTGTGAAGAGGGTTCCTCATAATGTTCTGAGACATTTTCCAATTACACCAAGATTGCAGAGGTTGTTTCATGATGCTAAAACAAGAAAGGATGTGCTGTGGCATTCTAGGAACCAGGAGTACAGAGATCAGAATGTAATAAGCCATCCATCTCATCGTAGTGAGTGGAAAAGCTTCAATGATAAACACAAAGAGTTTGCTGCAGACCCAAGAAACATTAGACTTGGCTTAGCTTCAGATGGATTTAACCCATTTGGCCACCAGAGCGCCACATATAGCATGTGGCCAATGCTTGTTTATCCCTTACAACACGCCTCCAAATGTTTGCACCAAAGAATCAAACTACATGATGGCCTTGCTCATCCCAGGTCCAAAAAGTCCTGGAAGGATTTTGATTTGTTCATGGAGCCTCTTGTGGAGGAACTTCAACAACTATGGAAGGATGTTCTCACTCGAGACCTATATAGCAGCCCACCAGCTGATTTCTTTCTACGTGTTGTTGTAATTTGGTGCATCCATGATTATTCAGCTTTGGGCACTATGTCAGGGCGAACAACACATGGTTACAATGCATGTGTTCGCTGTGACAAGAATCCGCTATCATACGCAATACTTAGCAAGATCTCTTACATTGCACACTGTCGTTTCCTTGCCAAGGACAAGCCACATCCTAGAAAATACCGAAGACATGTGTTCAATGCAAAGCATGAAAATCGTGATGCGCCAGAGAGGCTCACCGCCGATGAGTTGCAAGTGGAATTAGAGAAGGTCAGGCATATTACACCAGGAAACCATCCTGGTAATGGTAGCGGGAAAAGGAAGCGTGGCACGGTAGCCGAGAGATTATTGTTTACCCACAGGTCCACTTTGTGGGACTTGGAGTATTGGAAAGATTTTGATCTGTGGAATAATCTTGATGTGATGCACATCGAGAAAAATATATGTGACAGCATTATCGGCACACTTCTTAACATGGAAGGCAAGACGAAAGATACCTTAAAATCTAGGATTGATTTGACACATCTGGGTATCAGAAAGGATTTGCAGGTGCAAGATGAAGGTAAACCACGGGATATGGCACCAGCTGTGTACGTCTTGGACAAGGTAAAAAGAAAAGAATTCTGCGAGGTCCTTTCACGTGTGAGATTCCACATGGATTTGCTTCCAACCCTGAAAGGAGAGTCAGTGCAGATGGAAACAAGGTACAAGGGTTGAAAACACATGACTGCACGTCCTACTTCAAAGGGTTTTACCTGTTATCCTTAGAGGATTGGGCCGCCCTGACTTATACAGAGCAGTTGCAGAGTTGGGACAATTCTTCGGGAAATTGTGCAGTAGAAATATGAGGATAGATGCTTTGGAGCGTCTTAGAGACAAGATACCAACTATTCTATGCGACCTTGAGAAGATATATCCTCCAGCCTTCTTTGATGTGATGGTGCATTTGGTTGTTCATCTACCTAATGAGGCACTACTTAGAGGTCCAGTACAGTATGGCTGGATGTACCCTATTGAAAGGTGGCTAGGCACTGATGACCCACAAGTATAGGGGATCTATCATAGTCCTTTAGATAAGTAAGAGTGTCGAACCCAACGAGGAGCAGAAGGAAATGAAAAGAGGTTTTCAGTAAGGTTTTCTCTACAAGCACTGAAATAGTAGGTGATAGATAGTTTTGTGATAAGATAAATAGTAATGAGCAAAAAGTAAATAAAGTAAGTAAAGTGCAGCAAGGTGGCCCAATCTTTATGTAGCAAAGGATAAGCCTGGACAAACTCTAATAATGAAGAAGAAGCTCCCGAGGACACATTGGGAATTATTGTCACGCTAGTTTTCATCGCGTTCATAAGATTCGTGTTCGGTACTTTGATAATTTGATATGTGGGTGGACCGACACTTGGGTACCGCCCTAACATGGACAAGCATCCCACTTATGATTAACCCCTATTGCAAGCATCCGCAACTACAAAAAGGAGCATTAAGGTAAACCTAACCACAACATTAAACATATGGGTCCATATCAACCCCTAACGAAGCAACGCATAAAGTAGGGTTTAAACGTCTGTCGCTCTAGCAACCCATCATCTACTTATTACTTCCCTATGCCTTCCTCTAGGCCCAAATAATGGTGAAGTGTCATGTAGTCGACGTTCACATAACACCACTAGAGGAAAGACAACATACATCTCATCAAAATATCGAACGAATACCAAATTCACATGATTAATAATAGCAAGACTTCACCCATGTCCTCAGGAACAAACGTAACTACTCACAAAGCATATTCATGTTCATAATCAAAGGAGTAATAATATGCATAAAGGATCTGAACATATGATCTTCCACCAAGTAAACCAAATAGCATCAACTACAAGGAGTAATCAACACTACTAGCAACCCACAGGTACCAATTTGTGGTTTTGATACAAGATTGGATACAAGAGACGAACTAGGGTTTTGAGATGAGATGGTGCTGGTGAAGATGTTGATGGAGATTGACCCCCTCCCAATGAGAGGATCATTGGTGATGACGTTGGTGATGATTTCCCCCTCCCGGAGGGAAGTGTCCCCAGCAGAACAGCTCCGCCAGAGCCCTAGATTGATTCTGCCAAGGTTCCGCCTCGTGGCGGCGGAGTTTCGTCCCATAAGCTTCCCCACAATTTTTTCCAAGGGAAAACCCTTCATATAGCAGAAGATGGACGTCAGAAGTCCACCAGGGGGCCCAGGAGATAGGGGCGCGCCCTACAGGGGGCGCACCCCCTGTCTCCTGGACAGGGTGTGGGCCCCCTGGCCTATTTCTTTTGCCCAAAAATTCTTATTAAATCTGAAAAGTTGTTTCGTGGAGTCTCAGGTCTTTTGGAGTTGTGCAGAATAGGTTTCCAACGTTTGCTCCTTTTCCAGCCAGAATTCCAGCTGCAGGCATTCCCCCTCTGCATGGTAAACCTTGTAAAATAAGAGAGAATAGCCATAAGTATTGAGATATAATGTGTAATAACAGCCCATAATGCAATAAATATTGATATAAAAGCATGATGCAAACTGGACGTATCAACTCCCCCAATATTAGACCTCGCTTGTCCTCAATCGGAAGCCGAAATCGAGAAATATGTCCACATGTTTAGAGATAGAGGTGTCGATAAAAATAAAATTCGGACATGAGGGCATCATGATCATTCTAATAACAACAACATATATGGATTTTGTCATATGATTTCCTATGTTCAAGTAATAAGCAATTCACAATGTCAGGTATGGTTCAGAAACTTTGTTGGGAACCAACAAACTATAATCTCAGTCATTGAAGCAATTTCAATTTATCGTAACATCAGAAAGAGTCAATAATAGAGCTTTTCAGCAAGCTCACATACTCAACTATCTCGTAGTCCCCTATAATTGTTAACACTCACACAATACTTGTGGTTATAGAGAAAGAAAGGGGCTTATTGTGTTGCCTCCCAACATATTCACCTTTAGATGATGTCAACAATAATAGCCTATGCCAACTTACATCCAATTGGATATATGCATCATGATCTTTCAAACATGAGGAGCTTGCCAAAGGATAAAATGAAAAAGGGAAAGGTGAGGATCACCTTGACTCAAGCATAAAGTAAAATATAAAGTAAAAGATAGGCCCTTCGTAGAGGGAAGCAGAGGTTGTCATGTGCGTTTAGGGTTGATGCATGAAATCTTAATGCAAAAGAACATCACTTTATATTGCCCCTAGTATGTGGACCTTTATTATGCAATCAATCGCTTTTATTACTTCCACAACAAGTTCGTACAAAGCTTATTTTCTCTGCACTAATAAGTCATACATATTTAGGGAGCAATTTTTATTGCTTGCACCGATGACAACTTACTTGAAGGATCTTACTCAATCCATAGGCAGGTATGGTGGACTCTCATTGCAAAACTGGGTTTAAGGATATTTGGAAGCACAAGTAGTATCTCTACTTGGTGCAAGGAATTTGTCTAGCATGATGGGGAAAGGCAAGCTCAACATGTTTGGAAGGGTAATGACAATATACTTTATGTGAGATGTCGGAAAACATAAACCATTACGTTGTCTTCCTTGTCCAACGTCGACTCTTTTAGCATGTCATACTTAATGAGTGCTTCACAATCATAAAAGATGTCCAAGATAATATATTTATATGTGAACCCCTCTTTCCTTATTACTTCCTATTAACTGCAACGATGACCAAGGCTACGTTCATCAACACTCAACAATTTTTATGCCTCATACTTTCTATGTTTGAAGTTATCACTATCCATAAGATCAATATGAACTCTTTTGTTCTTTCTACTTTCTCAAGATCATCGAAACATAGCAAAGCCCTTGACTCAACACTAATTTTTATTATAGATAGCACACGGACTCGATTACAAAAAGAGATCACAAAGCAAAACTCAAAACTACTTGATATCAAAACTTCGAACTAATAGATCAAGATACTACTACAAGGATCGAACTAAAGAAAGCGGTAAAGATAGGAGTGTGATGGTGATATGATACTGGGGCACCTCCCCCAAGCTTGACAGTTGCCAAGGGGAGTGCCCATACCCATGTAATTATTTCTTCGGACGTGATGGAGGTGGTGATGATGACAGTGGATAATCGCACATCGAGCGTAAAAGCTCCTCCAACTTGCGGATAATTCCCTTGAGCCCAGCAATATGATCCTTCAACAAAATATTCTCCTCTGTGAGATACTTGTTCTGTATGCGGGCTAACTCAATCATCTTGAAAGCTTCAATCTCTGTTGGAGTGAAAAGGTTAGGTAAAGGTTGAGGGGTGTCTTCTTCTTTCACCACCGGGGCTTGAACCTCCATGGCCTTCATGATCTCCTTGTTGATCTCTTCTGGTTCCTCTCTTTTCAACTCTATCTTCAATAGACAAGCATCCTTGTCTTCGTTGTTGGAGGAGGGAGAAGTCATGGTGCTCTAAATCTGCAACGGAAACAGCTCGAAATGAAAACAGAGGATATTTGCGTGATACGGTGGTCAAAACCTTTGGGAGTATATATAACGAATTTTTACCGACCAAAATACGTAACATACAAGAAAACGGAGTCCGGGAGGCACACGAGGTGCCCACGAGACAGGGGGCGCGCCCTACGGGGGGCGTGCCCTCCTCTCTCGTGGGAGCCTCATGCCCCTTTCGTACTACTTCTTTCTTCCTAAAATCCTTAAATAATCCAAAACTGATAAAAATTGCCATTAGAGTTGTTTTGGAGTCGGTTTACTTAACGTACCACGTACCTATGCCTTTTCGGAGTCTGGAGCGTTCTGGAAAGTGTCTCTTATGTATTCCTCAAGGGTTATGGTTTCAATAATATTAATTTCAACATTGATAGGATTACCTGAAATATAATGTTTAATTCTTTGACCATTTACCACCCTCGGGTTTGTGACTTTGAAGTTGTTGATTTTTATAGCACCAGAACGATAGACGTCCTCGATAATGTAGGGACCTTCCCATTTTGAGAGAAGTTTTCCTGCAAAAAATCTTAAACGGGAGTTTAACAATAACACATAATCTCCTATGTTAAACTCACGCTTTTGTATCCTCTTATCATGCCAGCGTTTGACTTTTTCTTTGAAAAGCTTGGCATTCTCATATGCTTGGGTTCTCCATTCATCAAATGAGCTAATATCAAACAACCTCTTCTCACCGGCAAGTTTGAAGTCATAATTGAGCTCTTTAATAGCCCAATATGCCTTATGTTCAAGTTCAAGAGGTAAATGACATGCTTTTCCATAAACCATCTTATATGGAGACATACCCATATGATTTTTGTATGCAGTTCTATAGGCCCATAATGCATCATCAAGTTTTTTGGACCAATTCTTTCTAGATCTATTCATAGTCGTTTGCAAAATTAATTTGAGCTCTCTATTGCTCAACTCTACTTGACCACTAGACTGCGGGTGATAAGGAGATGCAATTCTATGATTGACATCATACTTAGCAAGCATTTCACGGAAAGCACCATGAATAAAGTGTGAACCACCATCAGTCATAAGATATCTAGGGACTCCAAACCTCGGAAAAATAACTTCTTTAAGCATTTTAATAGAAGTGTTATGATCAACACTACTAGTTGGAATAGCTTCTACCCACTTAGTAACGTAATCAACAGCAACTAAAATATGTGTATAACCATTGGAGGCAGGAAAAGGTCCCATATAATCAAAGCCCCAAACATCAAACGGTTCGATAACAAGAGAATAAGTCATAGGCATTTCTTGACGTCTACTTATGTTACCTATTCTTTGACATTCATCACAAGATACGACAAACTTACGAGCATCATTGAAAAGAGTAGGCCAATAAAAATCAGATTGTAGTATCTTGTGTGCAGTTCTATCTCCAGCGTGGTGTCCCCCATAGGATTCAGAGTGACAATTGCGTAGGATTTGTTCCTATTCATGATCAGGCACACAACGTCTAATAATACCATCTACTCCTTTATACAGGTGTGGATCATCCCAGAAGTAATGTCTTAAATCATAAAAGTACTTTTTCTTTTGCTGGTATGTGAAACTAGGCGGTATATATTTAGCACCAATGTAATTAGCATAATCAGCATACCAAGGAGCAGTACGAGAAGCATTGATAACCGATAATTGTTAATTAGGAAAACTATCATTAATAGGCAGTGGGTCATCAAGAACATTCTCTAGCCTAGAAAAGTTGTCTGCAACGGGGTTCTCAGCTCCCTTTCTATCAATAATATGCAAGTCAAATTCTTGGAGCAAGAGAACCCATCTAATGAGTCTAGGATTAGCATCTTTCTTTTCCATAAGATCTTTAATAGCAGCATGATTAGTGTGAATAGTAACTTTGGAATATACAATATATGGTCTAAAGTTATCACATGCAAACACAACTGCTAAGAATTCTTTTTCCGTAGTAGCATAATTTCTCTGGGCAGTATCAAGAGTCTTACTAACATAATGGATAACATTCAATTTCTTATCGACTCTTTGCCCTAAAACAGCACCTATGGCATAATCACTAGCATCGCACATACTTTCAAAAGGTAAATTCCAATTAGGTGGCCGAACAATAGGTGCAATGATCAAAGCTTTATTAAGTGTTTCAAAAGCTTCTACACAATCATCATCAAAGACAAAAGGAATATCTTTTTGCAATAAATTAGTCAGAGGCCTAGAGATTTTAGAAAAGTCCTTAATGAACCTCCTATAAAAACTGGCATGACCAAGGAAACTTCTTATACCTTTTATGTCCTTGGGACATGGCATCTTTTCAATAGCATCAACTTTGGCTTTATTAACTTCAATACCTCTCTCGGAGATCTTGTGACCAAGACAATGCCTTCATTAACCGTAAAGTGACACTTTTCCCAATTCAGGACGAGACTAGTGTCTTCGCATCTCTGCAAAACTCGATCAAGGTTGCTCAAACAACCATCAAAAGAGGATCCATAGACGGAGAAGTCATCCATGAATACCTCACAAATCTTTTCACAAAAATCAGAAAATATAGCCATCATGCATCTTTGAAAGGTAGAAGATGCATTACATAAACCAAAAGGCATACGTCTATAAGCAAAAGTACCAAAAGGGCAAGTAAAAGTAGTTTTAGATTGATCCCCCGCTGATACAGTTATCTGAGAGAAGCCAGAATAACCATCTAGAAAGCAAAAAATGTGTGTGTTTGGATAGCCTCTCTAGCATTTGATCAATAAAAGGTAAAGGGTAATGATCTTTCTTAGTAGCTTTATTTAACTTACGAAAATCAATTACCATCCTATAACCCGTAATAATTCTTTGCGGGATCAATTCATCTTTATCATTAGGGACAACAGTAATACCTCCCTTTTTAGGGACACAATGGACATGGCTTACCCATTCACTATCAGCAACGGGACAAATAATACCTGCCTCAAGGAGCTTTAGTATCTCCTTTCTTACCACTTCCTTCATTTTGTGATTTAATCGTCTTTGAGGATCTCTAACTGGTTTAGCATCTTTCTCCACTGAAATTTTGTGTTGGCATAATGTGGGACTAATGCCCTTAAGATCATCCAGAGTATATCCAATGGTAGCTCTGTGCTTCTTCAGAGTTTTCAATAATCTTTCTTCTTCTTTCTCTGAAAGGTTAGCACTAATAGTAACAGGATATATTTCTTTTTCATCAAGATAAGCATACTTAAGATTATCAGGTAATGGTTTGAGTTCAAACACGGGATCACCCTTAGGTGGAGGAGGATCCCCAAGAATTTCAACGGGAAGGTTATGTTTCAGCATAGGTTCTTGTTTAAAGAACACTTCATCTATTTCTTCCCTTTCCTTCATAAACATATCGTTTTCATGGTCTAGCAAATATTGTTCTAACGGATCAGTTGGTGGAATAGCAATGGAAACAAGACCAATAATTTCATACTTACTAGATGGTTCCTCTTCATGGTGTTGTCTACGAAATTTAGAAAATTTGAACTCATGAGACATATCACCTACACCAATAGTAACTACATCCTTTTCGCAATCTATCCTAGCATTAACGGTGTTCAAGAAGGGTCTACCAAATATAATGGGACAAAAGCTATCTTGTGGGGAGCCAAGAACAAGAAAATCGGCAGGATATTTAGTTTTCCCACACAAGACTTCAACATCTCTAACAATTCCCATTGGTGAAATAGTATCTCTATTGGCAAGTTTAATTGTGACATCAATATCTTCTAACTCAGTAGGTGCAATATCGTGCTTAATTTCTTTGTATAAGTCAATAGGTATTGCACTAGCACTAGCACCCATATCACATAAGCCATGATAGCAATGATCTCCTATTTTAACAGAAATAACAGGCATGCCTACCAAAGGTCTATATTTATCGTTAGCACAAGGTTTGGCAATTCTAGCAGTTTCATCACAGAAATAAATAACATGCCCATCAATATTATCAGACAAGAGATCTTTAACAATGGCAACATTAGGTTCAACTGTGATTTGCTCAGGAGGTGTATAAGTTCTAACATTGCTCTTACAAACAAAAGTCAAAGCTTTAGCATGATCTTTTATCCTAACAGGAAAAGGAGGTTTTTCAACATAAGCAGTAGGAATAATAGGATCACTATATGTAATAGTCTTCTCTTCGACTGTAATAGGTGCAAATACTTTCACTTCAACAGGAGGATTATATTTAAACCACTTCTCTTTAGGGAGATCAACATGAGTAGCAAAAGTTTCACAAAAAGTAGCTACTATCTCAGAGTCAAGTCCATACTTAGAGCTAAATCCACGGAAAGCATCGGTATCCATAAAAGATTTAACACAATCAAACATAGGTGTCATACCTCACTCCTTACCATCGTCGGAACCCCAATCTTCAGAGTTGCGTTTAATTCTTTCCAATAAGTCCCATTTGAAATCAATATTCTTCAGCATATAGGAACCAGCACAGGAAGTATCAAGCAAGTTGCGATTATCAAGAGAAAGCCGAGCATAAAAATTCTGAACAATCATTTCCCGAGAGAGCTCATGATTGGGGCATGAATACAACATTGAATTAAGCTCCCCCAAGCTTGAGCGATGCTTCCTCCTTCACAAGGCCAGAAATTATATATGTAATTATGATCACGATGAACAAGATGCATAGGATAGAACTTCTGGTGAAATTCCAACTTCAATTGCTTATAATTCCAATATGTCGTATCATCACATAGCCTATACCATGTTATTGCATATCCCTTCAAAGATAAAGGGAAGACCATCCTTTTCACAACATCATCGGGAATACCTGCAAGCTTAAATAACCCACAAACTTCACCCCAAAGATAAGGTGTAAGTCGGGATGTAATGTTCCGTCTCCTGCAAAAGGATTAGCTAGCAGTTTTTCTATCATACCCGAAGGAATCTCAAAGTGAATATTTTCATAAGGTTCAGTAGGTTGAGGATCATCTATTGGCTCTTCTGGTTGGGGTGAAGATACCCCAAACAAGCCCCTCAAAGGATTAGTTTCCATAGTGACAAATAACAGAAAATTTCAGCACACTATATAAATGTTTCCTTACCAAGTTCCACTCACCAAGAGCGCTACGCTCCCCGGTGACAGCGCCAGAAAAGAGTCTTTATGACCCACAGGTATAGGGGATATATCGTAGTCCTTTCGATACGTAAGAGTGTCGAACCCAACGAGGAGCAGAAGGAAATGATAAGCGGTTTTCAGTAAGGTTTTCTTTGCAAGTAGTGAAATAGTAGGTGATAGATAGTTTTGTGCTAAGATAAATAGTAAGGAGCAAAAAGTTAATAAAGTAAGTAAACTGCAGCAAGGTGGTCCAATCCTTCATGTAGCAAAGGATAAGCCTGGACAAACTCTAATAATGAAGAAGAAGCTCCCGAGGACACATTGGGAATTATCGTCAAGCTAGTTTTCATCACGTTCATAAGATTCGCGTTCGGTACTTTGATAATTTGATATGTTGGTGGACCGGCACTTGGGTACTGCCCTAACATGGACAAGCATCCCACTTACGATTAACCCATATTGCAAGCATCCGCAACTACAAAAAGGAGTATTAAGGTAAAGCTAACCACAACATTAAACATATGGGTCCATATCAACCCCTAACGAAGCAACGCATAAACTAGGGTTTAAGCTTTTGTCACTCTAGCAACCCATCATCTACTTATTACTTCCCTATGCCTTCCTCTAGGCCCAAATAATGGTGAAGTGTCATGTAGTCGATGTTCACATAACACCACTAGAGGAAAGACAACATACATCTCATCAAAATATCGAACGAATACCAAATTCACATGACTACTAATAGCAAGAGTTCACCCATGTCCTCAGGAACAAACGTAACTACTCACAAAGCATATTCATGTTCATAATCAGAGGAGTAATAATATGCATAAAGGATCTGAACATATGATCTTCCACCAAGTAAACCAAATAGCATCAACTACAAGGACTAATCAACACTACTAGCAACCCACAGGTACCCATTTGTGGTTTAGATACAAGATTGGATACAAGAGATGAACTAGGGTTTTGAGATGAGATGGTGCTGGTGAAGATGTTGATGGAGATTGACCCCCTCCCAATGAGAGGATCGTTGGTGATGATGTTGGTGATGATTTCCCCCTCCCTGAGGGAAGTGTCCCCGGCAGAACAGCTCCGCCAGAGCCCTACATTGATTTTGCCAAGGTTCCGCCTCGTGGCGGCGGAGTTTCGTCCCGTAAGCTTGCCCACGATTTTTTCTAGGGGAAAACCATTCATATAGCAGAAGATGGACGCCGGAAGCCCACCAGGGGGCCCAGGAGATAGGGGGCGCGCCCTATAGGGGGGGGTGCCCCCCTTTCTCCTGGACATGGTGTGTGCCCCCTGGCCTATTTCTTTTTCCCAAAAATTCTTATTAAATATGAAAATTTGTTTCGTGAAGTCTCATGTCTTTTGCAGTTGTGCAGAATAGGTTTCCAAAGTTTGCACCTTTTCTAGCCAGAATTCCAGCTGCCGGCATCCCCCCTCTTCATGGTAAACCTTGTAAAATAAGAGAGAGTAGCCATAAGTATTGAGATATAATGTGTAATAACAGCCCATAATGCAATAATTATTGATATAAAAGCATGATGCAAAATGGACGTATCAGGCACTTTCAAGGGCTATGTTAGGAACAGCACTAGACCCGAGGGGTTCCATTGCAGAGGCCTACATTGCTACAGAAGCGTTGACATTCTGCTCAAAATACATTGAAACAGCTGATCAGCTTAGCAAAGAGGTGGGTGAAGACAATCCTGGGCTCATTGTTTTCGATTATTCAGTTCGAGTTACAGGGAAGAGTCAACAAGAGGACAAACCTAATGATTTGGACAAAATGGTTTGGTATGTGTTGAATAACTATCCTGAGATACTACCTTATATCAAGTAAGTGCAGTACTGCAGCTTATACATCGTAATCTACTAAACTTGCAGCACATTCTTATATATTTAGATGTTTGACGCGATCACTATGTTGTGCAGCATCTACAAAGAGGAGTTACTGCCGCAAAATCCAAGAAACATTGACAAACTGGTTATGGCAGGATTTGCGAAATGGTTGAAGAACCATGTAAGCTTTTGAAGTGCAGTGTCAGTTTTTTTAATATATTGAGTACATAAGATGATCAGCTTGTCTATTTTCTAACCATAGGTTAAGAAGATGCGGGAGGATGGGCAGGCAGTTAATGATGCATTTTACTCACTAGCAATGGGTCCTGATACACGGGTAAGGCATTATGAATCTTGCGTTGTTGGAGATGTGCGCTACAACACCCTTGCACGAGACGAAGGCAGGAAGACACAAAACAGTGCCATCATGAGCACGTATACGTATGACAAAGAGACAACTAAAATATATGCTAACATAACAAACATTGTTCAGTTGCAGTATATCTCCAGTTTCAAGGATCATCGGTGTGTGGTTCAGTTGTGCTGTCGTTGGTATAACCTGTTTTCCAGGATCACAAAACCCAGAGCTGATGATTATTTCAAATCCATCAATGTCAAGGCGGCGTACCAGACCAATGAGCCTTTTATTTTGGCAAATCAAGAAACATAGATATTTTTCTTGGAAGACACATTTGCACGTAGCGATGACTGGAGAGTATTGCAAAGGTTTGAGCAGAGGAATTCGTTTAATGAAGTTGCACAACAAGTAGATGCTTACACTGCTCCTGATGTACAAGATAACACAGATGTTCCTAATATCTTTGAGAACCATCACGTCAATGACGCCGGCGAAAAGATTGCCTGTCGTGTTGTGGACATACAAGAGTTGATCAAGAAGAAGCCAACGTTCGAGGACATTGAGGATGAAGAAGAAGATGACACCGTGGGGAATTACGATTCAAACTAATACACATGGCGAAGATGTTGATGCTGCTCCTGCGGATGATGATTCCATTGCTTTTGTCATATTTGCCTGTCAGAAGACGTTTTTTATCTACTATGTGAAATTGTGTTTGCTATGACAACTGAAACCCGATGATCATGTTGTTTAGTATTTTGCTGTGAGAACATCACTTGTTATGTATGCTGATTTGTGTTTGGTGATTGTATGACAACCAAAACATTATGACAGTGTTGTTTAGTTGTACTCATATTTGGCTGTGAAACTTGAATTTGATGACATAGTTTGCTGTTGGACTGCAATTTGCTCGACGTCTTCGAATGAGAACAAAGCTGACCCGACAGGGCCTCTACTATCTATTTATTTATGTGTGTAAAAGGGGATACCCCCTGATTTCCGTTAATAGAAATCATTAGATGTTCACAACACTACATCCAGCCTGCTACACAGGTTTCATTCATTACTAGTTTCAGCAAAGTGCTCATATCGTAGCCACTGAATACATCACGAGTGCTACATACACTACAAATAAAGAGACAATCATCCGACAGAGCACATCGATTTTGCCCGTTATCTTCAGAAGCTCTTTCATCTCCTCATTGCTGTCAAGGCCGTTCAGCAGCTGTTGATTGGCCATGATCAGAGGAACTGCTTCTTTAACCTTCTGCTCTGCATCTTCCTCTTATGTCGTTCCTTCAGTTACTTGTCCAACACCCCAACCTGCTGGTATTGGGATTCCCCGGCTAACCAAATAATCAGCATAGTTGCATTCCCCCACATCAGCAACTTCCCAGAAATACAAATCACACGAATCTTCCCTTTTCTACAGGAATCAAATTGGAAGATCATCAACCAAACTATTAAAAAAATCAGCAACTAAAAGCAGCAGAACAACACTTAAACATATTATTACCCCATGATTTGGGCATTTGTAGAAGACTCGGCCAGGGTTGCGGATTGTGGTTGAGACGCGACGGATGACTCTGCGTGATTTGCAGCAGTGGCACCACACCAATGGCAGCGGGTTGCGATGAGCAATCGGCTGCGGTGCGCGTGCCGGCGAGGGTGTGATGAGACCCACAGGCGATTGTACGGGTGGCAACTTGGCGCATATCTGGTTGTTGCTTGCTGAAGAGCAGGTGGACGAGCAGCCAGCGGACATGGTTGCTGCGGCCAGAGCTTCTGATGCTAGGCAGAGTATGTAGAGAAGAGGAGAAGCGAATGTTGGATATGTCAGTTTCATTACTTGCAGAGTAGCATAGCACCATATATAGTCATAGTCTAGGTTTGGATTCGAACCAGCTATAGGAGCATGTCTTTCTTTTTTCTAAAACTCGGCAACGTCTCTTTACTGGTACACTAGCTTGTTCTGTACGCCTTCCCAAGTCTTTGAGTTTCTTTCCCTTTTTTTGCAAGGAAGGAAGGAGGACAAAATTGAGAGTTCCTCGGACTCGAACCCAAGACCTCTCGGTTGAAAACCAAGGGTGCTAGTCACTTATGTGGTGAACATTCTCTGTGAGGAGGACGACAGACGAACGCATTTTCCTCACAGTTTTCTTCATATATATAAAAAAGTATGCTACTTGGTGTCCGCTTAGTCAAAAAATGATTGTGCCAACCTTGACCGTTCGATTGACATTCAACGTCTGTCGCATTTCTTCAGTCTCTTCTTCCTCGACCCGCCAAAGCCAAACCAGCGCCAGCGGGACCGCCTGCTCCCGCCTCCCACGGCTGGCTGTGATCTTCCCCGGCTCCTGTTCATTCCCATCTGAGGCCTCACCATCGTACCCTGCCTTGGTTTGCTCGCCGCGGCGCCACCCTCCAGTGTTGTCAACATGGTCAACAACCGAGAGGAAGAAGGAGATGACTGTAAATGGTGAGGATGACAATAGGGACCCAGCAGCGTGCCCAGTAATTTTGGTTTTTCGGGACGGAGAAGGGTATCAACTGGGTTGTGCGGGGCCCGTGGCCCATCTAGCCCAGGCTTTTATTTCATATGTTTAGCACATGACCAGCCTAGTTTGTTTTTTTCCTTTCTGAAAAATGGCTAGCCAGCTATTTTTTTTTTGCAGAATAACCAACATACGCCTACTTGCTTTTCTACGCCCTGCTGGGCAGGAAATCTTTCAAGACGAGGAGGGATGCATTTTGCCTAGAAAATGGGCTATAAGTAATAAGAAATGGGCTATAAGTAATAAGAAATGGGCTATAAGTAATAATAAATGGGCTGTAAAATGAAAAGATATGGCAAATAGGCAATTATTTCCCAAATACTGTTTTCTTTTGGATTTTGATATTTTAAATTTCATTGTTTTTGTGCGGGTAAAATTTCATTGAATTTAAATTAAGCTATATTTAGATTTAAAATTTATTGAATCTGGCTAGAAATTTCGGGCTGTATGCTCTTTGGGACAGATTTGGAGGCTGACTTGTGGGTCTCCTAGGTTGACGTGTACTTTGGCTTTGTCAACTTAGTCCACAAACGATTCTAGCAGCAGTGACCATTGGATGTTAATCCAACGGCTGTGCTGCTTCTTGCTCCAGCCGCTCAAACCAGCTCCGGTGGGACTGCCTGCTCCCGCCTCCCATGGCCGGCTGTGCTGCCGCACAGGCCGCACTGCTCCAGCCTACTTCATTGCTGGCCAGGCCATTCCTCTACTCACCCACACCTCCTATTATTTCCCGGCGACGGAAGCCGGACCAGTAAACCCTCGTACTCCCCACCGCGTGGGCAACCATTGCCGAGTCTTCCCCGGCTCCGTGTCGTTCCCTTCCTAGGCCTCGCCGTCTTCCACCGCCATGGTGCTCTCGGCACGGCCTGGTTAACGTGGTCAACGAACGACATCCATCGGCCATGGACTATACGCACAAAATAATGATTCCTCCACTTGACAGCTGGGACCCACCGGAAGGGCCTCTGTATTTCGCGAAAAAACGTTCCCTCCACTGACATGTCGGACCCACCAGCTATATCTTCGCATGCAAGGAAGTGCCTCCTTATTACGCATGAAAAATGAATACCCACCCTACTAGATGGGACACACCATAGTGGGAGGATGACTTGTGGGCCAACTAAGTTGACGGGGATGGAGGGCTTTGTCAACTTAGTCAATATGAACGATTCTAACTCTAGTGACCGTACGATGTCAATCCAACGGCCATGGTGCTTCTTGAACCTCTGGTCTTCTTGCTCCAGCCGCCCAAAGCAGCGCCGGTCGTGCTGCGTGCTCCTGTCTCTCATGGACGGCTGTGATGCCGCGGAGGCCTCACCGCCCCCTACTACTCCCACCGCTAGCCCAAGGTATCCCTCTACTCACCCACACCCCCAGTTATTCTGCGGTGACGACAGCCTCACGCCGCAGCCGAACCAGTGAACACTCGTACTCCTCTCCGCATGGGCTACCACTGATGCGTCTTCCCCGGCTCCGCGTCGTCCCCTTCCTAGGCCTTGCCATCGTCAAGACCACTACCCTAGTGCTCACGGCACAGCGTGGTCAACGTGGTCTATGACTAACTTCCATCGGAAGAGTACTGTACGTGGAGAGGCTGACAGCTGGGTCCAGGCGGCTGCAAGGAAGTGCCTCCTTATTACGCGCAAAATGATTATTCATCCACCTGACAGCAGGGACCCACCGGACGGGCCACCTTATTTCGCGAAAAAAACGTTTCCCCCCTGACTGCTGGGACCCACCGGATGGGCCCGCGTATTTCGCGAAAAAATGTTCCCCGCGCTGTCAGCTCAGACCCACCGGAAGTGCCTCCTTATTACGCACAAAAAAATGAATACTCCCATTGCTAGCTGGGACCCACCATGTTGGGAGGCTGACTTGTGAGCCTACTAAGTTGATTGGGATGGGGGCCTTTGTCAACTTTAGTCAATATGAACAATTCTAGCTCCAGTGACCGTACGATATCCATCCAACGGCCATAGTGCTTCTTCAACCTCTGGTCTTCTTGCTCCAGCCGCCCAAAGCAGCGCTGGTCGTGGCGCATGCTCCTGCCTCCCGTGGCCGGCTGTGCTGCCACGAAGGCCTCACCACCCCCTACTATTCCCACCACTGGCCAGGCCCTGCGGTGATGGCAGCCTCACACCGCAGCCAAACCAGTGAACCCTCGTACTCCTCTCCGTGCAGGCTTCCACTGTCGCGTCTTCCCCGGCTCCCCATCGTCCCCTTCCTAGGCCTCGCCGCCGTCCACCGCCCTGGTGCTCTCGGCGCGGTGTGGTCAACATGGTCAAGGAACGACTTCCATCGGACGTGGACTGTAGGTGGAGAGGCTGACAGTTGGGTCCACGGCCGCAGCAAGGAAGTGCCTCCTTATTACTCGGAAAATAATGATTCCTCCACCTGACAACTGGGACCCACCGGACGGGCCACTGTATTTCACGAAAAAATGTTTCCCCCTGACTGCTGGGACCCACCAGTTACATCTTCGCATGCAAGGAAGTGTGTCCGGGCAAAAAAAACAAAATGATTCGCCCCCCTCACCGCTGGGACCCACCAGCGACACCTTCACACGCAAGGAAGTGCGTCCGGGCAAAAAAAATGATTCGCCCCACGGACTGCTGGGACCCACCAGCTACATCTTCGCACGCAAGGAAGTGCGTCCGGGAAAAAAACGATTCACCCCCCTGACTGCTGGGACCCACCAGCTACATCTTCGCAGGCAAGGAAGTGCCTGACAGTCGGGACCCACCTGGTCAAAGCGTACATAGCGTTGTCATCCTGGTCGCGAGCGTGTACGTACATACTGGTCATTGTAGAGGCGCGCACGTGTTGTAGTAGAGGCGCGCATGTAGCATGTATACGTACGTACAGCGGCGAGGGTGCAAGAAAGAAAATACGGCCACGTACGTACATACGGGCAGGGTCTTGAATGCCTACTCGCGCATACGTACGGCCAGGGCTTGTGTACATGGCTCGGTCGGAACGGAGAAACAGCGTCGTCGTCGTGTTCATGGGGAGGCAACGGAATGCGTCATGTTCATGGGGAGGCAACGGAATGCATCGTGTTCATCGGGAGGCAACGGAACGCATGGGAGCCAACCGGCTTGGACGGAACAGGCGATGGAAACGAGGCCTGGCGTACCGCACAATGGAGGAAATGGACCTTCTACATTCGGAACGGGGTCTTGTTGATCGGGAGGGGTGTGGCGTACCGCAAAACGGAGGAAACGGACCTCCTACGGTCGAAACGGGGGTCTTGTTATCGGGAGGGGTGTGGCGTAACGCAAAACGGAGGAAACGGACCTCCTACGGTCGAAACGGGGTCCTGTTGATCGGGAGGGGTGTGGCGTATGGCAAAACGGACGAAACAGACTTGTGTTGGAGCGCTATGGTCGAAATGGGAGTCCTGTTGATCGGGAGGGGTGTGGCGTACCGCAAAATGGAGGAAACGGACCTCCTACGGTCGAAACAGGGGTCCTGTTGATCGGGAGGGGTGTGGCATACCGCAAAACGGACGAAACGGACTTGTGTTGGAGCGCTATGGTCAAGACGGGGGTCCTGTTCATCGGGAGGGGTGTGGCGTACCGCAAAATGGGACTCCATGGGATACTGTTCATCTCCACCGTCGACCTCCTCCAGCCTCCACGGGCTCCTCTTCATACAGCCTTCACCCGCGCGCTACTCCACCGGCTACTGTTCAACCACCCCTCCACGGGCACCCCTCCACCGTCTATTATTCATCCAGCCCTCCACACCACGGGGTCTTGTTCAACCACGCCTCCACGGCCACCCCTCTACTGTTTACTGTTCATCCAGCCCTCCACACCACGGGGTCCTGTTCATCCAGAGGCAATGCCACCACTCACTGTTCCCCGCAACGCTCACTGTTCATCCAATCGATCGGCTTCAGTTAGCAGCCTCACTCGGGTTCAGTTAGAGACAATGCCTCGCAAGTGTACCAGAGAAACGCGCATCGCTCGGCCCCGACCTCCCACCATAATCGGCAACTCCCCGAAATCCCCCCCCCCTCGCACGGTTTTTTCCTTCATGGACGGCCCAAAGAATGTCATGCTGCTGCGTCTCCGGCCCGCCCAAGACAAAAAACCCATTTTCTATCATGATTTTTTGTCATAGAAGTAGGAGCCCACCACATCTATGATGATACCAGGTTTTGTCACAATTATCATCATAGAAGTGTCATATGTATGACAGCAAAAAATTTCGTTCGGCCCAAAATGTCATGGATGTGTCTTTTTTTGTAGTGCTTGTAGTAGGAAAGGATTGGATTTGCTTGTGTAGCCCCTATATACCGATTTATACCTTTAGGATAGTCCGGTTTATACATGAAAATTCCTTCAGTCATCAACATGATCCGGTTGGTGGAGAGAAACTTGATAACCTTGAATTGATCCGATATGCATTAGCCCCCAAGTGCCAAATATATAACTTGTTGTGTGATTGGGACTTAAAATATCAGTTGAGAAGAAGCAATCCGCATTAGCCCCCAAGTGCCATGTGTATAACTTGTTATGTGCGTGGGACGTTGAAGAAAGTATTACCAACTTATTATCTGTCTTGTGCTGGCTGACTTGACCAAAAAAGATTCACAAATCGACGACCTCCAAGAAAACATCAAGTCCCAGCAGGCCAAAAGTTCAAAAGCCAAAGAAGAGCTGAAGAGCGCTTTAACAGTCATGGAACAATTGAAGGATTTCTTCAAAGGCAAGCAAGCAGATTGGGAGGCTGAAAAAGCCACTTTGCTAAAGCGAGCGGAGGATGCTGAAGTGGCACTTAAACCGGTGGCGTAAGAGCTGACTGGCCTAAAGCGGTAGATCAACGCTATGACTTCTGCCGTCTTTAGTAAATATCCTTTTCATGAACCGTACTTAATCATCCTTGAAACCGTCGGTTTAACAATAATATTTTAACCATTGCAGGTAGCCGTGTTGCCCATCTTGGTTCAGATATGCTCAAGAAACTGAAGGCTGCCTATACCTTGATAGAGCAGTTATATACCGGCGCTCAACGGGTCTTCTGCACAGCATTATACGACAAACCGCCCCCAACTTCAATCAAGGATACATTGGCAAAGTTGTCCATGACGCCTGCCCAGCTTGAGGAAGTAAAGAGATCAGCTTCAAGGGCTGGTGCTTTGTCCGCATTGACTCAGGCTAAGGCCTGGATAGCTGATCTTGATCTGGAAGACATTGGGAATGGCTATCCTAGCCAAAAAGAAGATGGATCAGAATTTGATAATGATGCGCTCATGGCTTTGACAAAGGAAATGCGTCCACTAGCGAGTGAGCTGGCTGAGGAGACTGATCTGTCTTTCCACCGGTCGATTTATGATGCGGACAACAGACGGATTGATGCATCGGTTTATGAAGCACAAAATCTTATCCTGCCAATCCGTAAGCATACTTATGCCCCTGATGTTGAACCATCGATCTTATCAGTAATGAAGCTGTCTTCAGAGCTTTATCTAGTATTGACTGGGCAACCATTGACTTCCACCCACTAGGTGGGGAGGCAGAGGGTGAACCGGCGCAAGATGATCCAGAACCTTCACATCAACCTGAGGAAGAGTCATAATCTGAAAGCTGGTTTATCGCCTGCACACTGTCATCCTTTGTGAAAAAACAATTATCCTTTTGGGCAGTTAAAAAAGCCTTGTAATAGGCTAGCTTAAACACTTGGTCTGTTATGCCATCATGCATAGCCACTTAGCCTGATACTGTTAATCTGTCGTGATATGCATTGTCTGCTTATGATCCTTAGCAATTTGATGCAATCCTATTTCTGCATAGAATAAACTTAAATTTTCCTGGCGGTTTACCACCGGACGGGTTATGTCACCCAATATAAAGCCAGGGTTGACAACCAAGGCTTGTAAAATAGTGAAATATGAAATACATCATACCTGTGATATTGAATCACATCGTTGGTTTACCAAATTTATTGTAGCAAGGGTGATAACCCAAATCTTGAGTCTTGATAACTCCAACCATGTTGTGCCGGTTTATAATAAGCCATGCCGAGTTATGATAAACACCGGATGATCATCCTGGCGACTTATAGTCAATGCCAGACCGGGTTAGCAAACATCGGTTTATAATTGGTTGTGTACTAACAACTTATCGTTGAAATCCATGTCGGGTTAACAAACACCGGGTTATATTGATGACTTATAGTCAGGCCGGGTCAATAGACTCCGGTTTACCTCAAAATCTTATAAAGGAGAAAATCTTTGACAAATAGAAGCAAATGAAAAACTTGTAGTCGAGGCTTTTCAAGGGCTGCCAGGCCCAAATTCGAGGCTTTTCATGGGTTGCCAGGCCACTGAGTTAAACCATTTGACAAAGCCTTTTAAGATGGGCCTCACATTAACCAATCGTCATTTTAACTTTGACAAGTTCAGGGTCTGTATAAGATTGACTTGTCAAACGTTCAGTGGGTCATACCAGGATTACCTGGACGGAGTGGCTTACTTGATGAAGGCAGGTTAACCTGGGGTTTTAGGTGAATACACTTGGCTTCCAAGCCTGGCTTGATAGCCTATTATAAGGGTCCTTTAAAACTCTTTGTTGTTGTGCACAAAGAGCCCCCAGGTAACATTGTGAACTGTGCTTAGTGGGTACCTATGTTTGAGTTGCGCGTGGCAACAGACTCTCTTTGGTCCCTTTGGTGTGAAGCCCCCAGGCTTTGTTGTGGCTTTATAAGTCGGTTTAATGGGTAAGCATAACTCCGCTTTATAAGCATAAGCCGCCATGTAACCAAGAAGACATATAAGACGAAACGGCAGAGGCCTCGCTTTAGCAAGGATGACAGTTTATTTATTGATCATAATATGTACATTGTCAAAAATATATACATAGTAGGAGCCTGTGGCTCAAGTGTAGTAAGGCCGAAGATGAGCTATATTCCACGGCCAGTGGGTCTCCTCTGATTTGCGTGAGTCTTTGTGCTCTCGAACATCGATAAGGTAATATGACCCGTTGTTCAGATTCTTGCTGACCACAAAGGGCCCTTCCCAAGGTGGGGATAACGTGTGCAGGTCCATCTCATCTTGGTTAAGCCAGAGCACTAAGTCGCCTTCTTGAAAAGCTCTGGTTTTAACCCGGCGGATGTGATAACGCCACATGTCTTGCTGATAAATTGTCGAACGAGCTGCCGCAATATCCCTTTTTCATCTAACAGGTCCAATGCATCTTGGTGTGCTCTTTCATTGTCCGCTTCAACATAAGCTGCCACTCGGGGTGAGTCATGGAGAATATCACTTGGGAGAACTGCTTCCACTCCATAAACCATGAAGAACGGTGTGTAACCCGTAGATCTATTGGGGGTGGTATTAATGCTCCATAAAACGGAAGGCAACTCTTCTACCCAACAACCCGGCATCCTCTGCAAAGGGACCATAAGCCGGGGTTTGATACACTTCAGGATTTCTTGATTAGCTCTCTTCGCTTGACCATTAGATTGGGGGTGAGCTACTGAGGACACATCAAGCCGGATGTGCTCACGTTGACAGAACTCTTCCATAGCACCCTTGGAGAGATTCATGTCATTATCTGTTATAATGCTGTGTGGAAAACCAAACCGGAAGATCACCTTTTTCATGAATTGAACCACCGTGGCCGCATCACACTTGCTCACTGGCTCTGCCTCTACCCAATTGGTGAATTTATCAACCGCCACTAGAAGGTGGGTATTCTTATCCTTGGACCTCTTGAAATGCCCAACCATATCCAGCCCCCAAGTTGCAAATGGCCAGGTGATTGGAATCACCCTCATTTCCTGGGCCGAAACATGAGCTCAGCGTGAAAACTTCTGATAGCCATCACACTTTCTGACCAGATCCTCCGCATCAGCATGATTTGTTAACCAGTAAAAACCATGCCTTAAAGCCTTAGCCACCAAGGATTTTGAACCTGCATGATGACCACTATCTCCTTTGTCGATTTCACGCAAGATCTCACATCCTTCTTCCGAAGAAACGCACATTGATACGCCCCTGATACACTGCAATGATGTAACTTGCCATTGACAATAGTCATGGACTTGGACCGCCGGATTATCTGTCTGGCCAGAACTTCGTCCTCAGGTTACTCGCCCCGGGTCATATACGCCAGGTATGGCACTGTCCAATCAGGGATAGCATGAAGAACCGCCACCCTTTGAACCTCTGGGTCAGGAATATCCAGATCCTCCTCCGTTGGTATCTTGACCGATGGATTATGCAGAACGTCAAGAAAAACATTACGCGGCACCAGTTTACGCTGGGATCCGAGCTGGCTTAAAGCATCCACCGCTTCATTCTTGCGCCTATCAATGTGCTCAACCTTGTAGCCCTTGAAGTGACCGTCAATGATATCCACCTCACGCCGATAAGCCGCCATGAGTGGATCCTTAGAATCCCAAGTACCAGACAATTGCTGAGCCACCAAATCGGAGTCGCCGAAGCAACGTACCCCGATTAAATTCATCTCCTTAGCCATCCGAAGACCGTGGAGTAAGGCCTCGTACTCAGCTGCATTGTTAGTACAGGGAAACATCAAACGGAGAACATAACAAAATTTGTCACCTCGAGGGGAAGTAAGAACCACTCCAGCCCCCGAGCCCTCCAATTTTCTGGATCCATCAAAGTGAATAGTCCAGTATGTGTTATCCGGTTTACCCTCTGGCACCTGTAACTCTGTCCAGTCGTTGATGAAATCCATGAGCGCTTGGGACTTGATAGCAGTGCGAGGCATATATTTTAACCCGTGAGGTCCAAGTTCAATAGCCACTTAGCAACCCCGCTAGTCGCCTCTCTGTTCTGAATGATATCTCCCAATGGAGCGGAACTGACCACAGTAATGGGATGGTCATGAAAGTATTGCTTAAGCTTCCGGCTCGCCATAAACACTCCATACACCAGCTTCTGCCAATGCGGATATCTCTGTTTGGACTTGATAAGTACCTCACAGATATAATAAACCGTCTGTTGAACCGGATAATCCTTACCAGCCTCTTTGCGCTCCACCAAAATAGCCGCGCTGACAGCCCAGGCGTTAGCAGCCACGTATAACAGCAATGGTTTGTTATCAATGGGGGCAGCAAGAACAGGCGGTTCAGCCAACTGCTTTTTCAAGTCCTCAAACGAGGCATTAGCGGCATCACTCCAGACAAAGTTGTCTGTCTTCTTCATCATCTGGTATAGAGGGATCGCCTTTTCCCCCACCGGCTGATAAACCGGCTTAGTGCTGCAATACGACCCGCTAGTCGTTGAATGTCATTGGTCCACGCCGGTTTAGCCAGGGACTTAATAGCCTTGATATTTTCCGGATTAGCTGCAATGCCCCTGTTAGATACCAGAACACCCCAAGAGCTTGCCTGCCGGTACACCAAAAATGCACTTGGCCGGATTAAGCATCATCTTATAGACCCGGAGGTTATCAAAGGTCTCCTTCAAATCAGATATTAACGTTTCCGCCTTCCTGGATTTCACCATGATATCATCCACATAAGCAGGAACATTGCGCCCGATCTGATTATGAAGGAAATTCTGCACACACCGCTGATAAGTTGCCTGGGCACTGTTGAGCCCGAAAGGCATAGATACATAGCAGAAGGCTCCAAATGAAGTTATAAAAGCCGTCTTCTCCTGGTCCTTAACTGCCATTTTGATCTGATGATAACCCGAATAAGCATCTAGAAAACTCAAGCGCTCACAACCCGCCATAGCATCAATGTTCTGATCAATACGGGGGAGGGCAAAGGGATCAGCTGGACAGGCCTTGTTTAAATCTGTGTAATCCACACACGTACGCCAAGTGCCGTTCTTCTTATATACCAGCACCGGGTTAGCCAACCACTTAGGGTAAAAAACTTCCACAATAAACCCTACTGCCAAGAGCTGGGCTACCTCCTCACCAATGGCCTTGCGTCTCTCTTCGTTGAAGCGGCGAAGAAACTGCTTGATTGGTATAAACTTGGGATCAATATTAAGACTGTGCTCAGCGAGTTCCCTCGGTACACCTGGCATGTTAAAAGGTTTCCATGCAAAGATGTCCCGGTTCTCACGAATGAACTTGAACCGCGCGCCTTCCTATTTTGGATCCAAGTTAACGCTGATGCTAAACTGCTTGGATGAATCGCCAGGAATAAAATCAACCAACTTAGTCTCATCAGCCGACTAAAACTTCAAAGCCGGATCATGCTCTGTAGTGGGTTTTTTCAAAGAAGTCATGTCCGGTGGATCAACATTGTCTTTATAGAGTTTTAACTCCTCTGTTGCACAATCCGACTCAGCATAAGCCACATCACCTTCCTCACATTCTAGAGCGACCTTTCGGCTTCTGTGCACTGTGATGTTCCCCTTATGACCCGACATCTTAAACTGCAGATAAACATAACACGACCTTGCCATGAACTTAGCATTAGCCGGCCGTCCAAATAGGGCATGGTATGGTCCTGATTTTCACCACTTCAAAAGTCAATGTCTCTGACCTTGAATCATGATCATCTCCAAAAGCAAACTCCAGAGCTATCTTACCAACCGGGTAAGCCAATTTACCAGGCACCACACCATGAAAGATAGAGTTCGACAGTTTAAGATTCTTATTCGTGAACCCCATATGCCGGAAGGTTTCATAATACAAGATGTTGATACTGCTGCCTCCATCCATGAGCACCTTGGTGAACTTATAACCTCCAACCTGCGGTGCTACCACCAACGCCAGATGACCCGGATTATCAACCCGGGGCGGATGATCCTCTCGAATCCACACAATAGGCTGTTCAGACCAGCGCAAATAACGGGGCACCACCGGTTCAACCGAGTTTACTTGTCACGCCCAATATGCGATACTATCCAAAAAAGACTCGAAAGTCCCACCAAGGATAGAACCGCATATTGATACGCTTTTGCAAGGTGGATATCATTACATCAACATTACATAATAGATGGGGATACATACAAAAGGCATACAATGCCACATGAATACAACATCATCTTACATAAGATCAACATCCGACTACGGATGAAACACAAACAGAAACTCAAACGACATCCACCCTGCTAGCCCAGGCTGCCGACCTGGAACCTATCCCCTGATTAAAGAAGAAGCAGAAGAAGAACTCCAAAACAAGTTAACATCGCTCTCGCATCATGATCATCACAAAACCTGTACCTGCAACTGTTGTTGTAGTTATCTGTGAGCCACGAGGACTCAGCAATCCCATTACCATGGGTATCAAGACTAGCAAAGCTTAATGGGAAAGGAAGGGGTAAAGTGGTGAGGTTGCAGCAGCGAATAAGCAAGTATGGTGGCTAACATACGCAAATAAGAGCGAGAAGAGAACAAACGGAACGGTCGTGAAGCTAGTAATGATCAAGGGGTGATCCTGAACTCCTAAACGTCAAACAAAACCCAAAACCGTGTTCACTTCCCAGAATCCGCCGAAAAGAGACCATCACGGTACACACACGGTTGATGCGTTTTAATTCGGATCTGGTGTCAAGTTATCTACAACCGGACATTAACAAATTCCCATCTACCACATAACCGCGGGCACGGCTCTCGAAAGTTTATACCCTGCAGGGGTGTCCCAACTTAGCCCATGATAAGCTCTCACGGTCAACGAAGGATATACCTTCTCCCAGGAAGACCCGATCAGTCTCGGAATCCCGGTTAACAAGACATTTCGACAATGGTAAAACAAGACCAGCAAAGCCGCTCGATGCGCCGACAATCCCGATAGGAGCTGCACATATCTCGTTCTCAGGGAAACACCGGATGAGACATCCTACGAGTAAAACCAGACCTCGAGTTTCCCCGAGGGGGCCCCGCAGTCTACTCGGTTCGGACCAGCACTTAGACAAGCACTGGCCTGGGGGGCTAAAATAAAGATGACCCTCGGGTTGGCCGACCCAAGGGAAGGGTATAGGTGGTGGTGAGGCAAATGGTAAAACCAAGGTTGGGCCTTGCTGGAGGGGGTCCCATAAATCACCCAACCGCGTAAGGAACGCAAAATCCGGGAACGTAACACCGGTATGACGGAAACTAGGGCAGCAAGAGTGGAACAAAACACCAGGCATAAGGCCGAGCCTTCCACCCTTTACCAAGTATATAGATGCATTAATTAAATAAGAGATATTGTGATATCCCAACAAAATCCTGTCCATCATGGAGCAATCTTCAACTTCACCTGCAACTAACAACGCTATAAGAGGGGCTGAGCAAAGCGGTAACATAGCCAAACAACAGTTTGTTAGGAGGGGTGAAAAGGTTAGAGGCTGACATGGCAATTTGGGGAGGCTTGAAGAGCAAATGATACGTAGCGCAGTAAAGCGATAGAACGAAGCAACTAGCATAGCAATGATAGTAATGAGATCCAGGGTGACGGTCATCTTGCCTGAAATCCTGCTAGGAAGAAGAACAAGTCCATGAAGAAGATGAACCAACGTAGTCGAACGAATCCTCACAATCGCAACACTACCGAAACTAAGAAGCAATACCAGAAAGAAACAAACAACATGGTAAACACACAAGCATAATCATGGCATGATGCACAATCAAGTATGATGCATGTCCGGTTTAATGAGGCATGACATGGGAAACTTCAACAAACAATTCTACAAGTTAAGTGGAGCTCAATATGCAACGAGTTGCATATTGACGAAACACCACAAGCAATTATTTAGTTTGATCTTGTTTAAGCAAGGGGTTTTCTGCAATTCTAAAAATCCTGGGATAAATGCTAAAATCGCAGATCTGAAAAAAATACTACAGTGGGCCGAAACTGGCTGGCCCGATAGTACAGGAGAGAGGCTGGGGGGGGGGGGGTTCTCACCATGGGCCAAGCCCAGGTTGGTGGAGATGGGAGCCAGGCCGCGGGAGGATCATGGCCCGCGCGGAGCTGGGCCTCGCGGGCGAAGGGAGCTGGGCCTGCACGGCTGTGACCCAGCAGACGCTCGCGGTCAACGGGGACTGGATCGAACGGATGTGCTCTGCTCGTGTTTGTGGAGGAAGAAGAGGGACACAGGGCGCTTGCAGCAGGTTGACGGCGCGGGGCGAGGAACGGCAGCGCGGCGGCGGGATGCGAGCTTGGCAGGGGCGCGGACGAGGGCCCTTTCCGGCCGGATACAAGGCGGAGCGACCGAACTTGAGGAGGCCGTACCTAAAGAAAATGGTGGCGCAACAATTTTAGAGAGGAGAAGACTTGAGAGAAAAAGAGGGGCACGGACGAGAAGGAAGGAAGAGGTCAGCCTGGTGGTGGAGCTCCGGTGGCTCCGAACTCCGGCGAGGCGAGCTGCCGGAGGAGAGCACGGGAGGGGCTCCAGGAGAAGGCGGAGAGGGACGGCAGCCTTCTGGTCCTGGTCACCGACAGCGGAGCTGACGAGGCAGCGGCGTGAAGTAGTAGAGGAGGCGGGGCATAGAGGACTGGCCTGGAGGTCGAGGTCGAACACGGCCGGCGCTCGGGATGAGCAGGGATCACGGGAGGAGGAGCAGCTCAGGGCTCGGGCGAGGAGTGGATCGAGGGGGCCTGCGCGGCTGCGGGATGCTGAAAACGAGGGAGGCGGTCAGTGCGATCTGGTTGGGTGAATGGATCGCGAGGGATCCCGATGACGAAGGGGGTTGGTCGGTGGTAGATTGGACAGGAGAGGAAAGCGAGGAAGGAGGCGGCGGACGGGACGGATGGAATGGATGGGATGGCCCGGACTAGGGTTTGCCTGCTAATATATAGCCGGTGGATTAGGGGAGGGGTTAATCCGGTCCGTCCGGTCAAAATCGGGCGGTTGAGAGTAAATAGGTAGGGAGTCCAAAAACGAAAATGGAGATGTTTTATAGATGTTTGGGGATAATCCGGATCCATCGGTAACGACAGACTGGTTCGGGTTCGTGTAAGTTTCAGACAAGCACACGAGGGGTCTGAGAGAGGTCAACGAGGACAAGGGCCGGACAAAATGACAACGGAGGCAAAGAGAGAAAAGGGCAACTGCGAATGGATACGAGTTTTATGAAATCATATGGATGCGTTGCACATGATGCTATGAGAAAAGATGCATGGCATAAACAAAATGCAAAACAAAAAACAAAAACCCAACCACGGAGGGAATAACATATCGCATCTCCGGAAAAGGCAAGGGTAGGAGTTATGAATATGGAAAGTTGTATCCGGGGCGTTACATTACTGCCCTCTTATGAAGCTTCTGATCGCGCTTGCACAGGCTAGTAGTGAAGACATGATAATGTCCAGCATTTAACTGCTTCAGGTTACTCTGATAACCCGACTGTTGCTGTTGTTGATTCCCCTATTGATTATAACCACCTTGGTTGCCCTGATTGCCTTGATTGCCCTATCCACCTTGATTACCTTGAAACCCTGAACTGGAGTTACCTCCACCATAACCCGGCCCGTGAAACCCGGGTCTTGAACCACCGGACGGTCCATGATCATACTGGAAGAGATCTGAGATTTTGAACTCTCGCATAGTAAAGTAATCCTTCCAGAGATGCGTAGCCAGCTTCTCTTGCATCTCGTGCTTTGGGCAAGGCTGATTTTACACGCACTCCAGATTCATACCTGATCCTCCATTCCGTGGGGGCGGTTTACCCTTACGACGCTGATTATTACCCTGTACGTTGGTGTTAGCCACAAAATCGGAATTACTATCCGCTTTACGCTTACCATTATTCCCATGGCTTGCCTGGTTATGTTGTTGTCCTTTTACACCGACATTCTTCTTTCCCTTCTCTGGCTTCTCATCGTCAGACTCGTGATCCTTGGTACGATCAGAATCGGCGTACTTAACCAAAGCTGCCATGAGTGTGTCCATGTCATTGTAGTGACGCTTGAGCCATCCCAACTTCAACTTCGGCGGTTTAAACCGGCAATTTCCCTCTAATGTTATGATTGCCGAATCAGCATTGATGCGGTCCGACGAATGCAGAATTTCTGAAACCCGGCGCACCCAATGAGTTGTTGATTCGCCTTCTCCTTGGACACAAGCGGCCAGATCCACGATTGACATGGGTTTCTTGCACGTGTCTTTGAAGTTTGCTATAAACCGGGCCTTCAACTCTTCCCATGAACCGACGGAATTAACGGGTAGACTCTTTAACCAAGTGCGAGCCATTCCATCCAACATCATGGTGAAGTACTTCGCACACGCCGCTTCATCCACATCCAACACCTCCATTCCCATCTCGGGGGGTAAATCTGCGGTGTAATTAGGCACCTTACGCGGGCCCTTGAAATCCTAGGGTAACCGCACATTGCGTAGAGCCGGGGTGAGACATGGCACCCCCCACGAGCTTAAAGCAAGTCCTCGTTCCACTGACGTCGTCGATCGAACTGGAGTAGGCTGATGATTTGCATACTACGCCGCTAACTGCGCTGCTAACTCTGCCTCCCAACGCACTCTACCATTATCCACCACATCTTGAGCATTTGCACCACCGCGCGCCGGATTAGGCCCTCGAGGGGCGTCATGGTTCCGCGCACTGCTTGACACAGCTGGTTCATCAATGTGCCTGTTGTAACTTCTTCTCGGGCGAGGGGTTGAATGGATTCTGTCTCGGCTATATGAATAGGCCTGCTACTGTACCATAGAAGTTTGAAGGAGATCCCTGGCCCGTAGCGTCTCAACCACCGCTGGAGACTCGCCCTCCATTGGAATAGCCGCCAATCGAGACGCCGCAGCAATCATGTTATCCAAAGGGTTGGTCACTCGTGGGTTATCCGTTCGTTGAGGCGGGTCTGTCACCCGTGGCTGATCCGGCGCTCCTGTCCCAGGTGCTTTAGTCCAGTTTACCGCTGCCGGATTACTAGGTCCTGCTCCTGGCATGTTGAAGAGATTCATTGCTTCATAAGCCGGTGGTAGACGAGACCGATGCCTCCTCCTCAACACGTCGTTTGAAGCATTCTGATCCAACATGAGCCGGTAATTCTCTGCCTGAATCCAGTGTGGCTGGGCGTCTAAAGCAGCCCGTTCATCAGCCATCCTGGTTTCCTCAGCCGCCAAGTCCTCCTCGGCCTGAGTTATCTGATCCCGTAGCTTTGTTACCTCCGCATTATGCCGATCTTGAGTCTCCGGGGTAACTGCTGTGGTCAACAATGTCGTCCAGGCGTCTAGTAATCTGGACAGAACTTGAGCCGGCCGGCGTGCGGGACCTCCTGCCCCAGCTGCCAATCCAGAAGTCATCGCTGCGGCAGTTGAAGATTGCAATGTGGGCTGCGTACCGGCCATGAAGATTGCAACCCATTTTGGTGGTTCAAGGGGGTCCGGAATACTGTCTCCATCTGAACAGCCCCCGAACCGGCCATCTTGTAGCTGGTACAGTGACTCGGTCTCGCTGGTGGATGATTCGCCATCAGAGTAAACGACCGTCTCACCATTGAACACCGGTTCAGATTCCGCACCATGGGTGAATCCCACGAACGCACGCTTCATGGCAGGCTGAACCCGGGCAGGGTTTGCATGCTGAGCCGTCTCGACAAGGTCGGTGCAGATGTCCATCTCAGGGCCCAGTTCGCCGATCTTGACGATGAGAACGTCAATTCCGCCAAAGGGGACCCGGTACCCGTACTAGATTGAGCCGGCCTCGGGGCCCCAGCCTGCGTCGTCGATGTAGAGTTTGCCGCGATGACTCTTGGTCATCCTGCCCACTGCGTATCCCTTGAGTCCTTCAAACTTGCTCTTCAAGAACTCGAAACCATCATGCGATAGCCCCACGGTGGGTGCCAACTATCGTGGAATTAACACATCAGATGTCCTGGTGAGAGGACTTAGTCGTGGAGCCATCGCAATGAGATTAGCTTAAAGGGGTTAAACCAGACAAAGGACACGGGGAGTTTATACTAGTTCGGCCCCATGCGGTGAAGGTAAAAGCCTACGATCCAGTTGTGGTGGAATTGATGAGGGAGAGAATCCACTTTACCTATCTGTCAAGTTGTTGTTTCTTGTCCGTGAACCGCCGCAGGGTCATCCCTTTATATACACAGGTTGACACCCAGCGGTTTACAGAATACCGAGGCCGGTTCATACACATGTCCGGCTCGGTTTCTACCTTTCCCTATCTTACAACACAAGTTACATATCTGATGGCGGTTTATGTCTATGGGCCCTAATCCACCCTTGGGCTCTGGGCCTCTAAGTCTTCTGTAATAAAGCGCCATATTCCTTGTCCTCATGGTCTTCAATACAGATGAGCATAACCCATCCCCTCCTGGGCGGTTTATACTCAGTAGTTATATCCCCAACAAAATACATTTGTTAGGGCACCCTTTTAATTTGGCAGAATGATATTGGTTTCATCTTTCATATGGTTTCTAGCTTGCATTGATTCTAACAAGTTCAAGCACCTTTTGCTTAGTTTACACTTTATACATCATGCATGTCAATATGTCACGCCGTCTTGTTTTTCATACATATTCCATCCTCCTATCATGCAGCTGCCTTACATGAAAGTAGTGTTCGTTAGTATCATGTATCAATGAGTTCTGAAGAGCAAATTTTATTCCTTTTTCTTGTGGGTTTGACTTGACAATGCAAAATCAAGAAAGAGGAAGGAAAAGATTTAGGAAGGCGATTATGGTGGTCCTCTGCAGCAACATAAACGGGGCATCTGTACCAATTCTCCTTGTACCGATAGTGCATTACAAGGTCCAAGTCTCCGCTCCCCTACTCCACCATCCAAGGTGCATGCTCTAACTTGGCAGTGTGATATCTGGTTGCATGTTGCATATGGTGTCTAGCTCGTATTGCTCGTAATTAGTGCAAACTGCATCTGCTTAGCTTACACACGATACATGTGAATATGACACGCTTTCCTATTTTTGGTACATACTATTTCTGTCTATCACACCATGTTCTTACATGAAACTACTCTTCTTGTGTATCCTGCATCAGTCACTTATGATGGGACACCTTTAAGTTGGCAGTGTGATATTGGTTTGCGTCTTGAATATGATTTCTAGCATGTATTGCTTCTAGTTTGATGAACGCCACCTATGACGAGACAGTTTTAACTTGGCAGAGTGATATTGATTGCACCTTCCATATGGTGTCTAGTTTGATGTGCTTCTAATTTGTTGAAGTGCCTTCTGCTTAGTTACCACATCATAAGTGTGAATATGTCAAGCCGCCCATTTTTCCTACATATTCCATCCTCATATCATGACTTTGCCTTTCATCAAAGTAGTGTTCGTCAGTATCATGCAAGAATGAGTTCTGAAGAGCAAATCATATTCCTTTTTCTTGTCGGTATGACCTCACAATGCAAAATCAACAAAGGATAATTAGATTTAAGACGCTTTTTTCATGAATGCAAATGACACTCACATATAGGTGATGCTTTTCTGAATATTTTGCTATCTTATTTGCATTTTTATGATTTAGTATGAATTAGTTATGAAGTTTTCAAACTAACGGTCAAACGGTCAAAGGGAAAAAGCATAAGAGGAGCAAAGTGACTTGGACAGAAATGGTGACTTTTGGGAATTAGGGGTAAAATAGATGAGTGGGACACAACTAGGTGTATAAATCTAGTTATCCCAATCAATAAAGCTGAAGGAAATTGGCAAGGCATTGGATGATGGTGGTCCTTCCGAGCAACTGAAATGGAGGTTCTCTACAGATTCTACTCCGCCATCCTCCCAACAAGATTCGCAAGACAACACAAGGCTAGACAATCAACATAGCTATGTAGATGATGAGCACATCTCCCCTACTCCACCATCACAGGTGCTTGCTCTAACTTGGCACTATTATATGTGGTTGCATGTTGCGTATGATGTATAGCTTGTATTGCTTCTAACTTTGTTGAATTGCATCTGCTTACTTTACACATAATGCCTGTGAATATGACATGTGTTCCTGTTTCTACATCAGACTACTGTTCTTGCATATCCCGCATCAGTCACTTATGATAAGGCACCTTAAGTCGCCACTGTGATATTGGTTGTGTCTTGCATATGATTTCTAGCATGTACTGCTTCTAATTTGTTGAGACGCCATACTGTTTGAACTTGGCAGAGTGATATTGGTTGCACCTTTCATATGGTGTCTAGCTTGAAGTGCTTCTAATTTGTTGAAATGCCTTCTGCTTAGTTACCACATCATAGGTGTGAATATGTCACGCCATCCTGTTTTTCATACATATTCCATCCTCGCATCATGTGTTTGCCTTTCATCCGAGTAGTGTTCCTCAGTATCATGCATGAATGAGTTCTGAAGAGCGAATTTTATTCCTTTTTCTTATCGGTTTGACTTCACAATACAAAATCATTACAGCTGAAGGAAATTAGTCTGGTAGTGGATGATGGTGGTCCTTCGGAGCAACTCAAATAGGGGGTCTCTGTAGATTCTACTCCGCCATCCTCCCAACAAGATTCGCAACACAACGCAAGGCTGGACAGTCAACGTAGCTGTGTACATGATGAGCACATCTCCCCTACTCCACCATCACAGGTGCTTGCTCTAACTTGTCACTATTACATGTGGTTGCATGTTGCGTATGATGTCTAGCTTGTATTGCTTCTAACTTGAGTTGCATCTGCTTACTTTACACATAATTCCTGTGAATATGACACATGTTCCTATTTCTAGAACATACGTGTACATGATGAGCACATCTCCCCTACTCCACCATTACAGGTGCTTGCTCTTACTTGGAAGTGTTATATGTGGTTGCGTTTTCCGTATGATGTCTAGTTTGCATTGCTTCTGATTATGTTGAATTGCATCTGTGTAGCTAACAACTTATACCTGCAATGATCACTTACCCATAAGACACATTTAACTCGGGACTATGATGTAGGTTGCATCTTGCATTGTCTTCTAGCTTGTACTGCTTCTAATTTCATGAAATGGCACTTACGATGAGACACTTTTTACCTGATAGAGTGATATTGGTTGCATGTTCATATGGTGCCTAGCTTTCATTTCTTCTAATTTTGTTGAAATGCCTTCCGCTTACAGTTTTTTCATACATATTCCATCCTCCTATCGTACGTGTGAATATGAAACACTGTGTTCTTTTGTATATATTCCATCCTCCTATCATGCCCTTGCCTTACATCAAAGTAGTGTTCGTCTGTATCACGCATCAACCAGTTATGCAGAGCTAATTTTATTCATCCTCTTGTGGTTTTGACTTCATAAGGCAATATCAGAAAATAGGAAGGAAAAGAGTAAGTTAGGGGATGTTGGTGGTCCTCCGCACCGACGCAAACAGAGACTCTCTAGATTTGCCACTTCTAATGCTAATGAAGTTGAAGTCCCAAGTCTACATGATGAGTTCATCTCCCGTACTCCACCATTGCAAGTGCTTGCTCTAAGTTGACAGTGTGATAATTGGTTTCATGTTGCGTATGTTGTCTAGCATGTATTTCTTCTATTTTGATTAAATTGCACCTGCTGAGTTTATACGTTATACATGTGCATATGACATGGCTCTCTGTGTCTAGAATACACTGCATCTATCTATCATACCATGTTCTTACATCAAAGTATTGCTGTTGTGTATCTCGCATCAGTCACTCATGATTGGACGCTTTTAACATGGCAATTTGATAGTGGTTGCATCTTCCATTGATTTCTACATTGTACTGCTTCTAATTTTTCGAATTGCCACTTATGACAAGGCACTTTTTACTTGGCAGAGTAATATTGGTTGCATCTTTCATATGGTGTATAGCTTGCATTACTTCTATTTTCTTGAAAATCCTTCTTCTTAGTTTGCACATCCTAGCTGTGAATATGTCATGCCGTCCTGTTTTTCTGACATATTCCATCCTCATACGGTTGTCTTACATAAAAGTATTGCTTGTCTGTATCATGCGTTAATGTGTTCTGAAGAGCGATTTTATTTTTTTGTGTTGTGGGTACGGCTTGACATGGAAAAGTCAAAAAAGAGCAAGGAAAATAATATAGTAGGGAGTGCTGTTACTCATCGGGTGAAACGAAAAAGGATCTGCCCTCGAGATTCTGCTGGTGCTTATAGTGCAGTAGAAGGTCCAAGTCCACCGGCTAAATCTACAAACACAGTATCACCTGCTCCACCTGCTGCAGCATCCACTTCAACTGTACCAGCATCTCAACGAGTTACTTGTTCGTTTGCTCTGGAACTGGCCAGTTCCCAAGCTGCCCTCACACCTAAACTACTTCCGAAGCTCTGTTGACACAACAGGACATGGCAAGATCAGATGAACCTCATGAGCATCAACACCAAGACGGTACCTGATCGAGTTAAGTTGCAGTTGCATGCTCCATTATATGTACTCTCATAGTTTGATGTACACTAACACTTTCCATATTCGTTGTTGAACTAGCACCACGGCGCAAGCGGAAACAAACATCAGGGATAATGCTTGACATATTAACAAAATATAAAGGAGGAAGAATGGAGATCCATTTTGAGGCAGGTTTAAAAAGGGCACGTGATGCTACAGAGTCAGCCAAGTTAGTATCAAAGGCAGCCATTGCCGTTAGGTGTCATGCATGTATCCTCCCAACATGGATCCAGTACAGGAATGAGAAAGACAATACGCACTTTAACACCTTCCTTGACCATTTATCCTTAAGTAATCATCGCAATTAGTAATATTGTCTTGCTCTATCCCATACTTTCTAGCTTCCTATTAATAAGACTGACATTATTTTTTCAACAGATGAGGTTCAAGTTGGATCCGAAAGATGATGCCACTAAACAAGCATGAACTCATGTTTTTCAGTCTGCTCTGTGATAGTATCGGTACAACCTTAGAAAATCTCACTTTGAAGGCAAGGCTAACAATGAAATCGCCCAAACATCTCCAGTGCAATATATTACAGATGAAGACTGGACAGCCCTTGTTAAACACTAGTCTGATCCAAAGTATCAGGTAGGCTATATATATTCGATCAGACCACATATTGAACTTGTATTTATGTATGTGCCTTACAAGTGTATCTTCTTCTAGGCTAACTGTTTGAAGAACAAAACCAACCATTCTAAAGTGAAATTCCAACAGACAACATGATCTCGTAGCTATATTGCACACCGCGAGGCTCTTGTTGCCATATTATCATATCTATATTTACTTGTGCCATTTCTTGTTGCCATATTAACATGATCTCCAATAGCTGCTACTTCCTTCTTTTTTTGTGCCATATTATCATATCTATATTTACTTGTTCCAAATACAGAGGAAAGCCCGTGCGGACCAAAAAGAACCTGAACCGAATGCAGTGCAAATCTTCAAGGATTGCCACACTAGCAAAATGAAGGGCATGAGCACACCAGTTCAAGCTGCTGTTATAAGTCCTTACTCCTCCTGCCTTGAACTCATTGGTACTATTATGTGTTCATTTAACTACTTGATTTGCAGGCAATGTCAGTTACTCTGTTCACTTTTATACACAGCTGTCTTAACATATCATTTCACCTTACATGGATTAAAAGAGATGAAGGATATTCTTTTGGTCTTGATCTGTAATCTAGTTGTTATGTTCATGTGCTCACACAATGATAAAATAGCCTGTTTGTTTTATATCTGTTTGCGGATGATATGAATGATGTCATACTATGTACATCCTACTTTAAACCATGTCTCTTTTTCCTTAGATGTCAACGAATGTGAGGAAATAGACAATATAGTAGGCATGCTACATGGACATATGTTCCGAAAGTGACTTTATTATGTAGTTGGCACTAAAATACATGCTAATGTATTACAGTCGTTCACCAAAATAAGTTATGTATAAACGTTTATCCTACTTTGTTTGTTTTTATCTCATTAGTAATTTATCTGGTACACTAATATACAAGTTCAAACATTCACGAAGCTATGGAACAAATGATTGAACAACTACAACCACATGAAGGTGACGAGGCTACCACAGGCACAATGTAACCTCTTGCTGTAGTGCGTCAGTATCTCTCCACTAACAATGCAAAAAGCACCTTCCGACGTAATTCTAGGTTGGTTGTCAAGGTAACCTCGTCCAAATCGCCTACCCAACAAAATCTTCCTGCTAGACAAAGTGATATATCTGTGCTCCAGACACAAGTCCAATCCCTAATGGACATCGTTTCAGAAACAAGAATAGTGGTTGACAAATGTCGTCAAGATATGAATTGTTTTGAAACTAGACTATCAGACATTCGCTTCGTTGTTCAAGAGCAATGGCGGAAAAAAGGTGAAGATCGTGCTGCTCCATCAGATTCTACAGCCTGAAACATTAGCACTCAGGTCAAATGATTTGTGCTTCTATACATCTGATGGTGCTTTTATCTGGAAGGACTGTAAACTTTATGCCAACAGGCCTTTTGTTGTATGGTTGGAATTTATTTTGTTGTGATACAACATTTATGATGCTGCCACAGGCTGCAGTAATTACGACGCTATTTTTGTATAGTGTAGGTTTATCTTAGTAATGTATTTGGCCGAAAGCTTCGTAGCTGCCCAACATGCTAACATTCGTCCGGCCCAATCCAATTGGGCTAAAAACGATTACGGGCCGAAATTGGCATGTAGCCCAGTAAAAATATCTGGGCCTAAATTAGCATAAGCTTTCATATTTTTCTGGTAGGCCTGTGCCCATAGTGGGCCTTTAACAGGCCTAAATATAATTTGGGCCCTCAATAAAAATAGGCCGTTTACAGGTGTAAATATCTCGAGCCCATAAAAAACATGGGCCTTTAATAGACCGAAAGTGAGATTGGGCCCTGATTGTACCAAATAACCCACTGGTCTTAGCAGGCCGAAATGGTGGCCCATTTACGATGCGGATCTTTGACAGGCCGAAATTCGGACGGGCCGTAAATGCGCCAACCTAATACACGGGCCTTTAACAGGCCGGAACTTTGGTCGGGCTAGTTTATCGTCATTTTTATATGGGCCGTTAATGGGCCCGATATGAAGTTGGGCCACATATGGCCCATGGTTTTCATCCGGCGTTAACAGGCTGAAAATGACAACAGGCCGAAAGTGGCCCAAATCTGTAATGGGCTTCTAATAGGCCGAATGTCGGACATGGCCGAATATGACCCAAATCATTTACGATCGTTTATGGGACGAAAGTTTTGATAGCCTATAAATGGGCCCAAATAAACCAGGACCTTTAACAGGCCAAAAATACACTGGGCCGTAATTCGGCCCAATTACTTAGCGGACTGTTAACGGGCCAGAAGTGACCATGGGCCGCGTTGATGACAAGTTTAGGAGAGGCCGTTGACGGGCCCATTTGACAGAGAATGTTGGGCCTTTAGCTGGGCTGACCCATTATGGTCTGCAGAATCTTGTGGGCCTTTAGCTGGGCCGGCCCATTGTGGTCCGCAAAATCTTGTGGGCCTTTAGCTGGGCCGACCCATTATGGTCTGCAAAATCGTGTGGGACTTTAGCTGGGCCGGCCCATTATGGTCCGCTAAATTTTGTGGGCCTTTAGCTAGGCTGGCCCATTATGGTCTGCAAAATCTTGTGGGCCTTTAGCTGGGCCGGCCCATTATGGTCTGCTAAATCTTATGGGCCTTCGGTTGGGCCGACCCATTTAAACTTTATGGGCCACTTTTGGGCCGGTCCACGTGTCAACATATCATAGGCCCATCTCGATCGTTGGATGAGTGACACCTGGGCCAACGCAGAGCTGAAGCGTGGATCCATCAGCCAATGAGAATTTTACATGTGGAAAATCGGCATTGGTTGTGGCTGTTAGCGGGTTATCGGATCCAAAAATCGGACCCTATAGGTTAATGGCGGTTAACGACGTCCCGTTAAGGTGGATGCCATGTGTCGGTCACCCTTGACGAAAGCACTTCTATGACGCGCGATTTATCGTCATGGAAGTGGACACTTCCGTGATGATAACTTTGGTAATGTCATGGAACACTTCTACGACAACACATGTATGACTGTCTTGATTTTGTCATAAAATCGTCATGGATGTACATGCATGACAGAAAACGCGACGTACTATGACAAACACGTATGATCACGGAAGTGTTTTTTTTTGTAGTGCATCTTCTGTTAAAAAAGCCAAAAACAAGTGCGTCCCAGACCGAAACATTGTTCTCCCCCTCCCCCCCCCCCCCGCCCAGCCGCCCGATTCCCCATTCATACTCCATGGGCGCAAAAACTACGTCTCCACTAGCCGCGAAACCCAGGAGTCCTCTGTCGACCACCCCATCCCACCCATCAACCGCCTCCCTCCTCCATCACGCCGGAGCCGATACCCCGACGTCGTCGTCCACCGCAAACTCAACTGCAACGCTCCTCCACTGCTAGTAGTTGAATCTGAGGCCGAACCGTCCGTACCCGAGCCAGTTCAACCACGCCATCTGCGCCTCACCGCTACCGCTCCAACTTCGCCACCGTCCATCGCACCGGAGTTGTTCCTGCTGCGCCGTCCTTCGCCGCCTCGGATCTACTTCCCCTCCGCCGATATACAACCACGGCAACACAGTCAAGAATTTGTCCATGGGTTTGTCCAAGGATCCACGGTTCTCCAAAACATCGGTTCCCCCAGGAGAAAAAAGAAGATCGCCGCGACATATGGAGGAGACCACACTAGCAACCAATAAAGGTACTCCTCTTGCCTTATTCGTGCAAATCTTACGTGCCTACTTGCATGGTATTCATCCCACAGAAGACACTAGTTGACCGCTTCTTCTTGATACTAGATGTTCCTAGTAACTCGCGATGCGCAAGGTTTCTCCTCATATTCTATTTCACCTTAGTTAGAGGTCCGTCGCCCCCCTGAATTTCAATTCCTGGTTAGTTGATTCCCAATTAATGGTAGCATTCGCCGGCGTAACAGGTGCTAGTCCGCCTATTATGCTGGGGAAGCAGCGCCTCGGTGTTTATCTTGGGGGCATGTGGGGCCTAGAGCTACTGGTGCCCTATCTGGAGGTCGGCCGGGATTAAAGGGATGGCCTGGGGGTGTTGCCAAGCACGGCGGTGGTGTGAGGTCGAGGGGAGGGCGGGGCGACGGAGGTAGGGGTCTGGGCCGGTGGTCGCTGGCGGTTTGAGAAAGATCGTCACCAGTGACTGGCGGGACGTAGACGAAGGCCATCTGCCCATTCCTTATAGATCATACGGTTCATTAAAAAAGTCGGCTGACCTATTCATTTTCAGTCGACTGTTATCTTGATATGACCACATGTGGTGGTGTGCTGGAGGAGTACCTGCATTTCCTGTGCTCATATATTACAAAATCATACGGAGTAGAATCTAATTTTGTTTGCCATGCAATGTTGTAGAGCTATCATATGTGTCTTGTCATTTTTTTCAGCCACCTGCTATCTGCTACTTTTAGAGTGCACTAGTTTTGCACGCACTTCACCCATACTCTCACTATTGTGTTTTTATGCAAGGGTATTTTAGAGTCTGCCTCAAGAAAAGCAGAAAAGAAAAGAGAGAAGTTGAGCCAGCTTTCTTCACAGGTAGGCAAGACACGTTACAACGCTATAAAGGGTGCAGTGTCAGCAGATGGCAACGTTAAACGTAGCTCTGGAGTTGATGACCTCGCTCGCAATGAACCACCATCCCAGGTGCTTTCTTTAACTTCGCGGTGTCATATGTGGTTGCATGTTCCATATGGTGTCTAGCTTGTATTCGAAAGGCCGAAGTTGGTCTTCATGAAGATAAGGACAACTTTTTTTACATGAACCACCATCCCGTGAGCACAAGAAGACAAATAGCTAGTCAGGGCACTGGCCGAGCCAGTGACAAGCCCAACAAAGATAGGCATCACCTGGAAGCCAACTAAAAAGCCGTGATGGTGGTAAAGCAGCACACCTCCCACCAGGCTCTCAGGTCCTAGATGATCATGCTCACCACTCCAGCCGGATGTCTAGCTTGTATTGCTTCCAATTTAGTTAAATTGCATCTGCTTAGCTTACACATTATACCTTTGAATATGACATGCCTTTCTGTTTTTGGTACATACTAGTACATCTGTGTATTAACCATGTTCTTACATCAAACTAATGTTCTTGTGTATCCCTCATCAATCACTTATGGTGAGACAATCAGGCAAGTGGACTACTCCTCATTTAAAAATTGCAGCGTCAGCCTCCCGACATGATTCTCAAGAAACGGCAAGGCTAGATGAAGATAGTGAACGTAACTCTGTAGTTGATTACCACATTTCCCCTGCACTAGCATCGCAGGTGCTTCCTCTAACTTGGTAGCCTGATATGTGGTTGCATGTTGCATATGGTGTCTAGATTGTAATTCTTCCAATCTGGTTAAACTGCATGTGCTATTCTGCTTAGCTTATACATTATACCTGTTAATGTGACATGCCTTCCTGTATTTAGTACATAGTACATCTGTCTATTATGCATGTCCTTACATAAAACTATTGTTTTTTTGTATCCCGCATCAATCAATATGATGGGATACCTTTATTATATGCAGTGCGATATTAGTTGCATGTTTCATATGATTTATAGCATGCACTGCTTCTAATTTGTTGAAATTACATTTATGATGGGAGGCTTTTAACTTGGCAGAGTCATATTGGTTGCATCTTTCATGTGGTGTCTAGCTTGCATTTATCTTTCATGTCCTGTTTTTCGTACATATTCCATCCTGGTATCATGTGTTTGCCTTACATCAAAGTAGTGATTGTAAGTATCATGCATGAATGAGTTGTGAAGAGAGAATTTTATTGCTTTTTCTTGTTGTTGTTACTTACAATTCAAAATTGATAAAGCGGAAGGAAGTTAGAAAGGCAGCGGATAAAGGTGCTCCTTCCAAACGGAGGGCCTCTACAGTTTCTACTCCTCCATCCCCCCAAGATGATTTCCAAGACAACACATGCAAAGGCACTCAACGTAGTTGTGTTTATGATGAGCACGTCTCCCCTAGTGCACCATCACCGGTGCTCCCTCTAACTTGGCACTGTTATATGTGGTTGCATGTTATGTGTGATGTCTAGCTTGTATTGCTTCTAATTTTGTTGAATTCCGTCTGCTTACTTTACACATTATACTTGAATAAGACACATGTTCCTGTTTCTAGAACATACAATATCTGTCTACCACACCATGTTCTTACATCAAATTACTACTGTTGTGTAACCTGCAATAATCACTTATCATAAGACACGTTTGACTTTGAAGTGTGATATAGGTTACATCTCGCATTCTTTTCTAGCTTGTACTACTAATTTGTTGAAATGGCACTTATGACGAGACAATGTTAACTTGGTAGAGTGATATTTGTTGCATCTTTCATATGGTGTCTAGATTTCATTGCTTATAATTTGTTGAAATGCCTTCTCCTTAGTTTACACATCATAAGCTGTGAATATGCAATGCTGTGAATATGCAATGGCATTAATTACGAGAGACCTCTAACTTGGTAGTGTGATGTTGTTTGCATCTTACATATGATTTATTTCTTGTACTGCTTCACATTTGTTTAAACTCCATTTATGATGGGACACTGTTAACTTGGCAGAGCGATATTTGTACCATATTTCATATGGTGTCTACCTTCCATTGCATTGCTTCTAATTTAGTGAAATGTCTTCTGCTTAGTTTACACATCATAGTTCTAGTTATCTCTTCCGTCCTGTTTTTCGTGCATATTACATCCTCCTATCATGTGGTTGTATAACATCAAAGTTCAGTTCGTCTGTATCACGCAGCAATTTGTTCTGAGGAACTAAATTGTTATTCGTTTTTCTTGTCGGCTTGACTTAACATGGCACAGGGAAAGAGGAAGAAACACAGAATGGCAAGGAATGGGAAGCGGATGAATCCTGCAGATTGTGCTGGTACTGATGGTGCAATAGAAGGTCAAAGTCCAGCGGAAAATTCTACAAACAGGGTATCCCATGCTACACGAGCTGCAGAAAAAGCCAAACAAAAACAAATAGCTGCCACCAAACAAGCAGAGACAACCCTAATTCTTGCAACACCTTCCGCAGTACTACCAGCTGCATGAGTTACTCATGCGTCAACTAAGCTAGCAGCATGTTCCAAAGCTCCCTTGCCACCTGCCAATACTTCCCAAGCACTCTTGACACAATACGAGTTGGCAAGATCAGATGAACCTTGTGAGCTTCAACAGCAAGAAGGTAGTTGACAGAGTCAAGTTACAGTGGCATGCTTCTTTATATGTAGTCTCACAGTTTGATGTATATTAACACTCCCCACGTTCGTTGTTGGACTAGCACCTAGGCGCAAGAGGAAACAAACATCTGGGATAATGCTTGATAGGTTAACTAAATCTAGAGGAGGAAGAATGGAGATCCATTTTGAGGTAGGTTTAAAAAGGCCACGTGATGCTAAAAAGTCAGCCAAGTTAGTATCAGAGGTAGCGGTTGCCGTTATGTGTCATATACGTATCCTCCCAACATTGATTTAGTATAGGAATGACAAAGATGAAACCCAGTTCAACACCTTCCTCGACCATTTATCTGTAAGTATCGTTATGTATCGAAACTAGTAATATCGTCTTGCTCTGTCCCATACTCTCTAGGTTGCTGATAATGAGACTCCCATAATTTTCAACAAGTGAGGTTCAAGTTGGATAGCCAAGATGATGCAACCAGACAAGCTTGCACCCATGTTTTCAAGTCTGCTCTGTGACAATATTGGTATAACTTCAGGAAAACTCACTTTGAAGGCAAGGCTAACAATGAACTTTCCCAAACATCTCCAGTGGAAAATATATCGGATGAAGACTGGAGGGGCCTCGTTAAACACTGGTTTGATCCGAAGTATCAGGTACATTATATATATGTGATCAGATCACATGCTGAATTCCTATTTATGCATGTGCCACACAAATCTATCTTCTTGTAGGTGAACTGTTCAAAGAACAAGGCCAACCGTACGAAAGTGAAATTCGAACATACGACAGGATCTCGTAGCTATATTGCACACTATGAGGCTCTTTTAATTAGCTGTTGTTCCACTCTTTTCACTCTACCATATTATCAGATCTATATTGACTTGTTCCTAATGCAGAACAAAGCCCGCGAGGACCAAAAGGGACCTGAACCAAATGTTGTGGAAATCTTCACGGACTGTCACACCAGCAAGAAGAAGGGCATGACTACACCAGTCAAAGCCGCCGTTGTAAGTCCTTAATCCTCATGCCTTTTAACTACTACTTACTTTGACTTGTGCCTTGAACTGCATGGTTTGCATCCAATGTCTATTACTCTTTTCAATTCTATACACAATTGTCTTAGCGTATCATTGCACCTTACAAGGTTTAAAAGAGAGGAGTGATGTTCCTTTGATCTTGACCTGTAATCTAGTCCCGTGCTGGACTTTCCCACACAACGTTACAATTGCATGTTTGTCTGTTCTTAGTTATTTTGTGATATGAATGATGTCATACTATGCTTACCGTGTTATAAACTTCGTCTCTTTATCCTTAGCCCTCAATACAATGTGAAGAAATAGACAGTACATTAGCGATGGTACATGGTCATATGTTTGGAACCTGGTTTTATTATGTACTTTGCAATAAAATACAACTAATATTTTACATGGGTTCACCAGAATAAGTTCTGTATATAGACCAAAGCTATTTTCTTTGGTTTTGCTGCCTCCTAAATATCTTCTATTTTGGTACTACTAATGTAAAAACTCAACTTTTCAGCGAGCTATGGAAAAAATGGTGGAACTGCCACCTTCTGAAGGTGGCGAGGCAATTATAACCGCAATGTCAGCTCTTGCTGCAGTGGGTCAGTACGTGTCCACTAACAGTGCCAAAAGCACATTCCTACGTAATACCGGGTTGGTTATTAAGGCAATCTCGTCCAAACTGCCTCATGATCAAGATATGCAAGCTCAAAGCAATGTTGTATCTGCGCTCCAGACACAAGTCCATTCCCTAATAGAGACCCTTTGTGAAACAAGGAGAGACATTGTTTGATGTCGTCAAGATATGCATGGTTTTGAAACCATACTATTAGACGTTTGCTATCTTGTTTAGGAGCCTAGGAGAAACGAAGGCAAAGGTTATGGTGCTCCATCGGACAATACAACATGAAAACATAAGAGTCAGGTCAAATGAACCGAGCTTCTAAACTTCTGGTGGTCCATTTATCTGCTAGACTGATAACTTTTATGCCAACCTTCCTTTTGTTTTATAGTTGTAATTTGTTTTGGTGCGATACAAAATTTGTTCATAACGTGTAGCCACCGGCTGAAGAAAACAGCAAACCATTTTTGTATGGTCTAGGGGGTTCCCTATATTTGCACTGGTGGCGATCTTTGATGCCGAGTGGATGTAATCTATGCAATCGCCTTAATAGCCTAGAGTTTTTGGCCTTATTTATTTCCTAGTATTCTTTTTTCCCTGGTTTGCTAGTGGCTGCAACAACCATGGGCCATATACGGGCCGTAGGATCCATGGGTCTCCAACGGGCCGTCGATAAATGGGCCTCCAACAGGGCTGTAGAATCGGTGGGCCTCGGGCCATCGTATAAATGGGTTTACATGGGCCATAAACGGGCATAATTGGTATCGGCCCAGCATGATAACGGGTCGTTAACAGGCCGGAGGACAGCAAAGGCTTAATTCTGTCACAGGCATAATGGGTCGTTAATGGGCCAGAAAATAGGACGGGATGGAAACGGCGCAATGGGTTAACAGGCCAGAAACGGACCGACTATTGCCACGGGCCAAATTTGGCCCATTAGGGGAACAGGCCAGTAATGGGCCAGAAGTAATCGAGGGCTGGAAAGGAGCCCAAGAACGTATGGGTCGTCAATAGGCCGAAAGCTAACACGGGCTGGAAATGGCCCATGTAAATCACAGGCCATTAACGGGTACAAAGAAATTTACTGTTCATTATGGGCTAGAGTCACCGTGGGCCTCTAAAGGGCCTAAAGATACGAAGGCCTCATATGGGCCAAAAGACGTCGTGGGCCATACATGGGCCGAAAGTGAAACGGGCTGGTGTTATATTCGACGGCTCACATAATGTTGTTGGGCCGATTTCCTTTAGGGCCTAACGGGCCATGAGTTACTAGGCCGTAAAATGGGCTATTTGCGAAGAGACCATTAACAGGCTTTTCATGGGCCAGCCAGTTAACTTTTGACCAAGTCAAATGGGTTGACTTCATAAGCTAAATGGGCTAGTGGTGGGATGTCGCACATGTCGACATATCATAGGCGCCTATCTGACACACTGACGAGCTGACACGTGTTTCATCCGGCCAATAAGAATTTTACACGTGGAAATTGCCCATTGGTCCGGGCTGTTAACGGGTTATCGGATCCAAAACCCGACCCGATAGCTTAACGATGTTCTGTTATGGTGGATGCCATGTGTCGGTCACCCTTGACGAAAGCACTTCTATGACACGCGATTTATCTTCATGGAAGTGGTGTTACACCCTGATTTTCATGCCACAACACTTAAGTCAATAAATCATGCTAAAATGTGGTTTGACAAAAACTTTTGAGTGTTTTGTCTTTGCTTTGATTGAATGTTTGTCTGCTGTTTGCAAGTGCTCTAAAAATCAAATAAATCCTCCAACTCCTATACTTCATCTCCTTGCTCCAAACTTCTGCCCAATGATCATGCCATGTGTATAGAGCAATATAGTATTTTCTTACAAAAATAATTTGGCCAAAAAGTATTTTCTAAAATTAGTTTTTCAAAAACCCCTGAATTGAGGTTTGCACTGCAAATACTTAATTAAGGGCAGTAAAAATCTTTCCAAAAATATTTTTGACTCCTATTAGATATAGGATACCCAGAAACCACAAAAATATAATTTTAAAAGTTATTTTTCTATTTTATTTAAAAGCTTTTTCTTAAGGCCAGAAATGGTCTTTAATAGGGAAAAATTATTTTATTGCTTCAAAAATATTTGAAAAAAATGTCAGGGAAACTCATAGGACATATATTGTCCATATATAAGAGTTTCAACACATGGTCATGGTCAAAATATTGGTCAAACCCCTCAAAAACCCTTTCTGGATATTTCAAGCTTTTGAAATATTTACAAAGGAAATATTCTCCAAAAATTCCAAGAAACTTCTAGCATGTCACACATGACATGTTTGATGATCTTGCCAAGTCTCATGTCACGGAGAACAGTATAACCCCATGAAACCCTCTCAAAACCATATCTGTCCATTTTGAAGTTTGAGCAACTTTACATTGGCAAACATGTCCAAATGTTCTCAAACCTTGTGAACATGCTCCAATGGTCTAATAAATTCATCTAGACCAAACGGCATAAGTTGGAGAACAAGTTAACTTGATCAAAGTGCCCCAAAACCCTTCTTGTCCAGAACCAAAATTGAACAACTCTACATTGGAAACTTTCTCCTTTTGATCCCAACTTTTGTATACATGTTCACATGACCAAATGAGGCCACTACACCAAGTGGTGCATCAAGAAGTGATTTTATCAACTAGATCTACACAAGTTCATTTCTACTAATTTCTAGGGGTTTACAAAAGTTGCATTGGCAACTTTGCCCAAATGAGCTCAAACTTGGTGGAACACCCTACTTCTATGTGCCATTCCATCCTGTTAATTCTCATGGCAAGTGGAATTAATTTTCTTGCCCAAACCAACAACAAACACCTTCTGCCATTTTTCCAAAATCACCATTTTGACATCTTCCACTAATCTCCTTGAGCTCAACTTTTTACCACCGCCCCTCCTAGACCTCTTCTACCTCCAGTAGCAATGGCTGCATCTCAGATCAATTATTTGGGGGTGAAACCCTCACTTTCTCTCTCTGGACAGCCCATTTCCCTCTCTCTCTCAACCTCTCTCCTCTCCTACTGGCTGTCCAGGGCATCCAAGGCCCTCTCCCCTTTGTTTACTCCTCCCTAAACAACCTAGACACAAGTGGCCACGCCCTACAAGCCAAAGACATGCCCTGGCATGCAACTGGCGTGCTCCAGAGCGCGCTACAGTGCACACCCGCACTGTAGCCGCCCCCTTCCAACCACCCCCCGGCCACCTAGGGCCTCCCCGTCGTGTCCCCCGAGGTCACCTCGACGTCCGCATCACGCTACACTGTCGTCCCCCTCCTCTCTCTCCCTCTCCGGCTCTCCTCACGTGCGGACAGAACGCCGCCCGAGCGCGCCAGTCGCTGGCCGCGGCGGGGACCCGCCATGCAGCATTCCCCGCTCCCTCTCTTCTCCCCCTGGGCGTAGTCCACCTCCACGAACTCCCTAGACTCGGTGCACCACCTTCCCGAGGGCCGTAGCGACGAGCGCGAGCTCGCCGGCGCATGAGCCCACGGTGCACCATCGCCCCGCCATAAAAGGCCACCACCGGGGCCCTCTCTGGCCTCCTTTCGCTCTCTCCCTCCCAGAGACCCCTGGACCAACCCTCTCCCCTTCTCGCGCTCTCCATCCGTCACCATGGCCGGAGCCTTGCTGTCGGTCTCCACCTAAATCTGCACCCATCTCTCCTTCTCCTTCCCTCTGGACCGCACTAGAGCGCCACCACCGTCACCGCGAGACCCTCCCGTGCTTCTCCCCCTCCTCCCCGTGGTTGTTCCGTCGAGCTGCATCACCACCGTCAGCCTCGTCCGCCGCGGTCGATGCCTTGCTCGACCCGGTGCCCCTGGGCGACCGTGCCACCCACGGTTGGACGCGGCTGGGTCCCCTGAGCACGCAGGTGGGCAGAGCATCGCCGGAGACGCCCTGTAGCGCCGGCGGCCGGCGTCGAACACCTCCTCTGTCTCCTGTTGCACCCGCGCGGGAGGTGGAGGACGAACCTGACAGGCGGGCCCCGCTTGTCAGTGTCCCAGCCACGGGGCCACGCTGGGAAGTGGAGGCGTACTCGCTTTCTCCCGCGTCCCCCGCAGCGAAGGCGTACTCCGGCTGGGCGCCATCGGCGTCGCCCTGTCGTCTGCGTGGCCGAGCCGCTGGGCCGGCCAACTGCTAAACTGCGCCCAGTGCGCTGGATAAGGGTAAAACCCTTTCCTTTTCCTTTTTCTTTTCTGTAAATTTGTAAAATCCACAAATAAGTCAAATGGACTCCAAATTTGATGATTCAAATTTCCAGTGGCTCCATAAATCAAGCTCTATTTAATAGGCCACAGTGGACATTTTTGTTGTGCCTGGTTTTCACTGAACCTTTTTAAAAGGTCATTTATCCACATAAGTCCACTTCAAAAATCCATATTGTATTCATTTCAACTCCAAATCCAGTGAAACCAATTTCTAAATGTTTCTAAAATCATGCCTGAATTAATGGGTACTTTTACTCATTTTTATAAAATGGCATTCTGTGTACAACTTGTGGATCCATCAAATCCATTGATTCCACCATATTGAAATGTTTAGAAATATCCATTGATCCGCTTCCAATGAAATCACTTTGGTCATCCCTCATATGACCAGAGGTATCCCAGAAAAGTCCAACTCATATTTTTAGAGCACTTTTATTTTTGCCTTGTTGTGTTGCTTATTATGATTGTTTCCGATGTTAGTTGACGAAGTAGAGGGAGTACCTGGAGAAGGACCAGAAGATCTCAAGACTCTGATGAAACAAGCAAGTAGCCCTTTGACCATGTATATGAAACCCTTTTTATGCATGTCATATAGCTCTTTATTATTGTTGCATCGGTATCATGATGAGATGGTGAACCACGTGGGTTGGTTGCCTCTGTTACTTCCTCGTTGATACTTGCATTGTGCATGACCCTACCTTCTTACGAGGGTTATGCCGGTGGGAGTAGATAGGATGCTAAAATAGTTGCTACGCAAAAAGGGACGGGTTTATGCGTGGTGAAGGAGGCAATGCATTTTCAAAAGACTTTTCGAAAACCCCGACGGGTGCCACTTATGCCCGAGGGAGATGATGAGATGGGTAACCACTTGATGACGAAGTGGTATACCGAGGCAAGTGTGCGTGTTGTTTTCGAAAACGGATTAGATTTAAGATTTGATGACTGTCCCAACCTTACATGCGCAACCACTCTACCCTTATATGGGAAAGGGCATTACTGATTACCTAGACTGATACTAGCTTGGAGACCGCATTACTAGTGACGGGAGAGTTGTTGGTGCGCTCTCTCGGGACGGGGTCGTGCCAGGTAGGGCGGCCAAGAACATTTTTATGGGGCACCGGACACACCGTTGGTACCCCGTGCCAGTATGTGATGAATATGGGAGCGATGCTCCACAATTTTAAGATGTGAAATGTTGGGCACGGGGGTTACTACCAATCGAGTGGACTCCATGTTAGTGTCGTCTAGGGAAAGGTAGTGATCGGGTGCTTACCCCGGGTACTTGAGGTATCGCGGGTCGTGGATGACACGGAAGTTCCCCGGATCTTGTGGGTACAGTGTGCAACCTCTGCAGAGTGTAAAACTATTCGAATAGCCGTGTCCACGGTCAAGGACGGTTGGGCGGTGCTGCTTAAACTATGTCCAGAGTTTACAAACCAGTGTGTGTGTTTGGATAACTACTTGGGTCAAGTCAAAGGACTTGACGTAATTGAGATGGGTTGGTGCCCACTCTATTTATGTTGATATCTGTAACTGTCCTCATGGTTACTTGAATTCTCTTGATGCATGTCGTACAAGTTGTTGAACATGTCATTGCACTCAAAACTAGCTTTCTGCAAAAATTTACCTATATCATGCATTGCTGTATCTTGAACCAAAACATGGGTTGCTTGCGAGTACATTCAAAGTACTCATTGGCTTGCCACTGGTTATTTAATTGACCACGCATGGAAGGACCGGAGTTCGAAGAAGAGTTCTTTGGAGACGAACATGCGAACTAGGACGTTTCCCAGTCAGAATGCCTGTAGGGTTAAGGCAGATGGCATGGTTTCTACTTATCGACGAAGATTTCCGCTGCTTGTGTTTCATTTGATGTTCATCCCTTAAGGCTTTATCAATGTAAGACTTGACCATAATGGTCATAATTTGTGTAAGATGGTATGTATGGATGTAAGACTCTTGTTATTCAGCTTCTGTGTGTTCAGTGAGCATTGATCTCTGGGATCACTGTACACGTGCATTCGGTGATCTCGACTTATGAGTCGGGGTCCCCACAACTGGACACTTCCATGATGATAATTTTGGTAATGTCATGGAACACTTCTATGACAGCACATGTATGACTATATTGATTCTGTCATAACATCGTCATGGATGTACGTGCATGACAAAAAACACGACCTACTATGGCAAACACGTATCATCACGGAAGTGTATTTTTTTTTGTAGTGGCTGTCGTCCCTTTCCAATCTCCTTCGTGCACCCCACCGCAACTTGGGGATATGGGGAAGAAAACCACAACCAGGGGAAAGCTGACAACGCCATGAAAGAGGTGGCCGCCGATGGGATAAAGAAGGCGACAGAGTGGGAAAAGAAATGAAGGGGAGACATCATCTTCTACCTATCGCACCTCAACGGTGACGTGCTGCAGGAGAGGTATGGACATTCATGGGGGAGAGACGTCCCGAAGGGGCATGGCGCTCCCAAGGTTCTGGTGGAGTGGAAGGAGGACCCGCCATATTCATACAAATTTTGTTGCGCATATTTCATCTGCGGCCTCTGCCCTCTCTTCTCAGATTTTCTTGAGGCGATGGTGGCGGTTTATTGGTTCCACCTTTTGGATTTCATGCCAAATGCAATCGCGTGTATGGCTATCTTTTCCCACTTGTACGAGAACTTCATTGGAGTGGCTCCCAACATTGATCTGTTCAGACAATATTTTGTCCCGTGGGTGGAGAACAAGAACCACGGGTTGTGCCAAGAGAGAACTCGGATTACATCTCTGGCTAGAAACATAGCAGATGGGAGGAGTGGAGAGGAAACTAGTGTTGGATTCAGGATGAAAAGGCCCCCGAATTTTTCTAGGCACGGACAGAATGCCTTGACTGCGCGGCAATGTATGGAGGGCATTTGGCCTCTCCGAGGACAGGCTCCACCCGACAATAAACATGACTACCCGTCTGAAGACTGCAGGGCTGACCGTCGAGCATGTAGGGGTGGATTTCCTCCTTTGCCATACCGTTCCTCTACAAAAAAGGGACAGATTCGTCTGGGAGTACGGAGATGCTGGAGATAGGATGAGATTACTTCCTGGCCTGGCCAACAACCTAACAGTTTATGGCCATCCCTGGTTGTGAGATCAGCTATTCGACAACTTTTTGGGTTGTTCAAGCTGCCGGCAAACAACATCCCATTGAACATCAACTCTGCCAGGAATCAGATCTTGGAATGAATGCCGCACTGTAATGCTGACGGGGTTTCGAGTGACTGGTAGTTACCCTCTTTTGATGAAGAGCTGGCATGGTCTTCCACCTTAGTAGAAAGGGCTACCAAGGTGGAAACTAGAATGTACAAGCGCACCTCCAAGGTGGAGGTGGCGTACATGAAGAAGCGGCTTGAGGAAGACAGGGCGGCCCAAGCCGCAGTAGTGGTGAAGGCCGGGAAGGTAGTAAATGGAAGAGGAAAAGCTGGAGATGAGAGCTCTTCCTATGGAAGGGGTGAGACACAGGTCTCGGAAGAGGTTGCCGGGGGAGAGCCTGCCTGGGACAGGCCTTCTGAAATCGAGGTTGTGTATGCTGCGGCAACAGAGGCTTTAGAGAAAGAAGGGGTTGAGGAAGCAGTTGTACCTGAGGAGGGATGGCTTGTAGAAGGCCCTCAAGCCCCCAAGCCAATCTTGTACCCACACCCTCGCAAACGGGTGTCCAAAAGCGCAGAGGAAGTTCCTTCTGCTAGGTAATGGTGGAGAACTCCCCTCCATTGATCCCCAAGGAGGGGAGGGGACCACTCAAGACGAGCCTCGCCAGGAGGGGCCCAACCAACCCGTTGATAGAGTCGACGGATCCCTGCCAAGGGTTTCCACGGAAGAGTCCAGGCTTGACCCGGCAAGTAACGTTGCCGGAGAAATTGAAGCTTCTACCCGGCAGACTCCTCTGGTAATCTATCTATTCTCCTCCCTCTTTCATTACCTTCCTTCTCTTTCTAGTCTTGTTAAGCTACTTTGTCTTTCTGCCACTAATTGTTGGATCCACTTGCAGGCCCTTTGAGCGAGGAGCTAGACTTGTTGGATGAGGTGGCCATCATTGGGAAAGATGCGGCGGACGAAGATGCCAAGATCACTACTGTAGAGGACCAGACAGTTGGGGCGCCCTAGGTGCCCTAAAGGAGCCCGAGGAAGTCCCCGACAGCGTGTCTAGATCAGGGGTTATGGTCGAGGAGAAGATTCCCCATCAAACCATGGGCCACCTCCCTTCATTTAGCACCTCAGTGGAAGTCCCGCCACCATCTTCGAGCAAGTTGGCGCTGGTGCTTGCACAGCCCGGGCTCGGAGCCCCTGGCACGTTAATGGCGATGAGCACAGAGCTTGATGAAGAACTCTAGCGCATCCTGGCATCACTGTAGCGAGGAGTCGAGGAGGTGGATGATTCTGTCACCGTCACCATGGACCCGTCCTTCATGGAGTCCGTGACGGTAGCCCTTAAAGAGATGCGGGAGCAGCATAGCCGGAAATGGCAGGAGCTCAAGGAGCAGCACCAGTCTGCCAACAAGGTCGATCAGAAGCTGAAGGATAAAGGCGTTGAATTGTGCGACTGGCACTGATGTCTACTACACAACCTTCTTCTTGTAGACGTTGTTGGGCCTACAAGTGCATGGGTTTGTAGGACAGTAGCAAATTTCCCTCAAGTGGATGACCTTAGGTTTATCAATCCGTAGGAGGTGTAGGATGAAGATGGTCTCTCTCACGCAACCCTGCAACCAAATAACAAAGAGTCTCTTGTGTCCCCAACACACCCAATACAATGGTAAATTGTATAGGTGCACTAGTTCGGTGAAGAGATGGTGATACAAGTGCAATATGGATAGTAGATATAGGTTTTTGTAATCTGAAAATATAAAAACAGCAAGGTAACTAATCATAAAAGTGAGCGGAAACGGTATTGCAATAGTATGAAACAAGGCCTAGGGTTCATACTTTCACTAGTGCTAGTTCTCTCAACAATAATAACATAGACAGATCATATAACAATCCCTCAACATGCAACAAAGAGTCACTCCAAAGCCACTAATACCGGAGAACAAACGTAGAGATTATGGTAGCGTACGAAACCACCTCAAAGTTATCCTTTTTGATCGATCTATTCAAGAGTTCATAGTAAAATAACGTAAAGCTATTCTTTCTGCTCAATACATCATAGAGTTCATAGTAGAATAACACCTTAAGACACAAATCAACCAAAACCCTAATGTCACCTAGATACTCTATTGTCACCTCAAGTATCCGTGGGCATTATTATACGACATGCGTGACACAATCTCAAATTCATCCAACCAACACAAAGTACTTCAAAGAGTGCCCCAAAGTATCTACCGGAGAGTCAAGAAAACGTGTGCCAACCCCTATGCATAGGTTCATGGGCGGAACTCGCAAGTTGGTCACCAAAACATACATCAAGTGGCACGTGATATCCCATTGTCACCACAGATAAACATGGCAAGGCATACATCAAGTGTTCTCAAATAAAGACTCAATCCGAGAAGATAACTTCAAGAGGGAAACTCAATTCATCACAAGAGAGTAGAGGGGGAGAAACATCATAAGATCCAACTATAATAACAAAGCTCACGATACATCAAGATCGTGCCATAGAGAGAACACGAGAGAGAGAGAGAGATCAAACACATAGCTACTGGTACATACCCTCAGCCCCGAGGGTGAACTACTCCCTCCTCATCATGGATAGCGCGAGGATGATGAAGATGGCCACCGACGATGGTTCCCCCTCCGGCAGGGTGCCGGAATAGGCTCCCGAGAGGTTTTTGGTGGCTACAGAGGCTTGCGGCGGCGAAACTCCTGATCTATATTGATATTCGATGGTTTTAGGGTATGTAGGCTTATAAAGGTGAAAGAAGTCATTCAAGAGGTGCTCGAGGGGCCCACGAGACAGGGGGCGTGCCCAGTAGGGGGGGCCCTATCTCCAGGCGTCCTTGAGGATCTTCTGACTTGAACTCCAAGTCTCCAGGATGATATTCTTCCAAAAAATCACGATGCCGAAGGTTTCATTTCGTTTGGATTCCGTTTGATATTCCTTTTCTTCGAAATACTGAAACAGGCAATAAAACAGCAATATGGGTTGGGCCTCCGGTTAATAGGTTAGTCCCAAAAGTAAGATAAAAGTGTATAATAAAGCCCATAATCATTCAAAACAGATAATAAAATAGCATGAATGCTTCATAAATTATAGATATGTTGGAGACGTATCAGCATCCCCAAGCTTAATTGCTACTAGTCCTCGAGTAGGTAAATGATAAAGAAAGAATTTATGAAGTGTGAATGCTAGAAGGTTCACAAGTTTGATCAATAATAATTTCAATCACCTTTTCTAGCATGATAATATGTCATAACAGTAGTTCATCTCATAAAACTTCTCACGATAAAGTAACAAGCAATTCACATGTCAAAGCATAGACCATAAACATTCTTGAAAACTAGCAAACTTTATTCTCAGTCATCAAACAATTGCAATTCATCTTATTTTCAGGAATAACAAACTCCACATACTCAACTATCATATAGTCTTCTATAATTGCTAACACTCACGCAATACTAATGGTTATGAAGTTTCAATCGGACACAGAGAAAGCTAGGGGCTTATAGTGTTGCCTCCCAACTTATTCACCTTTGGGTGATGTCAACAATAATAGTTCATGCTAACTTACATCCAATTGGATATATATATATATATCAGGATCACCCCAACACAAAGTGCTTGCCAAAGGATAAAATGAAAAAGGGAAAGGTGAAGATCACCTTGACTCTTGCATAATGTAAAAGATAGGCCCTTCGCAGAGGGAAGAAGAGGTTGTCATGCGCTTTTAGGGTTGGATGCACAAAATCTTAATGCGAATGAACGTCACTTTGTATTGCCACTTGTATATGGACCTTTATTATGTAGTCCCTCGCTTTTATTGTTTCCATAACAAGATCGTATAAAGCTATTTTCTTCACACCAGAATATCGTACATATTTAGAGAGCAATTTTTATTGCTTGCACCGATGACAACTTACTTGAAGGATCTTATTCAATCCATAGGTAGGTATGGTGGACTCTCATGGCAAAACTGGGTTTAAGGATATTTGGAAGCACAAGTAGTATCTCTACTTGGTGCAAGGAATTTTGGCTAGCAAGAGGGGAAAGGCAAGCTCAACATGTTTGAATGATCCATGACAATATACTTTAAATGAGATGTCGGAAAACATAAACCATTATGTTGTCTTCCTTGTCCAACATCAACTCTTTAGCATGTCATACTTAATGAGTTCTCCGAATTATAAAAGATGTCTACACAAGTATATTTATATGTGAAATCTCTCTTCCTTCAATATTCTTTCATGAATTGTTCAAATGACCAATACGATGCTTGCTAACCTTCAATAAATTTACAACCTCTACTTCTTAGATGTGAAGTCATTACTCCCCATGGGATAAGCAAATGAAACATATATAATTTCAAATTTATGACATTCAACTCATTCAACCATTTACTCATAGGATATAAGTGAAGCACACGAGTAAATGACAAACTACTCCAAAAAGATACAAGTGAAGATCAATGAGTAGCTAAATAATTATGCAACTATTGTGAAGACTCTCTCTCATTAAAGAATTTCAGATCTTGGTATCTTATTCAAACAACAAGCAAAACAAAATAAAATGGCATTGCAAGGATAGCATGACTCATGTGAAGAAGCAAAAACTTAGGCTCAATCGATACTAACCAATAGTTGTTGAAGAAGAAAGGTGGGATGCCTAATGGGGCATCCCCAAGCTTAGATGCTTGAGACTTCTTGAAATATTATCTTGGGGTGCCTTGGGCAACCCCATGCTTGAACTTTTGTGTCTCCTTAATTCCTCTCATATCATGGTTTCTCTTTTTATCAAAAGCTTCATCCACACCAAACTCAACAAGAACTCGTGAGATTGGTTAGTATAAACCAATGCAAAACATTATCATTTTCTACTGTAACAAATCACTAAAATTATTATTCAACATTGCATACTAAATGTCTCTGCATATTTAATACTCATATCCTCAAATAGAATCATTAAACAAGTAAACATATGCAAACAATGCAACCACAATAGCAATCTACCAAAACAGTGTAGTGTGTAAAGAATGCAAGGGTATCAATACTTCCCTAACTCCAAAAATTATGAAATTAGTAAATTTATCAGATCTCATTATGGAAAAAGTTTGAACATTATACCGTTCTCTGACTTTTCTAGGGAATTTTTGCAACAGCGGTAAACTTTCTGTTTTCAAACAGCAACATGTATACTAGCAAAATAAGCATGGCAAAGTCTATCCTTGACTTTTTTATTGTAAATAAAGATACAAAACATTATTCTAAATAACAGAAATCAAATACTAACAAGAGAAAATGACACTCCAAGCAAAACACATATCATGTGGTGAATAAAAATATAGCTCCAAGTAAAGTTACCGATGAACGAAGACGAAAGAGGGGATGCCATCCGGGGCATCCCCAGGCTTAGGCTTTTGGTTGTCCTTGAATATTACCTTGGGGTGCCTTGGGCATCCCCAAGCTTAGTCTCTTTCCACTCCTTATTCCATGGTCCATCAAAGCTTTACCCAAAACTTGAAAACTTCACAACACAAAACTCAGCAGGAAATCTTATAAGCTCCGTTAGTGAAAGAAAACAAAGCCACCACATAAGGTACTGTAATGAACTCATTCTTTATTTATTTTGGTGTTAAACCTACTGTATTCCAACTTCTCTATGGTTTATAAACTATTTTACTAGCCATAGATGCATCAAAATAAGCAAACAACACACGAAAAACAGAATCTGTCAAAAACAGAACAGTCTGTAGTAATCTGTATAAAACGTATATTCTGGAACTCCAAAAATCTTAAAAAATTAGGAAGTCCTGAGAAATTCGTGTACCAATCCAGAGCAAGAAGAATCGGATCAAAAGAACGTTCTGGGAATAAACAAAACTAACTTACTGGGTGCAAAAGTTCCTGATTTTCAGCAGGATCAACACAACTATCATTGCGAGCTATCCTAAAGGTCTTACTTGGCACATTATTGAAACAAAACCTATAAAACATGATTACTACAGTAGCATAATCATGTGAACACAAAAAAACAGTAAGGATAAATATTGGCTTGTCTCCCAACAATCACTTTTATTTCATGCCTTTCTAGCTAGGCATGATGATGACAATGATGCTCACATAAAAGATAAGAATTGAAACATAACGGGAGCATCATGAAGCATATGACTAGCACATTTAAGGCTAACCCACTTCCTATGCATAGGGATTTTGTGAGCAAACAATTTATGGGAACAATAATTAACTAGCATAGCAAGGTAAAACAAGCATAGCTTCAAGATTTTCAACACAAAGGGAGGAAACTTGATATTATTGCAATTCCTACAAGCATAAAATCCTCCCTCATAATAATTTCCAGTATCACCATGAATGAATTCAACAATATAACCAGCACCTCAAGCATTCTTTTCATGATCTACAAGCATAGAAAATTTACTACTCTCCACATAAGCAAAATTCTTCTCATGAATAGTAGTGGGAGCAAACTCAACAAAATAATTATCATGTGAGGCGTAATCCAATTGAAAACTAAAATCATGATGACAAGTTTCATGGTTATCATTATTCTAATAGCATACAAGTCATCACAATAATCATCATAGATAGCAACTTTATTTTCATAATCAATTGGAACCTCTTCCGAAATAGTGGAATCATCACTAAATAAAGTTGACACTCTTCCTAATCTACTTTCATGTTCATCACAATAAGATTCAACATCCTCCAAAATAGTGGGATCACTATTTCCTAAAGTTGACACTCTTCCAAACCCACTTTCATCAATATAATCATCATAAATTGGAGGCATGCTATCATCAAAATAAATTTGCTCATCAAAGCTTGGGGGACAAAATATATCATATTCATCAAACATAGCTTCCCCAAGCTTGTGGCTTTGCATATCGTTAGCATCATGGATATTCAAGGAATACATACTAACAACATTGCAATCATGCTCATCATACAAAGATCTAGTACCAAGCATTTTAATGCATTCTGCTTCTAGCACTTGAGCACAATTTTCGTTTCCATCATTCTCACGAAAGATATTAAAAAGATGAAGCGTATGAGACAAGCTTAACTCCATTTTTTTAGTTTTCTTTTATAAACTAAACTAGTGATAAAACAAGAAACAAAAATATTCTATTGCAAGATCTAAAGATATACCTTCAAGCACTCACCTCCCCGGCAACGGCGCCAGAAAAGAGCTTGATGTCTACTACACAACCTTCTTCTTGTAGATGTTGTTGGGCCTGCAAGTGCACAGGTTTGTAGGATAGTAGCAAATTTCCCTCAAGTGGATGACCTAAGGTTTATCATTCCGTAGGAGGCATAGGATGAAGATGGTCTCTCTCAAGCAACCCTGCAACCAAATAACAAAGAGTCTCTTGTGTCCCCAACACACCCAATACAATGGTAAATTGTATAGGTGCACTAGATCGGCAAAGAGATGGTGATACAAGTGCAATATGGATAGTAGAAATAGGTTTTTGTAATATGAAAATATAAAAACAGCAAGGTAACAAATGATAAAAGTGAGCGTAAACGGTATTGCAATGGTAGGAAACAAGGCCTAGGGTTCATACTTTCACTAGTGCAAGTTCTCTCAACAATAATAACATAGACAGATCATATTACAATCCCTTAACATGCAACAAAGAGTCACTCCAAAGCCACTAATAGCGCAGAACAAACATAGAGATTATGGTAGGGTACAAAACCACCTCAAAGTTATCCTTTTTGTTCGATCTATTCAAGAGTTCGTAGTAAAATAACATAAAGCTATTCTTTCCACTCAATCCATCATAGAGTTCATACTAGAGTAACACCTTAAGACACAAATCAACAAAAACCCTAATGTCACCTAGATACTCCATTGTCACCTCAAGTATCCACGGGCATGATTATTCGATATGCGTCACACAATCTCAAATTCATCCAACCAACACAAAGTACTTCAAAGAGTGCCCCAAAGTTTCTACCGAAGAGTCAAGAAAACATGTGCCAACCCCTATGCATAGGTTCATGGGCGGAACCCGCAAGTTGGTCACCAAAACATACATCAAGTGGCACGTGATATCCCATTGTCACCATAGATAAACACGGCAAGACATACATCATGTGTTCTCAAATAAAGACTCAATCCGATAAGATAACTTCAAGAGGGACACTCAATTCATCACAAGGGAGTAGAGGAGGAGAAACATCAGAAGATCCAACTATAATAACAAAGCTCGCGATACATCAAGATCGTGCCATAGAGAGAACACGAGAGAGATAAGTCAAACACATAGCTACTGGCACATACCCTCAGGCCCGAGTGTGAAATACTCCCTCCTCATCATGGATAGCGTCGGGATGATGAAGATGGCCACCGATGATGGGTTCCCCCTCCGCTAGGGTGCCGGATCGGGCTCCAGAGAGGTTTTTGGTGGCTATAGAGGCTTGTGGCAGCGGAACTCCCGATCTATCTTGATATTCGATGGTTTTAGGGTACGTAGGCTTATATAGGCGAAAGAAGTCGGTCGGGAGGTGCTCGAGGGGGCCACAAGACATGGGGCGCGCCCAGTAGGGGGGGGGCGCCCCCCTATGTCCTGGCCTCCTTGAGGATCTTCTGACTTGAACTCCAAGTCTCCAGGATGATATTCTTCCAAAAAATCACGATGCCGAAGGTTTCATTCCGTTTGGACTCCGTTTGATATTCCTTGTCTTCGAAATACTGAAACAGGCAATAAAACAGCAATATGGGCTGGGCCTCCGGTTAATAGGTTAGTCCCAAAAGTAATATAAAAGTGTATAATAAAGCCCATAATCATTCAAAACAGATAATAAAATAGCATGAATGCTTCATAAATTATAGATACGTTGGAGACGTATCAGGCACATCAAGCAATTTCAGGTCCTCTTGAGGCAGCAGGAAACAATCTTGATGGCAAGGGAGGACGTCATCACTCGTGAGGCGTGCTTGGCGGACCGCAAAGCGCTTCTGGATGCCAAGGATTAGGAGATCTCTCTCCAGGAGGAGAGGCTCGAGGCCACTCTCTGTGCCAAGGATGATGATCTGGAAGTCCTTGTGTGGCAGCGCACCAAGCACTACAAAAAATATACACTTCCATGATGATACATGTTTCTCACAGTAGGTCACGTTTTCTATCATGCATGTACATCCATGACGATTTTATGACAGAATCAAGATAGTCATACCTATGCTGTCGTAGAAGTGTTCCATGACATCACCAAAATTATCATCACGGAAGTGTCCACTTCCATGACGATAAATCGCACGTCATAGAAGTGCTTTCGTCAAGGGTGACCAACACGTGGCATCCACATTAACGGCTCGCCATAAGCTATCGGGTCCGGTTTTGGATCCGATTACCCGTTAACATCCCCGACCAATGGGGATTTTCCACCTGTAAAATCATCATTGGCTGGAGGAAAGACGTGTCGGCTCACCGTTGGGACATATGTCATCCACTCATTGGACCGATGGTGCCTATGATACGTCGACACGTGGCACGGCCCAACAAGGGCCCATTCCTATGAAAAGGCCGGCCTGCTTGACTTGCTCAAAAGGTGGCGGGCCGGCCCACGGAAAGCCTATTAACGACATGTTCACATATAGCCCATTTAAAACCTGCTAACCCAGGGCCCATAACGACATATCCGAATTAGGCCTAGTAGCGTCATTTGGGTCGTCCAATATGATTCCAGCCCGTTTTAACTTCTGGCACATGTATGGCCCATATGAGGCCCTTTGTAACTGTTGGCCCATTAATGGCCCGTTGTGAAACTAGCCCGTAATGAAGAGTGTATCACTTTATACCCATTAACGACCCATTATTCCATTGGTCATTTCCAGCCAATGTTATCTTTCAGCCTTCTCAGGGCCCATTTATTCTTGGACTCATTTCCAGCATTCGTTTACTTATGGCCCATTACTTTCATTTTCTGCTTGTGGGTCAAATTCAGCCTGTGGTTACAGTCGTCCCGTTTGTGGCTCAATAATACGTTGGAACGTTTTCATAGCGTCATCAAATATAGCCGATTAACGATGGCCCATTATGGTCGGACCATGAATGGACAATTCCAACTCTAGCCCGTTTATGGCCATAATGCGGTATGTTATTGGCCCATGGTTGTCTACTCAATCACACGGCCCATAGAAGGCCCATTGATGATATGGCCTGTAGAAGGCCCATTGTGTCTACGCCCCGTAGAAGTCCCATTGTTTCTACGCCCCGTAGAAGGCCCATTGTTTCCACAACCCTTAGAAGGCCCATTTTCTCTACGACTCGTAGGAGGCCCATGGTAACTCCAGTAAATATGTAGCCCATGGTTATTGTAGCCTAGTTTTTAAAAATAGGTTATTGCGGCCACTAGCAAACCGCGGAAATAGAACTGCACTGACTACAAGCAAACAAATAAACAAGACAATATGGAAATAAATAAGCAAGCAACTTACGCTAGGCTATCATGGCTATTACACATATTACATCCATTGGGCATCAAAGTTCGCGACCAGTGAAAATATAGGGAACAAAGCAGCATATCATATACACTGGTTGTCAAAGTTGGCAACCAGTGCAAATAAATGCTGCAGCAAAACAAGTCCAGAACTGAAACCACTTCAGAAGAGCTCAAGAAACAATATCCTGGGTACCCATAATGCTGGAAAGATGCTTAGCAAGCTTATTAACTTTCTCTTGTTGGGCACTTAAATCCTCCAGCACTTGCTGTTGCACCAGAAAGTATGCATCTGGATTCTGTAGGGACTTCCTTAGTCCTTCGGCTTCCTGTCTCATAACATCTAATCGATGTATTTCAACTTGAAGTTGAGACTCAAGAAGCCAAACTAATTCAAGCAGTGAGTTCGAAGAGCTAGTGCCAGCAGTAGTAGCCAGTAGCTCGAACACTACATCAAGACAGGACTTTGGGGTTGTCTCAGTGTCTTCAATATAGTTTTTATCATATTTCTTGGGGACCAACATGGATGTCTCACTATCTTGAACCTTATCTGCATTACTTCCTTTACCATTGCAGAACGGGGTACTCTTCTCCAATATTTTATCCGCGTTCTAAAAGAGAAACAAGCAAACACATCATAGGTTTACAATGTAGTATATAGAATTCATTTTGGTAAACCAGCTCAGTAGTAAGGTGGACAGGATAATAGCATGAAACAAACATATATCTATGTAGTATGGTCACTGTATGGTCTATATCATTCTAGTTTATGTTGTCAAATCAAGATAGATACATTTCGAATCATATCTATTTAAGACAAAGCAGCATAGACATAATATAAGTGTGGGAAACTACACAACAATAACAACACTTGTAATGTGCATGGCATGAGAACATAACTGTTTATTCAATTGAAACTCAAATCAACATAGAGCAAGTTACAACAGCAAACACGTTGAAGAAATAGGTTTAAAACATACCTGTTGCGCCATTGCAGTTTCAATTTCATCCTTCAATTTGGAAATTAGTTGGTATGAGTAAATACACTGATGCAAGAGCAAAGTAGTATGAACCATAGCTACAGAACCTAACCTGAGAACAATTATTCTTCTAATTTAATCATTGACTTGGGGTTCGGAGTGGTCATCCTCGTTCTTTGGGCACTGCAGTTGCCTTACTAACTGCTCGTGTTTGGGTGCTTTGTGGTGGAGACGGTGCTGTGTCAACTGGAACTGGGTTACTATCTGCTGGGCTTGGGGTTAGAAGGGGTGGAGACGGTGCTATCGAACTGGGTAGGGACGGTGCTGTCCAACTGGGTAGGGGTACAATCTGCGTGAGTCTGGGTTATGTTGTGGTGGGGCTTGTTCTTGGGCAAGTACAACCGTGGTTCTATCTGCATCGACAGATAGCATGATCTTTTCTGAAGACCGTGTTTTTATTCCCACAGATACTGCCATCACCCCCTCCAATTGAAATGGCTGATAAAGAAGAAAAGTAATTGAATGCACAAACATTGTAAGATAGACATGTGCAATGGATAGTAGGGAAGAAAACAGGGCATGAAATAATTCACATTTATGTTGTCTAACCAAACAGAATCGCAAGACATAATTTCACATATATGATGGCTAATTAAACATGATAACATGACACAATTTCATATGTATGATGGCTAACTAAACAGGATAGAATGACATACTTCAAAATATGATGACTATGTAAACAGGATGACATGATATAACTATACGATGTGTCAATGAAAGTGCTTGGCATGCCATAAATCACAAACATGTCGTCGATGTAAACATGGTGGCATGATATAATTCATGGATAGAATGACGTAATTCAAAATATGATGACTATGTAAACAAGATGAGATGATGTAACTATCTTATGTCTTTAGAAAATGGGTTGGCATGCCATAATTCAGATACATGCTGTCTATGTAAACATCATGGCATGATATAATTCAAATACATGATTTATATACTAAGCAAGTGAGCAGAGAGCAATCACATATATGATGTGTCAACTAAGGAGATGGCATTCAATATTGTGTATATGACGTAAAAACTAAGCATTGCAATACAACATATGCGTGATATGAGTAATATAACCCTGCCAAATTTGAGCACACACCTCAGGGGGATAATAGTACTGGTTATCTGCCTCTAAATCCTCCTCTGAAGAGCTATCTGTAACCAGCAAGATATCTGCTTCAGCTGGTAGCATTGTCTGCTCTAAAGACCTTGTTTTCACTCCAGATTTCTCCATCACCAATTCAAATGGCTGATTGTCACGCCCAATATGCGACCCTATCCAAGAGGAACTAGAAGGTCCCACCAAAAAGAGACCCGCATATTGTAACGCTTTTGCAAGGTGCATATCATTACATCAACATTACATAATAGATGGGGATACATGCAAGGCATACAAATGCCGCAAGAATACATCAATACATCATACATAAGATCAACATCCGACTATGGATGAATCACAAACAGAAACTCAAATGACATCCACCCTGCTAGCCCAGGCCACCGACCTGGAACCTATCCCCTGATCGAAGAAGAAGCAGAAGAAGAACTCCAAAACAAGAACATCGCTCTCGCGTCATGATCATCGCAAACATGTACCTGCAACTATTGTTGTAGTAATCTGTGAGCCATGAGGACTCAACAATCCCATTACCATGGGTATCAAGAGTAGCAAAGCTTAAAGGGAAAGGAAGGGGAAAAGTGGTGAGGTTGCAGCAGCGACTAAGCATATATGGTGGCTAACATACGCAAATGAGAGCGAGACGAGAAGCAAACGAAACGGTCGTGAAGCTAGCAATGATCAAGAAGTGATCCTGAACTCCTACTTACGTCAAACACAACCCAAAACCGTGTTCACTTCCCGGACTCCGCCGAGAAGAGACCATCACGGCTACACACGCGGTTGATGCGTTTTAGTTAAGTCAAGTGTCAAGTTCTCTACAACCGGACATTAACAAATTCCCATCTGCCACATAACCGCGGGGACGGCTCTCGAAAGTTTATACCCTGTAGGGGTATCCCAACTTAGCCCATCACAAGCTCTCACGGTCAACGAAGGATATTCCTTCTCCCAGGAAGACCCGATCAGTCTCAGAATCCCGGTTTACAAGACATTTCAACAATGGTAAAACAAGACCATCAAAGCCACCCGATGTGCCGACAAATCCGGATATGAGCTGCACATATCTCATTCTCAGGGCACACAGGATGAGCAACACGTCGGGTTGGCATAGACCCTGGTTGCCCAGGGGGAGCCGGGCATCGCTCGGTTTGGACCAGCACTTGGAGAAACACTGGCCGGAGGGGGGGGGTTAAAATAAAGATGACCCTCGGGATGTGCGACTCCCAAGGGAAAAAGGCTAGGTGAGGCAAATGGTAAAATCAAGGTTGGGCCTTGCTCGAGGAGTTTTATTCAAAGCAAACTATCAAGGGGTCCCATAAATCAACCAACCGCGTAAGGAACGCAAAATCAAGGAACAGAACACCGGTATGATGGAAACTAGGGCGGCAAGAGTGGAACAAAACACCAAGCATAAGGTCGATCCTTCCACCCTTTACCAAGTATATACATGCATTAATTAAATAAGAGATATTGTGATATCCCAACATAATCCTGTCCACCATGGAGCAATCTTCAACTTCACCTGCAACTAACAACGCTATAAGAGGGGCTGAGAAAAAGCGGTAACATAGCCAAGCAACGGTTTGCTAGGATGGGTGAAAAGGTTATAGGATGACATGGCAATTTGAGAAAGCTTGAAGAACAAGTGATAGGAAGTGCAGCATAGCGATAGAATGAAGCAACTAGCATAGCAATGATAGTAATGAGATCCAAGGTGACGGTCATCTTGCCTGAAATCCCGCTAGGAAGAAGAACGATTCCATGAAGAAGATGAAGCCACGAAGACGAACCAAGTGTAGACGAACGAATCCTCACGATCGCAACGAAACAGGAACTAAAGAGAAGGAGCACAACTGGAAAGAAGCAAACAACAAGGTAAACACACAACACATAGACAAGACATGATGCACAACAAGCATCATGCATGAAAAGGCTACATGAAGCTACTCATGGCAAGAGATAATGCATACAAGAGCAACACATCAAGGCAAGTTTAAATGAGGCCGGAAACAACATATAACAAGTCCGGTAAGTCCTCATATGCAACAATGATGCAAACTGCATCCAAACATCAACCAAACACCTCAAAACAAGGATTCCACATGATAAGATCAATCTACATGAAAAACTAAGTAAGTTTCATATAGAGCATGCTCAAAACGGAGCAACGGTGCAACACATACACTCTAAACAAGATATAACAACAATCTGTCCAAAACAGCAACTAGGCATCTTGCAAGCATGAAAACAATATGCTACAACATCCTAACATGATAACAAAAGGCATTTACATGAATTACAGGTAAATCATGACAAAACATGAACACTGAGCTATCTTCATAAATCACTTGAACATGCTCAAAAGGACATGGCAAGATTGCAAATAATAACAGGTTATAGACTTAGCAAAAATAACATCAGGTTGCAATGTTTAGAGCTATCAAACAACATGCTACAGGAACTTAAAATGGCAAACAAAGGGATGGCATGCTAATACTAAAGACAAAGAACAAAACTCCCTTACTGAACTAATTCCAAAGATCAACTAAAAACATGTTAGCATCCATGCAAACATGGCAATTGGTATGACAGATTCGGACATGGCAGGAACAACAATAAGTAGGCATGATGGTGAGCTTGTACAACTCACCACAGAGAAATACATGGAATTACAAGGTGAACAACAGTAAGATGACATATTTGTGAAGCTAAGCATGGCAAGAGCAAGTTCATAGGGTACATAGATCACTAGCAAAGGTCATGGCAAAACTGAACTTAATATAACCAGGCTGACAACAACATTATTTAGAAGTTTGAGAGCAAGATAACAACAAGCTACAGCAGGCCATAAATGCAACCAGGCGCATGGATGGATAGAGCACGACATGTATAACAAATCATCCTTAGTTGACATCTCCAGATTATGCACAGAATGACTTGTAGCGACATGTTTACTTAGCATCATGATATAGTAGATTCAGACTAGCAAAACAGTAACAGCAAGTACCCTACTTCACGAGCTCGATGCACTCACTACAAGACTCACCAAATTACATGGATTGCACCACAGTAAAGATGGCATGATGTAGTTCAAAACACATGTAGACATCAAGCTCATAGGATGCACACATAAAATACAATGAAAAAGACAAATCACCAAGTTCTGACATCAAACAGCAATTAACATCATATAGCACTCTTGCAATGATGTTTAGGGTAAGAAGATGAACTCAAACAAGCATGGCACAATGGAAAAAATGAAGAGCATCTCACTGTGAACATTTTGACATATTATATGCATGAAACGGAGCAGCACACATGAAGTTATGGCATGATGAACAGAGAAACATAATGCAATTTTTTAGGGACGGGCAAAATTCGGGGTCAACATTCGTGGATCTGGATCCAGGTCTGACGCGCGCGTGGATCGAGGCAGGGCCGGGGCACTCGCCGGAGTTGAGGCCGAAGACAGAGGGGGAGGCGGCCGGAGGCAGCGGGGTCACCGTATCCTGGCGGATCTGGCCGGGGCGGCTCCATTCCCGGCGGTGGGAGCTCCGGCGGTGGCAGACGACGGCGGCCATGGCGGACGGCGAGGCGGGGTCCAGCGAGGGCTCGAGGTCGGCTCCGGGCATGCGCGGGCGACAGAGGAGGTTGGGCGACGGGCGCACGCGCGCGGCCCGGCGATCTCGGGGCGGCGGAGGAGCTCCGGGCGGTCGGGGTTGTGCACCGGCGAAGAGGCGGCGGCGGCGCACGGCGCACGGCGGCGGGGGTGCGGTCCGCGGCAGCGGGGCACTCGGGGCCGGCAGCGAACGGCGAGAGCGAGGCGGCCGCGGGGTAGAGCGGGGCATGCGAGGCGCGTGGGCGCTCGGACCCGGCGTGGCTCGGGCGGGCCGGCCGTGGGCTCGCGGGCCCGGCGGCGCGGAGGGGAGAGAGAGGGCCGGCGGGGACACGTGGCAACGTGCGGTTGGTCGGGGGCGGTGGAGCGGACTTGTCCGGCGGTGGGAGGATGTGTCCGGCGGCATGAGGAAGAGGAAGGCTAGGGTTTGGACCCTGGATTTCGGGGGAGAGGGCATATATATAGGTAGAGGGATCTAGGAGACTCCAAATGAGGTGCGGTTTTCACCCACATGATCACGATCGAACAACCGAGAGCATGGAGGGGGTTTGGATGGGCTCATGGGCTGTGGTGAAGAGGGGCGGGGCTGCAAAGTGAGAGGGGCTTTGGGCTAACTCGGTTAACCGTTGGGGCATCAAATGACCTCCAAATGGAACAAAATTTGACGGGCGGTATACCGGTGCTATACCAAGGCCACTCGGCAAATCTCGGCCCATTCCGAGAAAGTTTTTCTCCCGCTCACGAAACAAGATTTGAGAGGGGCGACGGGCGCGTGCGAGTGTGGTCGGTCTCAGAATGGACAACGGAGAGAACCGGCAGAACGCGAACATATGCAAGTTTTGAAAAACATGCAGATGAAATGCAGATGATGACATGGAAAAATGCAACACGCAAGAAAATGACATTGCAACGACGGCGAATAACTGGAAGACACCTGGCGCATCGAATCTGGGGCATTATACTGATGCACAGGAAGAGAAGTTGAATATACAAACATTGTTGACAAATGCAATGAGAAATACAAAAAAAGGATGTCATGATATAATTCACATATATGACGCTTGGCTAAACAGTATGGCGTTGCATAATTCTCATATATAATGCCTCACAACAAGATAGCATTGCATAATTCACATACATAATGTCTTGCAACAAGATGGCATTGCATAATTCACATATATGGTAATTAGACACTAAACAGGTGGCATTCACATAAAGCATGTCTAAACTAAGCAAATGACAAAGCAATGCAAGATACCGTACACATGATATGAGAAACATAACTCTGCCAAATTAGAGCATGCACCTCGGGGGGGGGGGAATAGGACTGGTCATCTGTCTCTGAATCCTCCTCTGAGGAGCTATCCGTAACCAGCAGGACATGCGCTTCGTCAGATAGCATTGTCTGCTCTGAAGACCTTGTTTCCACTCCAGATTTTTCCATGACCGTGCAGAATGGCTGATGCACAGGAAGAGTAGTTGAATGTACCAAAATTATTGACAAATTTAACACATAATAAAAAATGATGGCATGATATAATTCACATATAAGATGACTGGCTAACCAGGGTGGCATTGCAAAATTCACAGATATGATGCCTGGCCAAACAAGATGGCATTGCATGATTCACATATATGATAAAGAAACTAAACAGATGGCATTGACACAAAGCATGTCTAAACTAAGCAGATGACATATTTGATGTATATAGTAAGCAATGCAAGGCACCATATGCATGATTTGACCAACATCAGAATACCATGTTAGAGCAAAGACCTCAGGGGGTAAATATGAGTTGTCTTCTCCTTTTGAATCCCCCTCAGCACAGTTATCTTCCTCTTTATTACGATCCGAAATGGGTGGAGGGGGGCTGGCTTTGCACCCACCATGGAGCGACGTCTACATGAAATTTTATTGCCACGCAAGGCTCGTCTCTTTTGCTCTACATGTTCAGTTCCATTGTGTACAATAATTGACATGCATAGGAATAAAACATAGTGAGATTATGTAAGAAATGCATGCACAAATCCAGAGCGATGGTGGCAAACAGTGGATAGACCCAAAACCAATGATAGCAGGCACATAATAGCTTTAGTTAAAAATACAGATAATGGCTCCTTTAATGTTTGTTTGCACCCAGCACTACGGGAAACAGGAGATTTGCCGTCTGTGGATTACAGACGGCAAAGACCAAATTCCAGACGGCAAAACTTTGCCGTCTGGAAGTAGACGGCAAAGTCAGACGGCAAAGAATGGCCGGCAAAGAATACTTTGTCGTCTGCTGTTTATCGGGATGACGGCAAAGAATTTGCCGTAAGTCAATAGGGTTTGCCGTTAGCGGACTAGCCAGACGGCAAAAATACGCCAACAGACGGAGTGGTCACGTTAACGGACAGCGTCAAGTAGTTTGCCGTCAGCTAGGCTATGTCTTTGCCGTCATCCTCGTATACCCAGACAGCAAAGCAAATATTGTTATTTAAAAAAAACAAAACAACAATACAGGGTGCAGAGGCCCTAGATGGCCGAAGGCACAGGGAAAATATTTCACAGCGATGACGAACGAAAGGATTTTTACAAGACAAAAGTACTCTATTTACATATCCATCATCACAGTATTTACACACAATATAATGTTCTCCATTTACAGGGTGGACGAACAAACGAACGAAACAGAAAAAAAAACTATTACAAAATGGACAAACTAGCCCTTGTCAGCGTCGACATCCGAGAGCGGGCGTCGAGCTTGAGGAGGCGAATGGTGGTCTTCAGGAGGAGTTGACCATGGCAGCATGGAGACCCTGGATCAGGAGGAGGTGGTAGGGTCACGGATAGGGACGAGGAGATCTCTCTGCGGCCTCCAGCTCAGGCGGCGGTGAGGCGGGGTCGACTAGGCGGGAGGTTCCGCTATAGATGAACTCCGGCGAGCTCTTGACAAAGCAACGGCGCCGCCGTGTTGAAGGGCGGCAGCGGTTGACGAGCAGGGGAGGAGGCGTGGGGTCGCGGGCGGGGAGGAGGAGGATCCCGCGCCGGCGAGGCGGGGTCGACCAACGGCAGTTGACGAGGAAGGGAGGAGGAGGAGCCGCCGGGTTGAGGGCGGGGAGGACGAGGAGGATCCCGCGGCGGCCTATGGCTCAAGCGACGGCGAGGCGGGGTCGAGTGGCGGGAGTTGGCGAGCAGCGGAGGAAGAGAAGGATCCCGCGCCGGCCTCGGCTCAGGCAACGGCGAGGCGGGATCGACCGGCTGCGGTTGACGAGGAGGAGGTCTTGACTGGGCGTGGGGTGTGCGGCAGAGAAGGAATTAGGGGAGAGATGGGGTTGGCATGGGAGAGAGGTCGTGGTGGGACCTTGGGGATAAGAGAGAGAGAGAGAATGGTGGGGTGGGTGGGTGGGCTGTACGTGGTGAGAGATGGAGACAGGTGCGGGCGGCCCAGATCTTGCCACCTCATTGATCCGTGGGCTCGATCCGTGTGCTGTGCTTTCTCCTTGCCGTCTGCGATTTATTTTACAGACGGCAAAGAGCTACCTTTGCCGTCTGTAAAAAAAATTGCAGATGGCAAAGACTTTGCCGTCTGTGATTTCTTTTATAGACGGCGAAAAGAGCCCTTTGCCTGTAAAAAAGTATCTTAGACGGTAAAGAGTCTTTGTCGTCTGTGTTTTTTTTTACAGACGGCAAAGTATGAATTTTCCGTCAGTTGTTCTTTGCCGTCAGCTGTTGTCGGCAAAATTTGTCTTTGCCGTCTGGCCCGACAAAATGCTGACGGCAAAGAATAGTACTGACGGCAAATCTCCTGTTTCCCGTAGTGCAACATGAAACTCATAGTAGACACCCGATATTAACGAGATAGTAGATAGATAGTACTGATTGTTGTCCCAATATGTACCCCACAATCATTTAAAAACTCAAGTTTCAGCATAAGTTTGGACTTGACTCAGAGTCTAATAGGTGAACATGATGATAACGTAGCATGTCATCATATTAAGCGATGCAAAACGTAAGAAGACACGAAAGAGTGCGACCACCTTTGCGGATCCGTGTAGTCCTCAAGGTCATCTGCTCAGTTGATGATGGTAATGCAGTTGTCGTGGCTGCCGGCGGTGGGGAAGAAGATCTGAGGTGGCGAAAGATAGTCTGGAGAGCGGATCCCTGCTTTGGTGAACCCTTCCATCGTCGGAGCAGCTGAAGCTGGGGTGGAACACAACGCAGCAGGAGTAGGACAAACCACACAAGGTTTTCTTTGACACATATCTATAACAAAAGTAATTGTGTAAGGGCTTGTTTGAATTTGAGGATTCTAACAATGCAGGGATAGGAAATAGACAAGAATAGGAAAGGAATGCACGTGCAAAACAGAGAATTTAAAAACACTGGTTTCTGCCAATCTGGGTGTTTGATTCACAAGAATTGGAAGATCACAGGATTCAAAGAAGCATGGTGACATTAAGTCAAATCACAAGAAACTGTACGGTTATAATGCTATTATGCTACTATCTCTTAGTCTTGTGCTTCATGAATAGGATTTTGAAAAGGAGGACAAGTGGAAATTAAAATTCCTATGATTTTTCTTTCAAGGAGACACTAAAGGAACAAATCCTACAGTTTTCTTTTGCTCCATTCCTTTGAACCAAATTCATGAATAGTAGTACCATAGGAAACTTTCCAATTCCTATGTTTTTCCTTCACTTATCCTTTTAAGCACTGACGACTCTAGTAGGCAGGCTTGAGCAAGGAAAAGCCTACACTAAAAAAATGTTTTTGTGCTACTTCTATTACTTTGGACCCAGGCCACTGCCCTCCTAGCTCAACTCCCAGGCCCATCGACAAATGCACAGCTCAAATGCGCAGAGATAAATAATGATGGCGTTCAAGAGAGTCCATCACGGATAGCTAAGTTGCCTGGTACCTCGCTGCTTGTCATATAGTAGGATAAAATAATCGTATTTCACGTTACTACGTGTGCTCAGTGGATAATATATATAACATGTAGATTAAAAAAGAAATGCAACAAGTGTACAACCCCTTTGGCGAAGCCATGTCGATCTCAGCGTGATTGGGTTAGCCGATGAGGATGCTCCGGCAGACTTGGCTATCAGAGGAGGGGAAGAAGCTCTTAGGCGTCTGGAGATGGAGCCCGGGGTACTGCTCCGCTGTGATGGAGGGTTTCGTTGTTGGAGCAGCTCCAGTGAGTTGTACGACGCTGAGACTGAAGCAGGACAAGAGAGACAACGTTAACCTAAGTGGAATTCTAATAGCATCTCCAATAGATGACATAAAATACGTAACGACAAAGTGCTAGAGTTAAAATACATCAGCTACTCATGTTTGACATAACTGTCGAAACTGAATTTAACTAACGAAACTGAACTTAACTGTCGAAACTGAATTTTGCTGGCGAAACTGAATTGTACTGTCGAAACTGGACGCACTAGTAGCAGAAAAGCAGTAGGAGCAGTAGCAGCAGCGCGTGCGAGATCTGTGGCAGCTGGTCGTGTAACAGCATCAAGTGAGGCTACACGTCAGTCGACTGACTTTTTCATCTCCGGTCAGTCGATTTTCCAGCCGTTGCATATAAAATGAAGGGCCTGCAGTTCATCTAAAACCTCCACCCCGTTAGCCGCCTGCCACCACCGGCCAAACAGCCGCCCCCGCCACCCCGCCCGCCTCGAAACCACTCCCCACCACAGGTCCACATCCGCCCCGGCCATCCCTCTAGGCCCCCCCATGCCGAGCTTTTTCTTCGGTGATCCCCACGCCACCGCCCCACCACCGCCAGAGGCCACCGCCCCCACCCTGAACCCTAAGATAGATAGTGGGGTCCCTTTTAGGTGAGCCCCCCTCCCCGCTGCGGCTGGTTCTTCCTTAACTCCGGCAAGCCCCCCACCCCCGGAAATCGACTGACCCAAAAGTCGATTCTTTTGATTGAAGTGTAGATAAATCGGTGCAGCATCGCAAGCAAGATCAAGAGCGACAACAGCAGTGCGAGCAAGAGCAATAGCAAGAGCAGACCAGGCAGGGGACCAAGAGCAAGAGCAGAGCAGCAGCGCGAGTGAGAGCTAAAGTAGCAGCAGCTCCTACTAATGTGGACGTCGCCGCCGAGGGAGCGACGCCATGGAGGAAGTGGCCGGCGATGTCGCCGTGGATGGAGCCGCGCCGTGTCAGCTCGGGACCGAGCGCTGGCAGCACCATGAGATCGAATCAAGAAGAAAATGCGGTGATTAGTGTACAACCTCTTTGGTGGCGCCGATTAGGCCGTAGCTTCATCCTAGGAAACGGTGATGATGCTGCTCTTCCGGTGGTGTAGATGAAGACGACGGTGTGGGAATGGAGGTGGCGCGAAAGACGAGGGGAGCGTCAGGGCAACTCCTTGGAGGTGGAGGACGGGGTGGCTGAACCGGCAGGACGATGAGATCGATGACAGATCCTCATCAAGTACGATGGATGAGGGACGTCGAGGTGTTGCTATGGATGACATCGTCGGGGAACAGGCTCCGGCTGGGTGGCGGATGGAGGAGGGTGTGGGGCTTCTCGGGTTTTCGCAGCCTCGGCGTACGAATGGGTGGGCAGATGGGATGGGAGTGGGGAACCATGGCTTAGGGACGCGCTTGTCCGAAATGTGGGGTAAGTTACGAAAGTACCCCCACCGATTTGAGCTAGGCGGTTCTTTCGGTTCAGGGGTATCACGGGCATTCCCTGTGTCGGCATTTCACAGAAGATGGGAGTTTTCGCGCGTTGTAATTTTGGAATAGCAAGGCATGGGTTGAGATGGAGGGAGTTGTCGGAGCACAATGATACAAAGATATATCTTCAATATTTCAGGGTAACAAGGCGTGGGTTGAAGAAGCAGGAGTTTCGCAGCACGATAGATAGAGATGCTAGCTTGAAATTTCGGCATAAAAAAGCGCGGCTTGAAATTTTGGGTGAACAAGCTTAACGTGTACCAAAAAAAAGATAATTCGCACCTCATCACTAGAGAGAGCCATGTCCAAATTTACTATATTACTAGAAATGCATTCAAATACAACAAAAAAACTAAAAAAATCGGGACAACAAACATAACGTGTACAGTACCAAAACAATTTGCACTTCCCTCAACAATAAAAAAACAATGTGTGTTGTCTAACATATGGACGAAATTTGAGTACATTTTCCCTGGTTTAATGGGATTGTACTCGGGTTAGTTATACAACCATCTAAATATTATCTTCACAACACACGACATGAATATAGGAGAAGTAAATTCCAATATAAATACGAACTACATGTACATACGATCTCAAATTCAAATATATGTATCCATTTTATGTTGTATTCAAATCATAGTACATGTATGATCTAGCTAGACATTCGTAATCTAAACCTTGTATGATATACTATGTACACTGTGTATAACACGCACAACACACACACAAACACCATTTAGACTAGTAAGGTACATGTGCATCGTATGCATGAGATTTGGCAACCAAATTATGAATAAATACCACATTATAGCATGTAAGCTTTGAGTCATATATGCATGATGTAGATGTTCGTTTAATTCTTATAGTTCATTTCATTCAAAATCATCTAGTTTTTATAAGAAAGCTAATCTATTTTAAGATTCATGGAATTGTGTGTTGTAAGGCATAAAGTAAAAACAAATAATGGCAAATAATGTAGACAAACATGTGGGCAATTATGATACGGAAGATTCTAGAACAAAGAAGAAGTGCTTGGGTTTTGAGGTTTGTCCATTAAGCTTAAGTTCAACCATGGAGTCTTCTAGATTGTACATGTGGCAAAATCTGGTGGAATCTAGATGATATCCAACGGCCAGTAGTGCTCAAATTTGCCATCTCTGCACCATCGGATTGGCCTCATCCAACGACCATCTTTCAAAGTTAAAGTTATCCACACAATATATAAAAAATATAAAATATAATATATATATAGGAGTATAAATATAGATATGTGATGCGAAAGCCACCCATCATCTCCAATTAGAATAGTGTGTCCATGCACGGATGCAATGTGGCCAAACGATATTGGCCATCGGTATCTCAAATTCAAATCAGTCTGACCTTGTTCAATGTGTACAGAACACAACATGCTCGTTTCCAAACCACAGCACGCATATCTCAGTTATATTCATGCATGCATGGGTTTTAAACATCATGATCTCTTATTCAAATATTTGAATTCAACTTTACATTGAGTATGACCTCACCTAGTTTTTCGCACCCACACAATCTTCTTCTCTTTATAATTGTACCACTAACTTTCTCTCGTGCATGCATGCACACACACTACCAGTCGGCATTATCCATTGCACACATGCAATCTTTTTCTACAGGTCGGTCTCCGATGCAGGCACACACACACACACCTCCCCTCTCCATCATATCGGGCATTTTTATCTATCACGTGCATGCACAGCGATCGATATTCCTCTATGTGTGTGTATATATATCTAGGTCTTTCACAGTTTTCCACACAAACCGATCAATCTATATATCTACTGAGGTCTCACCCTCTTTCCCACGTCCACATTGATCAATCTATACCTCTCTGTATAGGATTACATAGCTAATACACCCACATTAATTATATATCCAACGCCCCCCTCTCATCACCCATGCCTTCCGCTTCATCTCTCAGACGCGCGCAGAGTGGCGAAGACAGGGGGCGGCAAAGGCCCTGCCCCCCCTAACATCATTATATATCAAGGCTAATATGAATGTGATCATTAGACAGTTGCTCGTAAAATGGTTTAAGTTGATAAATTGGCCCTCCTCTTAACGGATTAGCAATGCTTGTCCCCCTAGCTCATTTATTTTTCATGGCTCCGCCACTACGCAACAACGCACATTCTCGCCCCTCTCTTTAAATATCGATCTTGCACTTGTGCACTCCTTCATAGTCTCCCTCCACTTGGCCCCTCGCACCATCTTCTAGCCCCCCACCGGATATTGCCACATGTACAATCTAGCGGATTGCATGGTTAAACTTAAGCATAATGCACAAACCTCAAAAGACAAGTGCTTCTCCTTTCTTCTAGAATGTTCCGTATCATAACTACCCAAACTTTTTTCTAGTTGAATTACCATTATTTGTTTTTACTTTATGCTTTACAATGCACAATTCCATGAATCATAAAATAGATTAAGGGCTTCTGTGATTCAAAGGATTCTCAAAGGAATTTTGGAGGATTCTAATCCTTAGGAATTTTTCCTATCTTGGTTATTTGATTCGTAGAATTCTAAACCATAGAAAGTTTTCCATAGGATTCATTTGCACTAGATTTCATAGGAAATATCCCATCCACTCAAACCTCTTTTAAAGAATCCTGCATTTTTTCTATGCACAATCAAACACTCGTACAATCCTATAGGATTCAAGACGACATTCCACTCTAATCCCATGTTTTTCCTACTCCCGCGTTTTGGAAATCCTACGAATCAAAGAGGCCCTAGCTTTTTTATAAAACTAATTGATTTTGAATGAGATGAGCTATAAGAATTAAACGAAGGTCTACATCAGCCATATATGACTTAGAGCTTACATGCTATAGTGTGGTATTTATTCATAATTTGGTTGCCAAATTTGATGCGTGCAATGCACGTGTACCTTACTAGTACTTCGAGTATGTGCAAAACACGTAAATTAGAATTCCAATGGCACGCTACACAGTGTCTCTCTTACAGTTCATGAAGCCACATGGAACATGTGGATGCGTTGTCGAGACCTCCTTGCATGGATTGATCACAGTGATGTGCTGCTGGTTCTAGAAGAATGTACTCGTCCTCTCTGAGCCACACTGGTTGTACATGCATGAAGCAAAGATGTGCATGCACGCCACACACGCACTCATTCCCTCGCATGGACATGCGGGTACACGGGCGGACGCATTTTTGTACGAAAATCCACCCCATGTGATAATTTGTCGCGTGTAAAATCCTTCACTTCATTGATGGTCAACTAATATAGCGCATGCAAATTGGGTGGATGTGAGGGCAGAAGAAAGACATTACTACTCCACTGCACGCATGCGAGTAGTTAAATCATGAGTTGCTAGTACTTCCATTGGTCTCCATCGTATTTTGTTCCAATTCTTTTACCATATTTGTAAGTAAAATAATATTTATGCATGTCATAAAAAGTGGCACAAAAAAGGGGCCAATAAACCAGGACGTAGACAACATGATCAATTTTTTCCAGGGCTGCTATTGGTGGCCTTTGTATTTAAATATGGATGGAGTGGAGTAGTACTATTTTTATCTTAGCCTCGTAGGGCTCTCCCAGTGCCTAGGCTCGCCTTCCCGCCTCGCCCACCAGATCCCGCCATGGAGGATCCCGCCATGGATAATCCCTTAGATCCACTACTAAGAAAAGGCCTACTAGTGGCGCACTAGTTTTGCCTACTAATGGCGCACTACTGGTGCGCCACTAGTACCATGCCACTAGTATTTTTTACTAATGGCGCACCTGTGGTGCGCCATTAGTATCTGGTATACTAACGGCGCACCACAGGTGTGCCATTAGTATAGCCCACGGTGCGCCATTAGTATGCCTCCCAGGGGGCCATATTTACCTAGGTGCTTTGGCATACTAATGGCGCACTATGGTGTGATGCACAATTAGTATCCTTTGGTATACTAATGGCACACTATAGGGTGATGCGCCATTAGTATCCTTTGTCATACTAATGGCGCACTTTGTGGTGATGCGCCATTAGTATGAATATTAAGATTTTTTTTACTTTTCTGATTTTTGCACAGGTTACAAAATGTATTATTGGACAGAATATAGATAGGACCCCACAGCAACAGCAGATTCATCGAATACAATAGAAGATTAGTCTCCGAATACAATTCATCATATTAGTCTCCGAATTCAAAAGACCGAACAAAGATAGAACATTACAAGTCTCGGAGACCGCGAGTAGCGAGTTTGTCTTCACATTACAAGTCGATATCGATCATCTAAACTACCATCACATAGAAGAGAGATGCGGTCATCACGATGAGCATCATCGCGATGAAACTGGTCTTCTTTCGGTTCCTACAACGCTCCCTCCTCTCTCCCGCTAGATAGCGGGCATATCTAGATTTCGCCTCCACCCTAGTGGTGTACCCTTTGTAACTGTTACCACTGAAACGGTGAACCTGTCTCCAACACTCCTCCCAGTCATCGTAGACTCCGGAAACCTTACCCTTGTACACGACATACGACGGCATCTCTATGCACAAGCCAAACAACAGACAATACATAAGCAATATATAAGTATGAAATAAAAGGATCCGAAGAGAAAAGCAAGACATTAATAGCATGATTCATGGTCCTACTAATAAATAGCATTGATTACATCTAAGTTGAATGACTGTCCAAACCAAAGACACATACATGTTCATTAAAGTTTAATTACAACATGAGCTAATCGATGTTTCAGAACTACAAATAGCATCACTACTTTCAACTCGACTCATGGGACCAGAGAGTGGATGAAGTCACCGTCTTTTGTGATGGTCATGAACTCGCGGGCGTTGTGAGCCTGCATTTGTAGCGTTGTGTCTATCTCACTGTTGGACAGTTGATATCTGAGGTAGAACTGCCCTGAGGTATGAAGGACATCTTGATGGATGATTTCTGCAAACTCCGACTGGATGTGAAAGAATTCTTGTCGGAGGTCCGCGTCCTGGATTGCCGCCAAGCTTGCGGCCCAATCTTTGACATTATTTGGTAGCAGAAGGTGATTATGGTCCCGTACGATCGCCCGCATGTGATGGAGGGCATAGTAGGCATCCTTCTGACCGCCAGACGGCTGCTTGACGCAGGGGAACATTGTATTGTGGGTGAACACGTGCTTGCCGTACCTACTAACTGGCCTCTTAAAGGTGCCTCCAGATTTGGCGTAGCCGGGGAGAGCATCATCAAGAACTTTCTTGATATTTGTGTAGTCTATCTTGGAGTCACGGTCCGGGTCGAAATTCGTGGCCATGGAATATTTCGGGCTTAAGAGGATGAGTGTGCAATGTGTGTCACTACACAGAACACGGAATGTTAGAAAAGAAAAGAACGATCAAAATCTAAGAAATCATAGGTTAGGGGGCGGTGAGGGGATGACTTACTCGGGAAAGTAAGGCACGAGGAAGTTATCCTTATCTGGGTTTGCCAGAATGACGCCTTCGAGGTGTGAACTCGTGACTTGCCGGTCCCCACCGCTGCCCAAGATCTTGGCACGCATGTAGAAGGGGTCGACTATCCCGATGACCAAGGTCTTGTCTCGAATGATCCATATCTCCATACTCAGCGAAAACTGCGGAATGAAGGTGTAGTGCAGCGGATGAAGGTTAAACATAGCAAAGATGTCATCAAACCATAGGACGATCGTACCCCCGATGGCGCCATCCACAAAGCCCTTGCCCTCTGGCACCTTGGCCACGAAAACCGGGTATGCCGCATCATTCTGGGAGAGACGCCGCTTCTCCAAAGAAAGAACACTGTCATGCAGACTCCGCATAGCACCGGTTGCAGCATTGAGCATATTTGTCGGTAGCATCGCCCTACCCGCCACATCCACCCTCCTCGATATATCCTTAGGTGAAGGTAGCCCGTCCTGAGCATGCATCGTACTCGGTGCCGGCTGGCTCGCACCGGCGCCATTGTTAGTCTTTCGTTTCCATCCCTTCTCCTTGGTCTGCTGTAATGGGACCGAGTTATGCTCATAGACCGCCTTCTTGAGCGTGTTGGGGCTGATAATATTTCGCACCTCAGCTATCTGAGGCTCGGTGAAGGCGTGAGCGGGAGGCGTCTCCTGAGAACTAAACGCCAGATGACGCATGTTGCAATTGGATTTCTCCGTCGTACCAGCTAGATCGCGGTCGTCTTGGTTGGGTTCTTGAGAAGGAGGCCCGCAGAACTCGTCAGCGTACCCATGTTCGGCAAAGTACTTATCGACGTTGGTAAATGTACCATCGTTGTTGTCGTCGTCGTCCGGATCCTATGCCATATGCATGTCCGGATCCTGTGCCATACGGATGTCCGGCATGTCCAGTAGCGTTGCGGCGTTCTTGCCATGGCTTGGCGCCGGCACAACTGGCAGTCTTGTCTGTGGGGTGGTGTCCCCCGCCCCCAAACGAATCCGGCTCTTCGGCTAAAGCAGGGGCCAGCTTACGCAGGCGCTGAGGGTCATCTCATATTCTTCGTCGGCCCCAGCGGGTCGAATCAGAGGTAACAGCTTGTCGTAAGTGGGTAGTAGCTATTCCAACTAGTAGTGCTGATCATAACACTTCTATTAAAATGCTTAAAGAAGTTATTTTTCCGAGGTTTGGAGTCCCTAGATATCATATGACTGATGGTGGTTCACATTTTATTCATGGTGCTTTCCGTAAGATGCTTGCTAATCATAGAATCGCATCTCCTTATCATCCGCAGTCTAGTGGTCAAGTAGAGTTGAGCAATAGAGAGCTCAAATTAATTTTGCAAAAGACTGTCAATATATCTAGAAAGAATTGGTCCAAGAAACTTGATGATGCGTTATGGGCCTATAGAACTGCATACAAAAATCCTATGGGTATGTCTCCGTATAAGATGGTTTATGGAAAAGCATGTCATTTACCTCTTGAACTTGAACATAAAGCATATTGGGCTATTAAACAGCTCAACTATGACTTCAAACTTGCCGGTGAGAAGAGGTTGTTTGATATTAGCTCACTTGATGAATGGAGAACCCAAGCCTATGAGAATGCCAAGCTATTCAAAGAAAAAGTCAAACACTGGCATGACAAAAGGATGCAAAAGCGTGAGTTTAACATAGGTGATTATGTGTTATTATTCAACTCTCGTTTAAGATGTTTTCCAGGAAAACTTCTCTCTAAATGGGAAGGTCCTTACGTTATCGAGGATGTCTATCGTTCTGGTGCCATAAAAATCAACGACTTCGAGGGCTCAAGTTCGAGGGTGGTGAACGGTCAAAGAATTAAACATTATATCTCTGGTAATCCTATCAATGTTGAAACTAATATTATTGAAACCGTAACCCTGGAGGAATACATAAGGGACACTTTCCAGAATGTTCTAGACTCAGAAAAGGAATAGGTATTTGGTACGGTAAGTAAATCGTCTCCAAAACAATTCTAATGGCAATTTTTATTAGTTTTCGAATATTTAATAATTTTGGGAAGAAAGAAGTAACCCGGGAAGGACACGAGGCCTCCACGAGGGTGGAGGGCGCGCCCACCCTTACTGGGCGCGCCCCCCTGTCTCGTGGACACCTCGTGTGCCTCCCGGACTCCGTTTTCTTGCATGTTATGTATTTTGGTTGGTAAAAATTCATTATATAAACTCCCGAAGGTTTTGACCACCGTATCATGCAAATATCCTCTGTTTTCGTTTCGAGCTGTTTCCGTTACAGATCTAGAGCACCATGACGTCACCCTCCTTTAACAGCGAAGACAAGGATGCTTGGTTATTTAATATAGAGCTGAAAAGAGAAGAACCGGAAGAGATCAACAAGGATGAAGGGATCAAGAAGGCCATCGAGGTTCAAGCTCCGGCGGTGAAATAAGAAGACATCCCTCAACCTTTACCTAACCTCTTTACTCCAACAGAGATTGAAGCTTTCAATATTATTGAGTTAGCTCGCATACATAACAAGTATCTCACGCAGGAGAATATTTTGTTGAAGGATCATATCGCCGGACTCAAGGGCATTATCCACAAGCTGGAGGAGCTTTTATGCTCGATGTGCGATTATCCACCATCATCTTCACCACCTCCATCACCCCCGAGGACATAATTACATGGGTATGGGCACTCCCCTTGGCAACTGCCAAGCTTGGGGGAGATGCCCCGGTATCGTATAACCATCACACTCCTATCTTTACCGTTTTATTTAGTTCGGTCCTTTTAGTATTATCTTGATCTAGTAGATTGAAGTTTTAGTATCAAGAAGTTTTGAGTTTTGCTTTGTGATCTCTTTATGTAATCGAGTCTGTGAGCTATCTATAATAAAGATTAGTGTTGAGTCAAGGGCTTTGCTATCTTGCTATGATCTTGAGAAAGTATAGAATAAAAGAGTTCATATTGATCTTATGGTTAGTGATGACTTCACACATAGAAAGTATGAGGCATAAAAGTTGTTGAGAGTTGATAAACGTAGTTTTGGTCATCGTTGCAATTAATAGGAAGTAATAAGGAAAGAGAGGTTCACATACAAATATATTATCTTGGACATCTTTTATGATTGGGAGCACTCATTAAGTATGACATGCTAAAAGAGTTGACGTTGGACAAGGAAGACAACGTAATGGTTTATGTTTTCTCACATCTCAGTTAAAGTATATTGTCATTGACCTTCCAAACATGTTGAGCTTGCATTCCCCCTCATGCTAGCCAAATTCCTTGCACCAAGTAGAGATTCTACTTGTGCTTCCAAATATCCTTAAACCCAGTTTTGCCATGAGAGTACACCATATCCACCTATGGATTGAGTAAGATCCTCCAAGTAAGTTGTCATGTTGCAGGAAATAAAAATTGCTATCTAAATATGTATGACTAATTAGTGGAGAGAAAATAATCTTTATATGATCTTGTTATGGAAGCAATAAAAGCGACGGACTTCATAATAAAGGTCCATATACAAGTGGCAATATAAAGTGACGTTCTTTTGCATTAAGATTTTATGCATCCAACCCTAAAAGCACATGACGACCTCTGCTTCCCTCTACGAAGGGCTTATCTTTTACTTTATGTTTTTACTTTATGCTTGAGTCAAGGTGATCTTCACCTTTCCCTTTTTCATTTTATCCTTTGGCAAGCTCTTCGTGTTAGAAAGATCATGATATATATATCCAACTGGATGTAAGTTAGCATGGACTATTATTGTTGACATCACCTAAAGGTGAATACGTTGGGAGGCAACACAATAAGCGCCTATCTTTCTTAGTGTCCGATTGAAACTCCATAACCACAATTACTGCGTGAGTGTTAGCAATTGTAGAAGACTACATGATAGTTGAGTGTGTGGACTTGCTAAAAAGCTCTATTCTTGACTCTTTCTGATGTTATGATAAATTGCAATTGCTTCAATGACTGAGATTATAGTTTGTTAGCTTCCAATGAAGTTTCTGAACAATACTTGACATTGTGAATTGATTGTTACTTGAGCATAAGAAACCATATGCCAAAATCTATATATGTCGCTGTTATAAGAATGACAATGATGCCCTCATGTCCGTATTTTATTTTTATCGACACCTCTATCTCTAAACATGTGGAAATATTTTTCGATTTCGGCTTCCGCTTGAGGAAAAGCGAGGTCTAAGCTTGGGGGAGTTGATACGTCCATTTTTCATCATGCTTTTATATCAATATTTATTGCATTATGGGCTCTTATTACACATTATATTTCAAATACTTATGGCTATTCTCTCTTATTTTACAAGGTTTACCAAGAAGAGGGGGAATGCCGGCAGCTGGAATTCTGGCTAGAAAAGGAGCAAACATTGGAAACCTATTCTGCACTGCTCCAAAAATCCCGAAACTCCACGAAACTTATTTTTGAAATTAATAAGAATATTGAGCGGAAGAAACACCTCAGGGTCCCATACCCTGGCCAGGAGGGTGGGGGGCACGCCCACCCCTACTGTGCGCGCCCCTGTCTCCTGGGCCCCCTGGTGGCCCTCTGGTGTCCATCTTCTGCTATATGAAGGCTTTTACCCTGGAAAAAATCGTGGGCAAGCTTACGGGACGAAACTCCGCCGCCACGAGGCGGAACCTTGGCGGAACCAATCTAGGGCTACGGCGAAGCTGTACTGCCGGAGACACTTCCCTCCGGGAGGGGGAAATCATCACCATTGTCATCACCAACGATCCTCTCATCGGGAGGGGGTCAATCTCCATCAACATCTTCACTATCACCATCTCCTCTCAAAACCCTAGTTCATCTCTTGTATCCAATCTTGTATCAAAACCACAAATTGGTACCTGTGGGTTGCTAGTAGTGTTGATTACTCCTTGTAGTTGTTGCTAATTGGTTTACTTGGTGGAAGATCATATGTTCAGATGCTTAATGCATATTATTACTCCTCTGATTATGAACATGAATATGCTTTGTGAGTAGTTACGTTTGTTCCCGAGGACATGGGTCAAGTCTTGCTATTAGTAGTCATGTGAATTTGGTATTCGTTCGATATTTTGATAAGATGTATGTTGTCTTTTCCTCCAGTAGTGTTATGTGAATGTCGACTACATGACACTTCACCATTATTTGGGCCTAGAGGAAGGCATTGGGAAGTAATAAGTAGATGATGGGTTGCTAGAGTGACAGAAGCTTAAACCCTAGTTTATGCGTTGCTTCGTTAGGGGCTGATTTGGATCCATATATTTAATGTTGTGGTTAGGTTTACCTTAATACTTCTTTTGTAGTTGCGGATGCTTGCAATAGGGGTTAATCACATGTGCGATGCTTGTCCAAGTAGGGAAAGTACCCAAGCACCGGTCCACCCACATATCAAATTATCAAAGTACCGAACGCGAATCATATGAGCGTGATCAAAACTAGCTTGACGATAATTCCCATGTGTCCTCGGGAGCTCTTTTCTCATTATAAGAAATTGTCCAGGCTTATCCTTTGCTACAAAAAGGATTGGGCCACCTTGCTGCACTTTATTTACTTTATTTACTTGTTACTCGTTACAATTTATCTGATCACAAAACTATCTGTTACCTACAATTTCAGTGCTTGCAGAGAAAACCTTACTGAAAACCGCTTATCGTTTCCTTCTCTTCCTCGTTGGGTTTGACACTCTTACTTATCGAAAGGACTACGATAGATCCCCTACACTAGTGGGTCATCAACAAGCCAGCATGAGGCGGAGCTTGATTGCTCTCCCCAGCTTGGCGCTCCCAAGGTCGACCGCCTGGGTGCCTCTCCAGCCGCGCCCCGCGCTGGCCCCCACGTCCAACGCCTAGACTGATTGCACATGGACTTCGCGGCGCTCCGCAAGAGGAAGGAGTCTTCGAGCTGCAGTGGTGGCACCATCCGGCCATTGAAACATAGAAAGTACGTCGCCATAGACGAGTAAGTATCATATCCTTGTAATTCCTCAATCGCTGCTTCCCTTCCTGCCTGTGGCTCTTCAGGATCCCTCCCGCCAAGCCCGTGGAGTCTCCCGTGAAGCAGCCTCCTCTGGCCTTGCCTTCATCGCTAGCCTTGAGTGCCCCAAGCCTGCATGCCGCCCCTGGCGCAGGGTCAGCCGGAGAAGCAAGGCTCCCTACAAGGTGCCTTGAGCCAGTGCCCTTGCCGTCTTACTTCGCAACCTTGCCTGGAGCATGGCCAGCCTACCCAGGGCTCCTCCTCTGGTCGTGGACGGCAGCTGGTTGGCATCAACCCTGGGCTCCTCTTCAAGTTGCGAGCCTGTGCCAGTCCGAGCCCTTGCAGGGCCTAGCCAGCTACCGTGGGGGTGCCAGCCCCTAGCCCCCTACCAAGATGGGGAGAACCGCTTCGGATCCCATCGACGGCGCCCGCGACGGGGGACGACATCAGCAGCATGCTCAAGCTTGTGCGCAAACGAAGCATCATCCGCCACGAGTTCTTCCAAAAGGCGATGGACGCGATGGGCCAACTTGGTGGAGAACTTGCGGATGTAGACGCGCGCCTTGAAGCCGAGGGCTGGCGGCTGAACGATGAGCTTCATAAACTAAAGGTGGCCATCAACCTCGCGTGCCACCAGCGCGAGCTTGACAGCATGAAGGCCGAGGCGTCCCTTGCGACCTCGCGTGAGGCTTGCTCCCGAGCTTTGGAGGAGGCCCGGGAAGCAGATCGTCGCCGCGAGATTGCAGAGAAGCGCACGTGGGAGCTCCAAGCCTGGAGCGCCTCCTTGGAGCAACAGGTGGAGTTGCGCAAAGCCGCTTTTGCATCACTGAGGGGGATGCCTATCGAGGAGGAGGAGGTCCTGAAACGTGAGGAAGCGTTGACGCTGGAGGCCGCCGAGCGCAGTCTCGATCTTGAGCGGTTGGAGAAGAGGGAGCGCCAGGTTGCTGAAGCAGAGGACGTCGTTGGCATGCGCGAGGCCTAGGTATAGGAAGGGGTCGATCGCCGCACGGACGAGGCTCGCGCGGATCTTGCGAGCAGGTATGACCTGAAGCTGAAGATGGTTGAAGCTGAGGCTGCGGGCAGGACTGCCGCCCTTAGGTCCAAGCTAACCGAGGCGGGACAGCACGTGGAGGCCACCGCAGCCGCCCTGGTCTCGGCGTAGGCCGAGCTGGCCACCGCCCGCACTGAGCTGCTTCCTGTTACGCAGTGGGTTGCCGACACCGAGTCCATCGCGCAGCAGAACAGGGAGGAAATGCTTCAACGACGGACATTGGAGCACTTGCCCGCCCCCATGCTCCAAGATCTCAGGAACAGGGCCAACGCGGCCCTGGGCAACATCTGTAACGAGAACGCCCAGCATCCCCACGCGACCGACTACGTTGGTCATCTCCTCTTCTTTACTGATGTGGTGACGCGCCTGGAGAGCCGCTCCGAGAGAGCTCACCAGCTTGTTGAGTAGAGGAGCCGCAGCCTGCTCGGGCGCGCATTTTCCCGCGTCTTCAGCCATCTTCAGAACACCTACCCCAACTTTGACTTTGATGCCGCCATCGCCCCCGTGCCCGAGGCCATCCGGGGTGACCTGGCGTGGTGGGTGGAGGATAATGTGGATGCGCTTGTTAGGGCCATCGCTTCTGACGACGACGGGGTGGTAGTTGCGGCAGATGAAGGAGACACGGTCGATGATGGTGACGGTGGTGCTGGTGATGATGATGGCAATGCCAGCGACAGCGCCTGTGACGCTAGTGATGCATCAGGAGGCGACCGAGGGGACGCGGTGAGCGATATGTCTGACTGATCCCGTGTTTCTCGGTTGTTTATCCTACTTACAGAAGCTTGGGCACGGCCCCATAGGTTGTAAGAGCATTTTTGGAGAGGATGCCCCTCATGTAAAAAGATTGCCGTCTCTATGCTTTTAGGGCTGATGCTAAAAATGTGCCTCCATGAGCCTACGGGCCCTGCGGCAAGCTTGTTCTTGTGGTTTACCTTTAGCCAGGACAAGTCCCGAACTGGCTCGCGAGGTTGTGAGCTCCCGAGGGTCCCCTGAGGGACCTGCCGACTGGTCGAGAGGGCCTCGTAAGTGCCGGCCGTAGTATGGCATGCGTGCAGTGCACGCGCACTTCGCCCAGCCCCGCCCGTGAGGGGCTCGCGAGGGGGAGGCAGCTGATGCGAACTCCAAATTAAGGCAGGATCCAGAACACAAGAAATCACACGAACGAGAAAAGTCACCCCCCCTGCGCACACAAATGAAAATTCAACTCCAACTTAAATCCGAAGCAAGGAAGCACAACTACAGAAAGGGAGTCAAAAGGAAAATGGCAGCCTCCGGCACCTAGTCTAGTCTTCATGTCTTCATGTCTTCTCACCAGCGCAGAGCTAAGTACTGCCACTAGGCGTGAGAGGGAGCCCCGAGGCCCGAGGGCGGCACCCCTGAGGCTCTGGGGCATGTACATCCCCACTCATTGTTACGTGAGAGTATCATGGGCGGCAAGCTTCACAGGCACTAGGCCTTCCTCACAGGCACCGGGCCTTGCTTCATATCGCTAGTCAAGGGCCCCTCCTTGCACCACCCTCAACCACCATTGGCGGCGAACGGAAACCACGACGACACCAAAGGGGTAAATGGGACGGCAGCGGCGCCCTCGGCGACCATGGGTCCTCTGCCAGGGGTAGGCTTTGCAGCACCTCCCCGACAGAGGGCCTACCTCCGGGGGACGCCTTGCTCCATGCGTCATGGGGTGGGGCCCTGCTCCCGGCCCCTCTCCTGCAGCTTCCAGTGTGCTCCTCGTGGTGGAAGGGAGGCTGCCGAGCTGGTGCAGCCATCCGCTGTTGTGACCTGACCCTCCTGTGACCCATGGTTAGCATAAGCTTGCTCCTGAGGAATTAGTGGTACCGGGTAGCTGCTGCTGGCAGCACGGTGGGTGAGTCTCCCTTGAGGCTCCTGGAAAGGCTCGGCTTCTGGCGTCTCTTCCTCCCAGCCGGGCCTGAGGAACAAGCCAGGGTCGTCTTCCAGCGCATACTCCCGATCCACCATGCGGGGCACGTAAGCCTCCAAAGCCGCCGCCTCGAAGACTTCGCCGTAGTGCCCCATGCTCCATGTTACCTGGCCTAGCGTGCCGTCTTGAGGATGGTAGGGCAGCAGCCCGCCCAGGCGGTAGGTGGCAACGCGCGTGCCCTCATTCATTGAAGGCGGTGCGGGTGCGACCTGGCGTCCAACGCTGACGGTTGAGATGGTGTCGATGAAGCCTTGGGGCGTGCCTGGGGGCACGCGGGCACGGAGAGGTCCATCGCGTGATCGGACCGGGGCCCGAGGTGGAAGCTGGAAGCAGAAGGGCGGTGCCCCCGAGGCCGCAGCATCCAGGAGCTCGGCAACACACTCTAGCAACGCATCCTGACCGCTCTCATCAACCTGGATCATAGGAGCTCCTGAGCCACAGTGATCGTGGCTCTCATGTTTGCTTGTTCCCGCCGGGTGTGTGGCACCGTGGCCACAGCGTAGCTTGAAAACCTTACGGCTGCCCGCATCTGCTGCGGAGTAAGGGCGGGGAGTGTGTGATAGCACCGCCCGCGCCCCGCAGTGTTCTGTGATGCGCGGGCTACCTGGGGCATGGGGTTGAGTTCTTCTTGGGCAGGCGGCATGGCCCGAGCTGGCCAGGCTACCCAGTGGTCGGCGCCGGTCATCGGGTCGTCGGACATGGATGCGACGAAGTAGTGGGACGCGGACCAGCGGAAGGAAGACTTCGGCGCACCCCTAGCTGGCGCGCCAAATGTCGGATTTCGGGTTCCGGCAAAACCCTTGAGGTTCGAACACTGGGGTGTGCACTAAGATTTCCCCCCTACCGAATCTCGCTCTCAGCCTCGCCGCAATCTCTAAGCTAGCTCGATGAACTCACAACACAAGAGACACAAGATTTATACAGCTTCGGGCCGTCGTTGTGGTGTAATGCCCAACTTGGGCTAATGATGAACATTACAAGGGAAGAACAGCCTCCTGAGTAGAGGTGTTCTAGTGCTTGGCGAACTTGTGCGGATGAGGATGATCTGAAAGATCCATCCCCTTCTACTGTGGTGGCTAGTCCTATTTATAGAGGCCCTGGTCCTCTCCCCAAATATTGAGCGGGAAGGGATCGAACAACGGCCAATTTGAAAGGGGACAACTAGTACAAGCTATCCCGACTAAAGGTGATCCTCGTCTGTCAAAGGCGCTGGTGGTGACGCTGTCTTGGGCTCCACAATGTCCTCCGTCCTTCCATCCTGCTGGCCTTAGTCTTTTTGCACCAATATGGAAACCTTTGCCTGATGCCTCGGTACTCCACGCCTGCGCTTGCCCCCTTGTCACAAAAGGGAAAACGAGGACACTGTGCGCGCTAGCGCCCGCCTGGCCTTGGTCGTCACGACTTGCGTCACGGGAACCTCGTGAGATACCCCTCGCCTTGATCTCTCCGCCTCCCTCGCGAGCCTTCCTGGTGAAGCCGCTCCTGAGCAGGCCTTCTGTCATCCGCCCCTCGAGGCTTGGCCCCTCGTGAGGGTCTTAAGTGATGGTCGATGAAGACGGGCCGTGCTGGGCCACTGGTGGTGCCATGGCGTGGGCAGCAGGCAGGCAAGTCTGGGGACCCCCATTCCTAGAACACCGACAACTGCCACATCTTCCCCAACTCTGTGTCGTCCCCTTCCTAGTCCTCGCCGTCGTCCACCGCCTTGGTGCTCTCGGTGCGGCATGGTCAATGTGGTCAACGAACGACTTCCATCGGAGGAGTACTGTATGTGGAGAGGTTGATAGCTGGGACCACGGCCGCAGCAAGGAAGTCCTCCTTATTACGCGGAAAATAATGATTCCTCCACTTGATAGAAGGGACCCACCGGACGGGCCACCGTATGTCGCGAAAAAAACATTTCCCCTGACTGTTGGGACCTACCAGCTACATCTTCACATGCTAGGAAGTGTGTCCATATTACGGGCAAAAAAATGATTTGCCCCCTGACTACTAGGACCCAGCAGCTACATCTTCACACGCAAGGAAATGCCTGATAGTCGGGACCCACCTGGTCGAAGCATACGTAGCGTTGTCATTCAGGTCGTGAACATGTACGTACATACGATCGGTCTATCTGTAGGCTGCAGCGATGAACCGTGGCCATGTAAGGAAGGGCACGTGTCATAGTAGAGGCGCGCATGTGTCGTAGTAGAGGCGTGCACGTGTCATAGGAGAGGCGCACATGTAGCATGTACACGTACGTACAACAGTCAGGGTGCAAGAAAGAAAATACGGCCACGTACGTACATACGTGTGGGGTCTCGAGCGCGTACTCACGCATATATATATGGGCGGCCAGGGCTTGTGTACATGGAGAGGCAACGAACGATAGCAACAACGTCCTGTTCATCGGGCAGTGAACCGGCTGGGTCGGAACGGAGAAACAACGTCCTATTCATCGGGAGACAACCGACTGATCCGGAATACGTCATGTTCATCGGGAGCCAACCGGCTTGGATAGAACAACCGATGAAAACGAGGCCTGGTATACCGCAGAACGAAGGAAACATCCTTGTGTTCGATCGTCCATGATCGAAACGGTATCCTGTTCATCGGGAGGGGTTTGGTGTACCACAAAGGAGATCAAGCGGACTTCTCTTGGACATCCTACGGTCGAAACGGGGTCCTGTTGATCGGGAGGGGTGTGGCGTACAGCAAAATGGAGGAAACAGACTTGTGTTGGAGTGCTACGGTCGAAACAGGGGTCCTGTTCAATGGGAGGGGTACGGTATGGCGTACCGCAAAACGGGACTCCACGGGATACTGTTCATCTCCACCGTCGACCTCCTCCAGCCTGCATGGGATACTGTTCATCCACCATTGACCTCCTCCAGCCTCCACCTGTGACTGTTCATCCACAGGCTCCTTTTCATCCAGCCTCGACCGCTCCTCCACTGGCTACTATTCAAGCAGCCCTCCCCACGGGGTCCTGTTCAACCACCCCTCCACAGGCTACTGTTCATCCAGCCCTCCACCGGCTACTGTTCAACCAGCCCTCCACCGGCTACTGTTCAACCTTCCCTCCACAGGGTCCTGTTCATCCAGCACTCTATGGGGTCCCGTTCATCCATGCCCAACCGGCTCGATCGATCAGGGTCCTGTTCATCCAGCAGCAACACAGCGGGGTCCTGTTCATCCAACCTCCATCGGGACCTGTTCAACCAAACCCCCCAACAATGCTCACTATTCATCCAGAGGCAACATTGATCGGCTTCAGTTAGCAGCAGTAGCGAAGGAATCACTCGATTAGGTTCAGTTGACTGCCATCGATCGATCGCTTGGGTTCAGTAACACGTACCCTACAGTGCAATCGCTTAGGTTCAGTTAGGGCCCAACTCCTCGCACCCACGTGCGTACGTGTATCAGAGAAATGCACATCGCTCAGCCCACGACCACCCACCGTAACCGGGAACTCCCCGATATTTTCCTCGCCCTCGCTTCTACCACGGTTTTTCCATCATGTACGGCCCAAAGAATGTCATGCAGCTGCATCACCGGCCCGCCCAGGATGAAAAGCCCATTTTCGGTCATGATTTTTTGTCATAGAAGTAGGAGCCCACCACATCTATGATGACACCTATTTTTGTCAGAATTATCGTCATAGAAATGTCATAAGTATGACATAATATTTTTTTCGTTCAACCGAAAATGTCACGAATGTATCTTTTGTTGTAGTGAAGGAACTGGAGGTCAGGAACAAGGCCGCCCTGGATGCTCTCACTACTAATTCTGCAGCTCGACTAAAGAAGCTTGCCGATGATCTTGTCGCTGCCTCTACCGCCAAGGCGGACCTCAACCGGCAGGTGGCCGAACAAACAAAGAAGCTTGCCGGGAGTACCAGGGAGGTCTCGGCTCTCAAGGAACTGGCGCAGAAAGAAGAGTCCCTCCTGAAGGACACACAATCACAGCTCTCCTCCTAGAGCCAAGGCCTCGAAGTCGCCAATGGCACCATCAAAGATCTGAAGGCCAGGATCGGTGAAAGTGCATCTAATCCCCGGGTGCTTTTGGTAATTCATGACAACATATAGTTCATTGAATTAATATCCACTCAAGTTAAATGTTTCAGAAAGTTCAATGTTTGGTATGGCATGGACTAGAGATGTGGACCCCTCAAAATGCTAATTACACATATTGGCAATATCTCAAGACTCTTCATTTTCATTTTAGTTATCCAAGATCACACTGAGTCCATAGGAAAAGCCAATACTATTAAAAGGGTATGAGGTGTTGCTTAACGGTCTACTTGCTCAAAATGCTTAGTGATACGCTCCAAAATCACTCAACCACTTTCTCATTTCCACAAATGTCCTAAACCGATTTGATCTATCCGGCGCAACCTAGTTCACTTGACATAGCCATAACCAGAAACCCTAATCAGTTGGCTCTGACCGATAGGGATCTCGGTCTCACCGAGATGGGATTGCAAACTCTCTGTTTCCCTTCGTAACGTTTCGGTCTTACCGAGATGAGTGATCGGTCCGACCGAATTCGCAATGCAAACTCTCTGTTTCCTTTGTGTAACGTTTCGGTCTCATTGAAATGGGCGATCGGTCCCACCGAGTTTGCCTGACCAAGTCTCTGTTTGCTTATTGCTAAAAATCGGTCTCACCGAGTTCATGCGATCGGTCTCACCGAGATGAGGTTTTGCCCTAACCCTAGCGCATTAGTCCCACTGAGTTGATATTGTCAGTCCCATGGAAATACCCAACGTTCATATTTTGAACTAGATTGGTTCCACCGAGTTTCACTATTCGGTCTCACCGAGTTTGGTAAATTGTGTGTACGGTTAGATTTTGTGTGGAGGCTATATATACCCCTCCACCCCATTCTCCATGAGAGAGAGACCCACCAGAACGTGCCTACACTTCCACTACTCGTGGTGGAAGGGAGGCTGCCGTGCTGGTGCAGCCATCCGCTGTTGTGACCTGACCCTCCTGTGACCCATGGTTAGCATAAGCTTGCTCCTGAGGAATTAGTGGTACCGGGTAGCTGCTGCTGGCAGCACGGTGGGTGAGTCTCCCTTGAGGCTCCTGGAAAGGCTCGGCTTCTGGCGTCTCTTCCTCCCAGCCGGGCCTGAGGAACAAGCCAGGGTCGTCTTCCAGCGCATACTCCCGATCCACCATGCGGGGCACGTAAGCCTCCAAAGCCGCCGCCTCGAAGACTTCGCCGTAGTGCCCCATGCTCCATGTTACCTGGCCTAGCGTGCCGTCTTGAGGATGGTAGGGCAGCAGCCCGCCCAGGCGGTAGGTGGCAACGCGCGTGCCCTCATTCATTGAAGGCGGTGCGGGTGCGACCTGGCGTCCAACGCTGACGGTTGAGATGGTGTCGATGAAGCCTTGGGGCGTGCCTGGGGGCACGCGGGCACGGAGAGGTCCATCGCGTGATCGGACCGGGGCCCGAGGTGGAAGCTGGAAGCAGAAGGGCGGTGCCCCCGAGGCTGTAGCATCCAGGAGCTCGGCAGCACACTCCAGCAACGCATCCTGACCGCTCTCATCAACCTGGATCATAGGAGCTCCTGAGCCACAGTGATCGTGGCTCTCATGTTTGCTTGTTCCCGCCGGGTGTGTGGCACCGTGGCCACAGCGTAGCTTGAAAACCTTACGACTGCCCGCATCTGCTGCGGAGTAAGGGCGGGGAGTGTGTGATAGCACCGCCCGCGCCCCGCAGTGTTCTGTGATGCGCGGGCTACCTGGGGCATGGGGTTGAGTTCTTCTTGGGCAGGCGGCATGGCCCGAGCTGGCCAGGCTACCCAGTGGCCGGCGCCGGTCATCGGGTCGTCGGACATGGATGCGACGAAGTAGTGGGACGCGGACCAGCGGAAGGAAGACTTCGGCGCACCCCTAGCTGGCGCGCCAAATGTCGGATTTCGGGTTCCGGCAAAACCCTTGAGGTTCGAACACTGGGGTGTGCACTAAGATTTCCCCCCTACCGAATCTCGCTCTCAGCCTCGCCGCAATCTCTAAGCTAGCTCGATGAACTCACAACACAAGAGACACAAGATTTATACAGCTTCGGGCCGTCGTTGTGGTGTAATGCCCAACTTGGGCTAATGATGAACATTACAAGGGAAGAACAGCCTCCTGAGTAGAGGTGTTCTAATGCTTGGCGAACTTGTGCGGATGAGGATGATCTGAAAGATCCATCCCCTTCTACTGTGGTGGCTAGTCCTATTTATAGAGGCCCTGGTCCTCTCCCCAAATATTGAGCGGGAAGGGATCGAACAACGGCCAATTTGAAAGGGGACAACTAGTACAAGCTATCCCGACTAAAGGTGATCCTCGTCTGTCAAAGGCGCTGGTGGTGACGCTGTCTTGGGCTCCACAATGTCCTCCGTCCTTCCATCCTGCTGGCCTTAGTATTTTTGCACCAATATGGAAACCTTTGCCTGATGCCTCGGTACTCCACGCCTGCGCTTGCCCCCTTGGCACAAAAGGGAAAACGAGGACACTGTGCGCGCTAGCGCCCGCCTGGCCTTGGTCGTCACGACTTGCGTCACGGGAACCTCGTGAGATACCCCTCGCCTTGATCTCTCCGCCTCCCTCGCGAGCCTTCCTGGTGAAGCCGCTCCTGAGCAGGCCTTCTGTCATCCGCCCCTCGAGGCTTGGCCCCTCGTGAGGGTCTTAAGTGATGGTCGATGAAGACGGGCCGTACTGGGCCACTGGTGGTGCCATGGCGTGGGCAGCAGGCAGGCAAGTCTGGGGACCCCCATTCCTAGAACACCGACAACTGCCACATCTTCCCCAACTCTGTGTCGTCCCCTTCCTAGTCCTCGCCGTCGTCCACCGCCTTGGTGCTCTCGGTGCGGCATGGTCAATGTGGTCAACGAACGACTTCCATCGGAGGAGTACTGTATGTGGAGAGGTTGATAGCTGGGACCACGGCCGCAGCAAGGAAGTCCTCCTTATTACGCGGAAAATAATGATTCCTCCACTTGATAGAAGGGACCCACCGGACGGGCCACCGTATGTCACGAAAAAAACATTTCCCCTGACTGTTGGGACCTACCAGCTACATCTTCACATGCTAGGAAGTGTGTCCATATTACGAGCAAAAAAATGATTTGCCCCCTGACTACTAGGACCCAGCAGCTACATCTTCACACGCAAGGAAATGCCTGATAGTCGGGACCCACCTGGTCGAAGCATACGTAGCGTTGTCATTCAGGTCGTGAACATGTACGTACATACGATCGGTCTATCTGTAGGCTGCAGCGATGAACCGTGGCCATGTAAGGAAGGGCACGTGTCATAGTAGAGGCGCGCATGTGTCGTAGTAGAGGCGTGCACGTGTCGTAGGAGAGGCGCACATGTAGCATGTACACGTACGTACAACAGTCAGGGTGCAAGAAAGAAAATACGGCCACGTACGTACATACGTGTGGGGTCTCGAGCGCGTACTCACGCATATATATATGGGCGGCCAGGGCTTGTGTACATGGAGAGGCAACGAACGATAGCAACAACGTCCTGTTCATCGGGCAGTGAACCGGCTGGGTCGGAACGGAGAAACAACGTCCTATTCATCGGGAGGCAACCGACTGATCCGGAATACGTCATGTTCATCGGGAGCCAACCGGCTTGGATAGAACAACCGATGAAAACGAGGCCTGGTATACCGCAGAACGAAGGAAACATCCTTGTGTTCGATCGTCCATGATCGAAACGGTATCCTGTTCATCGGGAGGGGTTTGGTGTACCACAAAGGAGATCAAGCGGACTTCTCTTGGACATCCTACGGTTGAAACGGGGTCCTGTTGATCGGGAGGGGTGTGGCGTACAGCAAAATGGAGGAAACAGACTTGTGTTGGAGTGCTACGGTCGAAACAGGGGTCCTGTTCAATGGGAGGGGTACGGTATGGCGTACCGCAAAACGGGACTCCACGGGATACTGTTCATCTCCACCGTCGACCTCCTCCAGCCTGCATGGGCTACTGTTCATCCACCATTGACCTCCTCCAGCCTCCACCTGTGACTGTTCATCCACGGGCTCCTTTTCATCCAGCCTCGACCGCTCCTCCACTGGCTACTATTCAAGCAGCCCTCCCCACGGGGTCCTGTTCAACCACCCCTCCACAGGCTACTGTTCATCCAGCCCTCCACCGGCTACTGTTCAACCAGCCCTCCACCGGCTACTGTTCAACCTTCCCTCCACAGGGTCCTGTTCATCCAGCACTCTATGGGGTCCCGTTCATCCATGCCCAACCGGCTCGATCGATCAGGGTCCTGTTCATCCAGCAGCAACACAGCGGGGTCCTGTTCATCCAACCTCCATCGGGACCTGTTCAACCAAACCCCCCAACAATGCTCACTATTCATCCAGAGGCAACATTGATCGGCTTCAGTTAGCAGTAGTAGCGAAGGAATCACTCGATTAGGTTCAGTTGACTGCCATCGATCGATCGCTTGGGTTCAGTAACACGTACCCTACAGTGCAATCGCTCAGGTTCAGTTAGGGCCCAACTCCTCGCACCCACGTGCGTACGTGTATCAGAGAAATGCACATCGCTCAGCCCACGACCACCCACCGTAACCGGGAACTCCCCGATATTTTCCTCGCCCTCGCTTCTACCACGGTTTTTCCATCATGTACGGCCCAAAGAATGTCATGCAGCTGCATCACCGGCCCGCCCAGGATGAAAAGCCCATTTTCGGTCATGATTTTTTGTCATAGAAGTAGGAGCCCACCACATCTATGATGACACCTATTTTTGTCAGAATTATCGTCATAGAAATGTCATAAGTATGACATAATATTTTTGTCGTTCGACCGAAAATGTCACGAATGTATCTTTTGTTGTAGTGAAGGAACTGGAGGTCAGGCACAAGGCCGCCCTGGATGCTCTCACTACTAATTCTGCAGCTCGACTAAAGAAGCTTGCCGATGATCTTGTCGCTGCCTCTACCGCCAAGGCGGACCTCAACCGGCAGGTGGCCGAACAAACAAAGAAGCTTGCCGGGAGTACGAGGGAGGTCTCGGCTCTCAAGGAACTGGCGCAGAAAGAAGAGTCCCTCCTGAAGGACACACAATCACAGCTCTCCTCCTAGAGCCAAGGCCTCGAAGTCGCCAATGGCACCATCAAAGATCTGAAGGCCAGGATCGGTGAAAGTGCATCTAATCCCCGGGTGCTTTTGGTAATTCATGACAACATATAGTTCATTGAATTAATATCCACTCAAGTTAAATGTTTCAGAAAGTTCAATGTTTGGTATGGCATGGACTAGAGATGTGGACCCCTCAAAATGCTAATTACACATATTGGCAATATCTCAAGACTCTTCATTTTCATTTTAGTTATCCAAGATCACACTGAGTCCATAGGAAAAGCCAATACTATTAAAAGGGTATGAGGTGTTGCTTAACGGTCTACTTGCTCAAAATGCTTAGTGATACGCTCCAAAATCACTCAACCACTTTCTCATTTCCACAAATGTCCTAAACCGATTTGATCTATCCGGCGCAACCTAGTTCACTTGACATAGCCATAACCAGAAACCCTAATCAGTTGGCTCTGACCGATAGGGATCTCGGTCTCACCGAGATGGGATTGCAAACTCTCTGTTTCCCTTCGTAACGTTTCGGTCTTACCGAGATGAGTGATCGGTCCGACCGAATTCGCAATGCAAACTCTCTGTTTCCTTTGTGTAACGTTTCGGTCTCATTGAAATGGGCGATCGGTCCCACCAAGTTTGCCTGACCAAGTCTCTGTTTGCTTATTGCTAAAAATCGGTCTCACCGAGTTCATGCGATCGGTCTCACCGAGATGAGGTTTTGCCCTAACCCTAGCGCATTAGTCCCACTGAGTTGATATTGTCAGTGCCATGGAAATACCCAACGTTCATATTTTGAACTAGATTGGTTCCACCGAGTTTCACTATTCGGTCTCACCGAGTTTGGTAAATTGTGTGTACGGTTAGATTTTGTGTGGAGGCTATATATACCCCTCCACCCCATTCTCCATGAGAGAGAGACCCACCAGAACGTGCCTACACTTCCACTACTCATTTTCGGGGAGAGGACCAACTACTCATGTGTTGAGACCAAGATATTCCAGTCCAACCACAAGAATCTTGATCTCTAGCCTTTGCTTTCCACTCAAATCATCTTTCCACCATATCCAAATCAAAGAGAGAGAGTTGAGTGTTGGTGTAACACCAACGATGTGGCTATATCTCTCACGTGTCGAGGCACGACTTAGAGGCATAACCGCATGGTGGTTTTGTTGCAAGAAGGGTCATCTTCAGGCAATCCCATGTAATGAACAAGAATGGGATAAAGAGTTGTCTTACAATCGCCACTTCACACAATGAACATATAATTCATACATCAATCAGGGTACAAACATAGTCCGACTATGGATGAAGCCAAAAGAAAAGAAGATAACCCAACTGCTAGATCCCCGATCGTCCCAACTGGGCTCCACTACTGATCAACATGAAATGAAACATAGCAACGAACCAAGATCTTCGTTGAGCTTCCATCTGAGCTCGGTTGCATCACCTGCACTGGTATCTTCGGCACCTGCAACTGTTGTGTTAGTATCTGGTGAGCCACAAGGACTCAGCAATCCCATTACCATGGGTATCAAGACTAGCAAAGCTTAATGGGAATGGAAAGGATAAGTGGTGAGGTTGCAACAGCGGCTAAGCATATATGGTGGCTAACATACGCAAATAAGAGCGAGAAGAGAAGCAACGGAATAGTCGTGAAGCTAGCAATGATCAAGAAGTGGTCCTGAACACCTACTTACGCACAATCATAACACAAAGACTGTGTTCACTTCCCGGACTCCGCCGAAAAGAGACCATCATGGCTACACACGCGGTTGATGCATTTTAATTAAGTCAAGTGTCATGTTCTCTACAACAGGATACTAACAAGTTCCCATCTGCCACATAACCGCGGGCACAGCTCTCTAAAGTTTATACCCTGCAGGGGTGTCCCAACTTAGCCCATCACAACCTCCCACGGTCAAAGAAGGATATTCCTTCTCCAAGGAAGACCCGGTCAGTCTCGGAATCCCGGTTTACAAGACATCTCGACAATGGTAAAACAAGACCAGCAAAGCCACCCGATGTGCCAACAAATCCCGATAGGAGTCGCACGTATCTCGTTCTCAGGGTACACCGGATGAGCCAGACATCGGGTTGGCATAGACCCTGGTTGCCCAGGGGGCGCCGGACATCACTCGGTTTGGACCAGCACCCGGAGGAGCACTGGCCCGAGGGGTGGGGGGTAAATAAAGATGACCCTTGAGTCTGCAGAACCGAAGGGAAACAGGCTTATGTGGCAAATGTTAAAACCAAGGTTGGGCCTTGGTGGAGGAGTTTTATTCAAAGCAAACTGTCAAGGGGGTCCCATAAATCACCCAACCGCGTAAGGAATGCAAAATCAAGGAACATAACACCGGTATGACGGAAACTAGGGCGACAAGAGTGGAACAAAACACCAGGCATAAGGCCGAGCCTTCCACCCTTTCCCAAGTATATAGATGCATTAAGTAAATAAGAGATATTGTGATATCCCAACATAAACCTGTCCATCATGGAGCAATCTTCAACTTCACCTGCAACTAAAAATGCTATAAGAGTGGCTGAGCAAAGCGGTAACATAGCCAAGCAATGGTTTGCTAGGAAGGGTGAAAAGGTTAGAGGCTGACATGGAAATATGGGAGGCATGGTAAACAAGTCATAGGTAGCACAGTATAGCAATAGAACGAAGCAACTAGCAAGCAAAGATAGAAGTGATATCAAGGGTAATGGTCATCTTGCCTGAGATCCCACAAGGAATAAGAACGAGTCCATGAAGAAGACAGACGGATGTAGACGAACGGATCCTCACAATTGCAAAGTAACCGGAACTATCAAGGAGAAGCGCAACCGGAAAGAAGCAAACAACATGGTAAACACACAAGCATAAACATGTCATGATGCACAAACAATTATGATGCATGTCCGGTTTAATGAGGCATGGCATGGCAAAGTGCAACAAACAATACTACAAGTTAAGTGGAGCTCATTCCATTATTTAGTTCTCTCTCGTTTAGGAACACAACAATGTTACATGTTGTTATAAACATGGCAAGAGGTGAAACATAATTAAACTACATATCTAGGCAGGTTTAAGTGAGGCCGGAAACAACAAACAAAAATTCCGGACATCCCCATATGTTATTTAGCAATTTAATGCAAACAACAATTTTAAACATTTTAATTGTTGTTATCATGACGCGAATGACATATGCAAGTTTCATGCTATTTTATGAAAATGTTGACATGAGCATGTTATGAAGCATTTGGTCGCCATGGAGGAATGAAAGGGGTGCCACAGCAACGACAACGGAAATGGTGCCACGACAACATTTATATGATCCGACAACTCATCGAGATGTCGCTGCAAAAGAAAGTGTGGACGTATCGAACAAGCAAAAGAAGGTGGGTGATCCCGGATACCGGGTTCCCACGTGTCGGTGGCATGGCAAAAGAGGGCCATCGCAAGCGACAATTCGATCATAGTGCAAACACGAGCATCTCATACAACACATGCATTCGGTCCATAGGTGATCATCTCGGGATTATACCTTTGAAGCGTGCATTTTTGGGTCGGACGAGTTCGTCGAAGGAAGTGGTGGTACACAGGCCGTAGTGGAAGTAGTGGTTCACGTTTCGTAGATGTTAGGGGTCACGACGAGGAACTTGATGTCCATGGGGTCGATGGTAGAGGAGGTAGTGGTACTATTCATCGGTCGTCGTGGTACTTGGGGTCTTCGGAATTGTCGGCCTCGATTCTTGCTACGGTAGTGGTACACGTGGTAGATGAACTTGGCGATCCAAATGGGTACTTGGCTGGTCGTCGAGGTACGTGTTCTTGGCAATCCCATAGACGCCGTAGAGGTACTTGACGCGTCACCATGTAGTTGAGCTTGGTGGTCTTGGCGAACAGTAGTGGTACTGGGAAAGATACACGGCCACGGTAGTCTTTGGACTTGGTTTTCTCGTACATGACTCCACGGGTCCTGGGGTAACTCAGCGATGGCCTTGGCAAAGAGGCGGCAGCATCAGTCAAAGGAAACGACAGCGATAGCTTGGCCCGAAGATGACGGGCGATGGGGGCGTCGGCCCCTGGTTCGAAGCAAAGGCGAGGCGTTGGCCTCGAGCGACGCCCATCAGCGGGAACAGTGACGGGGTCGCAGCGCCATGGGGATGGAGGTGCTCATGAGCAGCCAAGGAAGGAGGACGTTAACGCAGGATCTCGAGGTCATGGGGGTGGCCGATAGAAGGAGGCGCGGGCGAGGCGAAGCAGGGGAGGTAGTCGCGACGCTAGTGCAGGTGGCGACGAGACGAGACGGAGAGGAAGGTCGACGGAGAGGCAGCGGCCTGTGCGATGGAGGGTGGCGAGGTCGCGATGGAATGAGTCACGCAGGGGAAGGGGGTGGGGCGTGGGCGCTGGGGGCGGGGCTTGAGCGGCTTGCGCGAGGGCGAAGATTGACCGAGGCGCTGCAGAAGCGGCGCCAGCGGACGAGCACGGCAGCGATCGGGCGCGAGCGCTCTGTCTCTCTTCTTGGCAAAACGGGAGGCACGAGAGGGTGAGAGCGAGGGGTCAAAGAGAGATAGCGGCGCTGCTGGGAAGCGAGAGGGAGAGATCGAGAGGAGGGGGTCGGGGCCAGGGTTAACTAGGTTTAGGTGGGGCGGCTGGGCTCAAGTGGCCGGCTGGGCCTGAGGATGGGCCTTAGAGGCCGGCCCAGTGGAGAGGTGACCAGAGGTCTGGTCGCCTGGAGAAAAGGAAGTAAAAAAATGTTTTCCTCATTGGAAAAGAAAAGAGGGGCCAAAGGATTTATTTGGAGGTCTAAATAAATCCAAATTTAGCTGAAATTTGGCAAGTGGCCTCACTGGAATATATGAAGGCTCCACAAGAAGGATTGGAGGCAAAAGGAGAATAGAGCAACGATGTGAATATTCAGAAATGAAAGGAACTTTAAAATGCAAGTGGGTTGGGATTAATTCCAAATAATGGAATATTTTATAATAGCTCCCTAATATTGGAGGATATGTTATAAAGAGAAGTCACCCTTCCCTCGATTTAAATGGATCAAAGATCCATATAGTTTATTAAAAGAGTTATAAAATTAATGATATGATGGCCTGATGACATGATGCAATGCAAATGAAGCTAAGAAGAGTGCAACAAACAAATACATCGCACGGCGAAACTCGGAATAGCTGGAAGTCTTCTGGAGCGTCGGTCTCGGGGCGTTACAGTTGGGGAGACTATCATTTGAAGCACAAGAGCAAGGACTTCATCATAAACACACCGTCTATTTCCTTTTTCGAAAGTGGTGTCTCCTAGATTGGTTAGGTGTCACTTGGGAGCCTCCTTCAAGATTGTGGAGTTGAACCAAGGAGTTTGTAAGGGCAAGGAGATCGCCTACTTCATGAAGATCTACCCAATTAGGCAAGTCCTTCGTGGGCGATGGCCATGGTGGGATAGACAAGGTTGCTTCTTTGTGGACTCTTTGTGGGTGGAGCCCTCCGTGGACTTGTGCAATCATTACCCTTCGTGGGTTGAAGTATCCTATCAACGTGGATGTACGATAGCGCCACCTATCGGAACCATGCCAATCTCCATGTCTACATTGCGTCTGCTCCCTCCTAACTCCTCCCTTTTACCTTCATATGCAATGATTTACATTCCTCTGCTACACACTTAGAATTGCATGTCTAGGTTGATTGCTTGACTTGTGTTAAGTTGTTAAAATCTGCCAAGACTTAAAATTGGGAAAAGGCTATATTTTTATTTGGTTAAGTAGTCTAATCACCCCCCTCTAGATATACTTTTGATCCTACAAGTGGTATCAGAGCTTTGGTCTCCATTTTCCTTGATTTCCATAGCATTGGTGATCATAGGCTTGGTTTCAAAACCTAGGAGGGTATGGCGTCTAGCGAGGGAAATTACCACCGTAGAGGTCCTTACTTTGATGGTACTAATTTTGCTAGTTGGAAGCATAAGATGAAAATGCATATTCTTGGACATAACCCCTCCGTTTGGGCTATTATATGTACTGGTTTGCAAGGTTAATTCTTCGATGGGAGAGAACCAAATCGTGAAGCAAGTGCGGAATAATTGAAGATGCTGCAATACAAAACTCAAGCTTGTGATATCCTATTCAATGGTTTGTGCCCTGAAAAATTCGACAAAATCAGCCGTCTTGAGAATTCAAAGGAAAGTTGGGATACTTTGATTGATATGCACGAAGGTACTGAGTCCGTCAATGAATCCAAATTGGATGTGCTTCAAAGTCAACTTGACAAGTTCAAAATGAAGGATGGTGAAGGTGTCGCTGAAATGTACTCTAGGCTTGCTCTCATCACAAATGAGAATGCCGGCTTAGGAAGTGAAGAGATGACTGACTGATTCATCGTGAAGAACATCCTAATAGCCTTGGATGGAAAATACCATACCATGTGCACATTGATCCAAATGATGCCCAATTACAAAGATCTCAAGCCAACAGAAGTCATTGGAAGAATTGTTGCTCATGAGATGTCACTCAAGGATAAGGAAGAGCTTCACAACAAGTCTAGTGGTGCTTATGAATCTTTATGTGATGTTCCTGCCACATTATGTGAAAAACAAGTCTTCAATGAAGAATTGAGCTTAATGGTGAAGAACTTCAACAAATTCTACGAGAGTAGAAGCAAAGAGAGAAGCTCCAAGTCAAGATCCTACCATGACAAAAGATCTTCTAGTCGTGATCACAATTTCTACAATTGTGGAAGACCAGGACACTAATCCAATGAGTGTACGGCTCCCTACAAAAGAAAAGAAGACTCACCTAAAATGAGAAGTAGAAGAGAAGAATCACCACCAAGAGAGAGAAGGAGTAGAGATGATCATTATGAATGAAGACCCTCTCCCAAAAGCAAGGTTTGGAAAGGAAGGACAAGTCATCAAGGAGCTACGCAAAACAAAGACATCAAGCTCATGTTGGTGAATGGTTATCATGTTCCGACTCCGACCACCTCTCCGAGAGAAGTTATCACTCCGACTCCGAATATACTCAAGATGAAGGTGTTGCCGGTCTTGCACTTGTGTTAACAAACTCCTACGACATATTTGACTCACCAAATGAAGGAATTGGAAGATGCTTCAGGGCTAATGGCCCCAAGGTATCACACCCCGAGTATATTGATTTCAATAGTGATGAAGATGGTTGGCTAGGTGATGATGAGTTATGATGAAATTTATGATGAAATCATATTAATCATGCTGATCAATATGAAAGGAATGACAATGATAATAAGGAGATTGAGCATCTAACTACAGAACCAAACACTCTTAAGTTAGCTCATGAAACTACTTTAGAGGATCATCGAGAACTTTTAAAAACTCATGAGAAGCTACGCTTCGAAAAGCTCAACCTAGAGCAAGAACATGATTTCTTAAAAGAAATCAATGATGATCTTCGGAAGAAAAGTTCTTCTTACATTGCCAAGCATTTACTCTTGTCTACTTACATGCCACAAGTAAAATATAGCAACAAGAGTAAGAAAGATTCTACTTCTAGTAGTAACAATAATCATCCTAACCCTAATATTGTTGCTTCTAGTAGTTCTCTTGATTCCGCTAATGATTCTTTTTGGCAAGTTACACTTGGGCAAGAAAATAGCTTATCGATGGGAATTATAGAGAAAGGTGTTTACAAGAGCCTTGCCGGAAGTAAGCAATTTGAGGAAATTGTACGCAAGCAAGGAAGGCACTGGAAGAATCAAGGTGTTTGTTTTGAATGAAAGTTCAATGCCAATGGAGTTGAGTGGGAAGAAGATCAATACCCCAAGACGAAGTTTGTTCCTCAACAAGAGAAGTATGGTCCTACTTCCTTCAAGGGAACACAAGCTCAAGATGATCTTCCACCACAAGACCACAAGCTAAAAGGAAAGGACAAACTTCAAGAGAGATTGATGCATTTGAAGAAGCTCAATAGTCCTTGGTCAAGTGGGTTCCCAAAACTACTTCAAGTTCTACGTCATCAAGTAAATCTACAACCCCAAGGATTCCCATCAATTTGATGTGGATGCCAAAGAAGAAGAACTAGAGAGTTCTTGAGGGTGACTCCGCCAACATACTTCACTCATTTCATATTGGCAAGGACAAGTGCTATCAACTTCCACATCTTGCACTAGTTCAAGGAGTCACAAACCCTCTTGTTAGTAAGTCAAATGACAAGGTAACCAAATGCTTTCTTGGACATCATCATATACACACTTCACTCTATGTCTATGGATATCCTTGTTTGTTCCTTGTGGGACTAACCCATGTAGGTATTGAAAGTGCAACTCACTCCAATGGATTGCTCCAAATGATCTACATCAAAATTGAGCATCCACATCTTCAACATCTACATGAAGTCATCATCGACAAAACCCAAGGTTAGTTCATCCCATTAAAAGGGGATATCACATCTAGGGGGACCTTTAATCTAAGAATTGAGATAAAGCAACTCTAATGGTGTGGACACAACAATGCTTTATGTAAAGTGGTAACACCACTTGTGCCTAAATGATGAGTATGACTTATGATAAAATGTTATCATTTGACTCCCAAGTCAGTATACTCATATATAGACGACCTAGTCATCATCAATTGCTTGATAGATGCTGGAGTGTTTGTGCATGCTTTGCCACATATTTCATTTGCTATCTTATTGTCTGAGCATGTTGGTTGCATAATTTTCTCCATTCGAGGACATCCATTTGTTGCTTTGATTGTTTGGCTTTTTTCCTTCTTGCCAAATGGATGGACAAGAATGCCTAAGTACTCCCTCTAGCTATCTATGATTTTCTCGTCTCAAACTCTATTCATGCTACATCACAAATTTTGATCAAGTCATATTCGAACCCTCTGGGTGAGGAGCACTCGGAGCCACCGATTTTCATAGACTTAAATTTCAAAAACCTCCTAGTGCATTTCGGTCTGACCGATTCATTCCATTCGATCATATCGAGTTTATTAAGTCGATCTAGGTTTCAATCTTGGTGCAACCGATTTGAACTTTTTGGTCTCACCGAGTTGCAGCAACCGCTTGCGATTATGCATCTCCGTGCCACCGAGTTGTTCCACTTGGTCCCACCGACAGGGTTTCGATTTATATACCCACGGGCCAATTTTTTGGAATTTCTCTAAACTCTTTGCATGTGCCTGTCCAGCTCTGCTGACTCGAGGTCTCTGGATCGTCTCCACCGTCGCCAGCGACCTCCTGCCGCTGGTCTCCGTCGCTGTCAACGGGAAAGTTCGCTGCCATTGTTGCCGTAGCGAGTTCACTGCCGAGTTAGGGTATGAACTCGACCCCTTGTTCAATGTTTACCTCTGATTCTTGCACTAAGGTCAATGCCATGATTCTTGCCATGTTTGAGATACTTCTATCCAACGAAAACTTCCTCTAGATTAGTTTTGATCCAAAAACATAGGATTAGGTTTCCACCGAACTCATCTCAGACCGATTGATTTGAAAATTTTGGTCTTACCAATTTGGCCCAGGCCATTGCACTTGTATTTTTCTGTCTGACCGAAACATACAAATCGGTGTGATCGAGTTCATTTCTCTATGAAACCCTAGCAATCTCAGAGTCACCAAACTGTGCCTCGGTCTGACTGATTTCACATGTTTAGACTCTAAAAGTTGCTACGGTGTCACCGAGTTTGACATATTGGTAGCTCCGAAATACTTTCTGTAGAAAACTGAAACTATGTTTTTGACTCATTTGTTTTTCAAAATGTCTGCACTTTGTGATGCTCATCCACTCTTTCTCAACCTATCTATTCACAGGGTCAGCTTTCAGTGTTAGCCATGTCAGACAACAGTGACAACCAGAACATATATGAGGAGTAGGTACACCCGAGTGAGGGCACTGGTCCCTCCAACAAGAGCTATGATGATGGGAGCAGAAGCACTCCTAGCAAACTGCCTAAGGCTGCAACCAGGAAGAGGAAGAAGAAAACCTCTAACTCAGATGATGAAGACTTTGTGGCTGATGGAGAAGTCACCTCAAAGAACAAAGTTGACAAGAAGGAGTTTGGAACTGCAGCGTCAACCAAGCCTGGTTTGAACAAGAAAGCACATGCCAGGAGGATCCCAATGTCCAAAGCCAAAGACTCAACACAGGAAACAATTGAGCTCACCCTTGAGACAAAGGAAAAGGAGGCTGCTGAGGGCAAGAAGAGAAAGGAAAGGGTCAAGAAGAACATAGGCAGAGTGATTGGTAGACCATCTATGGTCAGAGAATCTGAGGAAGAGGAGGAGGAAGAGCCAACTGCACCTCCTACCAAGACCCAGAAGTTGGTGGGGTGATGCCATCAAGTCAGGGGCTGCTTTATCCAAGCCTAAGACTGCCCCCAAGGCTGCTGCTGCCGCTGCACAAGATTCTAATCCAACAACACCTAATATATCTACAAGGAATATTCCAGCTGGTGAGAAGAACAAGGCCCCAGTGCTTGAAGTGGAAGAAGAAGAAGAAGAAGCCCAAGTGCTCAGAAAGCTAAAATCAAACATACCAGATCAAGATGATACTCATCCAGTTGTTGAGACCATGAAGTTAAGGAATGATGCAGGTCTCAGGTTGTGGAGACAGGCAGACCCATATGCCACCAAGAGAAGGACTGTTGTGGTTTACAAGTTCCACACCATGGAGCAACAGTAATTCTATGAGACAGTTCTATTGGACAAGAAGCCCATTGTCAATGATATGAAGTGGGTTGACTGGAAGTACATCGACAACAATGTAGATTATTTCCCAGGAGTGCATGACAGCTTCAGACTAACTGGAGTTTATAAGTTTGTTGGTCAGAAACTTACCAAATGGAATGATAAGATGGTGATGCAATTCTATTCCACTACACATTTCTACCCAGATGGAAAAATTGTTTGGATGACTGAGGGTACAAGGTACCAATCTTCTGTTGCTGAGTGGGACAAGCTGATCAATGCCCCTAAAGAACAAGAAGATGATAGAGATGTATATGCCAAGCCCAGGAAAGGACACAACTCAATGGCACACATGCACAAGGAGATTCATGATGCTGCCTTGGAGACTCACAAATATGGCTCCATCTGCTATCTTCTGTCTAGGCTGCCCACCATCAACACTATTCTGAGGCACACCTTGTGGCCCAAATCTAGAGATGACAGAATGATCAGAGGCCATTCAATTAACTTGTTGCACATGTTTGATGTGCCAAAGAAGTTCAAGGTGATTACCTTGATTGTAGAGACAGTCAAGAGGACTGCTGCTGACCAGAAGAGATCATGTGGCTATGCTCCACACACTCAGATGCTCATCAAGTCTAAGATGCGCACAGGCACATATCTGTTGGACAAGGAGCACCTTCCCCGAAGGCCTGAGTTTGAGGACAATGATGTTGTCATGGATGCATTACATCCTACTTCAGTAGAGGCTCAGGAGAGAAGAGGGAAAAAGCAAAGGCAGAGAAGGCAACACAAATTTCCAAGATCCCAGATGCCTTAGTCGTACACCTCAAGACCAAGCAAGATCAGCTTAGCTATCTGCTTGAGGCCATAGTGAGAATTGAGACAGGATTGGCAACCCTGTCTCAAAATCAAGAAAGCCTTGAGAGGATCATCGAGACATAGTTTCATGATCTAGACATGAAGGTCACAGAGATCCAGACAACAGTTGAGCAATTTCAGGAAGAAGCTAAAGAGACAAGAGGGAGATCTACCATTGATGCTTTTCAGAGAGTGCCAAGGGCACAAAGGTCTAAAGTTGTGCCAGCTAGTGACACTAGGGCTACTACTTCAGCACCTGCAGCTACAACTCCAGTTGGCCCTCCAGTTGCAACTCCACCAGCTCCACATACCTTTTCAGATGCATTTGTTGTAGGACTCCTCTCCACGCCCCCTTCGCACACTATGCATTTTCCAGCTTTTTGGTAACTTGTTGCCAAAGGGAGAGAAAGTGCATAGATCATAGGCTTATAGAGAGAGTGTATGTTTTGATTTTTTTGCCTCTCTTGCTAATTATTCTTGCTTGCTGGTTGATACACTATTTGCACTTCTGTGAGATACTCCTATGATCATGTGTTTGATCATATGATGCTTTAATGCGTGCTTGAATGATGATATCATATCACTTATGTATGATCATTCATATTTTGCCTTGGTAATGAATGCATGCTATTTCATATTCTATCATTTTGAGCGCTCCACCAAGATGTATGTGATATGGAAGAGTAACCCAGGATACTAATCGATTGTGCATTTGCATTCAAAAGCAAATTTTAAATAACGCACAAATATAGGGGGAGTTCTTGCTTATCACATACTTCTCAAAGCGATTATGTACTTCATTTATATTATCATTTGTCGAAGCTTTGTTCTTTATGTTATCATCAATTACCAAAAATGGGGAGATCGAAAGTGCATATAATCCCTAGGTGGTTTTGCTAATTCATAACAACATATAGCTCATTGAACTAACATCCACCCAAGTTAAATGTTTCAGAAAGTTCCATGTTTGGTATGGCATGGACTAGAGATGTGGACCCCTCAAAATGCTAAGGACACATATTGGCAAAAGCTCAAGACTCTTCATTTTCATTTTAGTGATCCAAGATCACATTGAGTTCATGGGAAAAGCCAATACTATTGAAAGGGGATGAGGTGTTACTTAATGGTCTACTTGCCCAAAATTCTTAGTGATATGCTCCAAAAGCCCTCAACCACTTTCTAATTTCCACATATGTCCAAAACCTAAAGTCAAACTCGGCCCCACCGATTTGATCTATCCGGCGCAACTAAGTTCACTTGCCATAGCCATAGCCAAAAATGCTAATCAGTTCAATCGCATCGATAGGGATCTCGGTCTCACCGAGATGGGATTGCAAACTCTCTGTTTCCATTTGTAATGTTTCTGTCTATAGAGATGAGCGATCGGTCCCACCGAGTTTGCAATCCAAGCTCTTTGCTTCCTTTTCGTAATGTTTCGATCTCACCGATATGAACGATCAGTACCACCGAGTTTGCCTTACCAAGTCTCTTTTTGCTTATTGCTGAAATCAGTCTCACCAAGTTCATGCGATCGGTCTCACCGAGATGAGGTTTTGCCCTAACCCTAGCACATCAGTCCCATCGAGTTGATATTGTCGATCCCACAGAAAAATGTAAGTGCATCTAGTGCCCCATAGTGATTTTGGTGTATTGAAGACTTATAGGTTAAGGGACTATTACGTTTGTGAGTGTACATAGGCTCTATAAGTCGATGAGGAGTTTGATATTTACCATGAAAGTTGACCCCTGAAAATGTATGTCTTCACCTGAAGACTTTGGTTCTCCTGAAGATTTTGAAGGTGAAGAAATTGGTGTGACCTTGAAGACTTGGATATTCATGCAAGGATTATGAAGCATGGAGACTTTTGTTTTCGTAGTTTCATTTTCTCCTTCTTGACTGGTAGGAAACACCGTACTGTTAAAGGGGGTCGAGATAATACTAAGGAAAGTAATTTCCAAGTGATGCTCATCTCAAAATCCTACACCTACCCAATCCTTTCGAGTGAAGCCATTTGAAATCTCATATCAGTTCGGTCAAATTTCATCAGTGACATAGACGAAGATCTTCTGGTCTCTGAGGAATTTGTTCTGACTGAGGAGTTAGGAATTCGCCAGTGCGGATTGCCTACACAGTGAGGAACATGATAGCCCCGAGGACTTTGAACCTCAAATATCCGACCGTTGCTCTGCTATGCGCCAACTATCCCAAAATATCTTCCCACCTAATGGTAATATCATTGAAGGGCATTTATATCTTGTCATGTCGGGCTGCTCCCTAGGCTACAAATAGACACCCCCTTCAACCACTAGCTAGTTGGCTACTCCGAGAGAAACTTACACTTGTCATTGAGAGCATCCCATCCTCCAAGGACTTTGAGCGAAAATATTCAAGTAAGGAAAACCTAAAACCCAAACACCTACAACCCAATGTGATTGAGCATCAATGGAGAGATTGTTCCTATGTGGAATCGGTGCTTGTTACCTTTGAGGATTGTGTATCCTCCATACGGTTAGGAATCATGGTCTGATCATCTGATACGTCCATTTTGCATCATGCTTTTATATCAATATTTGTTGCATTATGGGCTGTTTTTTCATGTTATGTCACAATACTATGGCTATTCTCTCTTATTTTACAAGGTTTACATAAAGAGGGAGAATGCCGGCAGCTGGAATTCTGGGATGGAAAAGGAGCAAATGTTGAAGGCCTATTCTGCGCAACTCCAAAAGTCCTGAAACTCCACGGAATATCTTACAATAAATAAAGAAAAATCGTCGCCAAAGATGAAGGCCAGGGGGCCCACACCCTGCTCACGAGGGTGCCCCCCCTGGGGCGCGCCCCCCTACCTCGTGGGCCCCATGGTGGCTCTACGATGCCCATCTTCTCCTATATGAAGTCTTTCGATGAGAAAAAATAGAAGGCAACCTTTCGGGACGAGATTCCGCCGCCACGAGGCGGAACCTTGGCGGAACCAATCTAGGGCTCTGGCAGAGCTGTTCTACCGGGGACACTTCCCTCTGGGAGGGGGAAATCATCACCATCGTCATCACCAATGCTCCTCTCATCGGGAGAGGGAAATCTCCATCAACATCTTCACCAGCACCATCTCATCTACAAACCCTAGTTCATCTCTTGTATCCAATTCTTTTGTCCAAGTCCGGGATTGGTGCTAGTAGGTTGCTAGTAGTGTGTTGATTACTCCTTGTAGTTGATGCTAGTTGGTTTACTTGGTGGAAGATCATATGTTCAGATCCTTTATGCATATTATTACCCCTCTGATCATGAACATGAATATGCTTTGTGAGTAATTACGTTTGTTCCTGTGGACAAGGGAGAAGTCTTGCTATTAGTAGTCATGTGCATTTGGTATTCGTTCGATATTTTGATAAGATGTATGTTGTCTAGCCTCTAGTGGTGTTATGTGAACGTCGACTACATAACACTTCAGCATTATTTGGGCCTAGAGGAAGGCATTGGGAAGTGATAAGTAGATGATGGGTTGCTAGAGTGACAGAAGCTTAAACCCTAGTTTATGTGTAGCTTCGTGAGGGGCTAGTTTGGATCCATATGTTTCATGCTATGGTTAGGTTTACCTTAATACTTTTGTTGTAGTTGCGGATGCTTGTAATAGAGGTTAATCATAAGTGGGATGATTGTTCAACTAAGAACAGTACCCAAACACCGGTCCACCCACATATCAAATTATCAAAGTACTGAACGCGAATCATATGAGCGTGATGAAAACTAGCTTGACGATATTCCCATGTGTCCTCGGGAGCGCTTTACCTATTATAAGAGTTTGTCCAGGCTTGTCCTTTGCTACAAAAAGGATTGGGCAACCTTGATGCACTTTATTTACTTTTGTTACTTGTTGCTCGTTACAATTTATCTTATCACAAAACTATCTGTTACCACTTATTTCAGTACTTGCAGAGAATACATTGCTGAAAACCGCTTATCATTTCCTTCTGCTCCTGATTGGGTTCGACACTCTTACTTATCGAAAAGACTACGATAGATCCCCTATACTTGTGGGTCATCAAGACTCTTTTCTGGCGCCATTGCCGGGGAGTGAAGCGCCTTTGGTAGGTGGAATGTGGTAAGGAAAAATTTATATAGTGTGCTGAAATTTTCTGTCACTTGTTACTATGGAAAGTAATTGTCTGAGGGGCTTGTTCGGGGTATCTTCACCCCATCCAGTAGAGCAAAGAGTTGCTCCTCAACCTACTGAACCTACTGAACCTATTGAAAATGAAACTCCTTTTGAAATTCCTTCGCATTTGATGGAAAAACTGCTAGCTAACACTTTTACAGGAGATGGAACAAAGCATCCCGATGAACATCTACGCTATGTGGATGAAGTTTGTGGACTATTTAAGCTTGCAGGTATACCCGATGATGTTGTTAAGAAGAATGCCTTCCCTTTATCTTTGAAGGGAGACGCATTGACATGGTATAGGCTATGTGATGATATGAGATCATGGAACTATAAAAGATTGAAATTGGAATTTCATCAAAATTATTACCCTATGCATCTTGTTCATCGTGATCGCAATTATATATATAATTCTTGGCCTAACGAAGGAGAAAGCATCGCTCAAGCTTGGGGGAGGCTTAAATCAATGTTATATTCATGTCCCAATCATGAGTTCTCAACAGAAGTAATTATGCAAAGTTTTTATGCTCGGCTTTCTGATAAAAATCGCACCATGCTCGATACTTCTTGTGCTGGCTCTTTTATGATGAAGACTATTGAATTTAGATGGAATTTATTGGATAATTAGACGCAACTCTGAAGATTGTGACCTCGACGAAGGTAAGGATTCAGGTATGACACCTAAGTTTGATTGTGTTAAATCTTTTATGGATACCGATATTTTCCATAAGTTTAGCACTAAATATGGACTTGACTCTGAGATAGTAGCTTCTTCCTGTGAATCTTTTGCTACTTATGTTGATCTCCCCAAGGAGAAGTGGTTTAAATATCATCCTCCCATTGAAGTAAAAGTACCTACACCTATTAAAGTTGAAGAAAAGACTGTCACCTATAATGATCCTATTGTTCCCACTTCTTAAGTTGAGAAACCACCCTTCCCTGTTAGAATGAAGGATCATGCTAGAGCTTCAACTGTTGTTCGTAAAAGCAATATTAGAACTTATACACCTCCGAAGCAAGTCAAAGTAGAACCCAATATTGCTATTGTAAAAGATCTCTTGTCTGATAATATTGATGGGAATGTTATTCAATTCTGTGGTGAAACTGCTAGAATTGCTAAACCTTGTGCTAGAGATAAACATAGACCTGTGGTAGGCGGGTTTGTTATTTCTGTTAAAATGGGAGATCATTGTTATCATGGCTTATGTGATATGGGTGCTAGTGCTAGTGTTATACCCATTGAATTGTACAAAGAAATTATGCATGATATTGCACCTGCTGAGTTAGAAGATATTGATGTTACAATTAAACTTGCCAATAGAGATACTATATCTGCAATGGGAATTGTTAGAGATGTTGAAGTCTTGTGTTGAAAAAGCAAATATCCCGCTGATTTTCTTGTTCTTGGTTCTCCACAAGATAGCTTTTGTCCCATTATATTTGGTAGACCCTTCTTGAATACTGTTAATGCTAAGCTAGACTGCGAAAAGAATGTTGTTGCTGTTGGCTTGGATGATATGGTTCATGAGTTTAATTTCTCTAAATTTAGTAAACAACATCGTGAGGAAGAATTTCCTAGTAAGGATGAAATTATTGGTCTTGCTTCTATTGCCGTACCTCCTAGTGATCCTTTAGAACACTATTTGCTAGACCATGAAAATGATATGTTCATGACTGAAAGAAGGGAAATAGATGAAGTATTCTTTAAACAGGAACCTATTCTGCAACACAATTTGCCTGCTGAAATCCTAGGGGATCCTCCTCCACCCAAGGTTGATCCCGTGTTTGAGCTTAAACCGTTGCCTGATAATCTTAAATATGCTTATCTTGATGAAAAGAAAATATATCCTGTCATTATTAGCGCTAACCTTTCAGAGCATGAAGAAGAAAGATTATTGAAAACTCTGAAGAAGCACCGAGCTGCTATTGGATATACTTTGGATGATCTTAAGGGCATCAGTCCCACTCTATGTCAACATAAAATAAATTTGGAAGCGGATGCCAAACCAGTTCGTGATACTCAACAACGTTTGAATCCTAAAATGAAAGAAGTGGTAAGAAAGGAAATACTCAAGCTTCTGGAGGCAGGTATAATTTATCCTGTTACACATAGTTAGTGGGTAAGTCTTGTCCATTGTGTCCCTAAGAAGGGAGGTATTACTGTTGTTCCTAATGATAAAGATGAATTGATTCCGCAAAGAATCATCACAGGTTATAGGACTGTAATTGATTTCCTTAAATTAAATAAAGCTACTAAGAAAGATCATTACCCCTTACCTTTTATTGATCAAATTCTAGAAAGATTATGCAAACATACACATTATTGCTTTCTAGATGGTTATTCTGGTTTCTCTCAAATACCTGTGTCGGCTAAAGATCAATCAAAGACTACTTTTACATGCCCTTTTGGTACTTTTCCTTGTAGACATATGCCTTTCGGTTTATGTAATGCACCTGCTACCTTTCAAAGATGCATGATGGCTATATTCTATGACTTTTGCGAGAAAATTTGGGAGGTTTTCATGGACGACTTTTCCGTCTATGGTTCCTCTTTTGATGATTGCTTGAGCAATCTTGCTCAAGTTTTGCAGAGATGTGAAGAAACTAATCTTGTCTTGAATTGGGAAAAGTGCCACTTTATGGTTAATGAAGGTATTGTCTTGGGGCACAAAGTTTCTGAAAGAGGTATTGAAGTTGATAAAGCCAAGGTTGATGCTATTTAAAAGATGCCATGTCCCAAGGACATCAAAGGTATAAGAAGTTTCCTTGGTCACGCCGGATTTTATAGGAGGTTCATTAAGGACTTCTCAAAAATTTCTCGGCCTCTGACTAATTTATTACAAAAAGATGTACCATTTGTATTTGACGATGATTGTGTAGAAGCATTTGAAATACTTAAGAAGCATTAGTCTCTACACCTGTTGTTCAGCCACCTGATTGAATTTACCCTTTGAAATTATTTGTGATGCTAGTGATTATGCTGTAGGTGCTGTTCTAGGGCAAAGAGTTGATAAGAAATTAAATGTTATCCATTATGCTAGTAAGACTCTAGACAATGCTCAAAGAAATTATGCTACTACCGAAAAGGAACTTTTAGCAGTTGTATTTGCTTGTGATAAATTCAGACCCTATATTGTTGATTCTAAAGTAACTATTCACACTGATCATGCTGCTATTAAATATCTTATGGAAAAGAAAGATGCAAAACCTAGACTTATTAGAAGGGTTCTCTTGCTGCAAGAATTTGATTTGCATATTGTTGATAGAAAGGGAGCTGAGAACCCCGTTGCGGATAACTTATCTAGGTTAGATAATGTTCTTGATGACCAACTACCTATTCATGATAGCTTTCCTGATAAACAATTAAATGTCATAAGCACTTCTCGTAGCACTCCATGGTATGCTGATTATGCTAATTATATCGTTGCTAAAATTATACCACCTAGCTTCACATACCAAGAAAAGAAAAAGTTTTTCTATGATTTGCGACATTACTTTTGGGATGACCCACATCTTTATAAAGAAGGAGTAGATGTTGTTATTAGACATTGTGTACCTGAGCATGAAGCTTATGGAGGACACCACGCTGGAGATAAAACTGCACATAAGGTATTGAAATCCGGTTTTATTGGCCTACTCTCTTCAAGGATGCCCGTAAGTTTGTTTTGTCTTGCGATGAATGTCAAAGAATTGGTAATATTAGTAGACGTCAAGAAATGCCTATGAATTATTCACTTGTTATTGAACCATTTGATGTTTGGGGCTTTGATTATATGGGACCTTTTCCTTCCTCTAATGGATATACACATATTTTAGTTGCTGCTGATTACGTTACTAAGTGGGTAGAAGCTATTCCAACTAGTAGTGCTGATCATAACACCTCTATCAAAATGCTTAAGGAAGTTATTTTGCCGAGGTTTGGAGTCCCTAGATATTTAATGACTGATGGTGGTTCACACTTTATTCATGGTGCTTTTCGTAAAATGCTTGCTAAATATGACATTAATCATAGAAACGCATCTCCTTATCATCCGCAGTCTAGTGGTCTAGTAGAATTGAGAAATAGAGAGCTCAAATTAATTTTGCAAAAGACTGTCAACAGGTGTAGGAAGAATTGGTCCAAGAAACTTGATGATGCATTATGGGCCTATAGAACTGCATATAAGAATCCTATGGGTATGTCTCTGTATAAAATGGTTTATGGAAAAGCATGTCACTTACCTCTCGAACTAGAACATAAGGCATATTGGGCTATTAAAGAGCTCAACTATGATTTCAAACTTGCCGGAGAGAAGAGGTTATTTGATATTAGCTCACTTGATGAATGGAGAACCCAAGCTTACGAAAATGCCAAGTTGTTTAAAGAAAAAGTTAAAAGATGGCATGACAAAAGGATGCAAAAGCGTGAGTTTAATGTAGGTGATTATGTATTGCTATACAACTCTCGTTTAAGATTTTTTGTAGGAAAACTTCTCTCTAAATGGGAAGGCCCTTACGTTATCGAGGAGGTCTATCATTCCAGTGCCATAAAAATCAGCAACTTCGAAGGCACAAATCCGAAGGTGGTAAACGGTCAAAGGATCAAACACTATATCTTAGGTAATCCTATAAATGTTGAAACCAATATTATTGAAACCGTAACCCCAGAGGAATACATAAGGGACACCTTCCAGACCGTTCCAGACTCCGAAAAGGAATAGGTATGTGGTACGGTAAGTAAACCGACTCCAAAACAATTTTTAAGGCAATATTTCTCTGTTTTGGAATGTTTAGAAAAATAGAAAAAATAAGTAGCAGTCCAGGGAGGACACGAGGCCTCCACGAGGGTGGAGGGCGCGCCCTACCCCCCTGGGCGCACCCCCTACCTCGTGAGCACCTCATGTGCCCTCCAGACTCTGTTTCCTTGCACGATACGTATTTTGGTCGGTAAAAATTCATTATATATACTCCTGAAGGTTTTGACTCTCATATGACGCAAATCTCCCCGGTTTTTGTTTCGAGCTGTTTTTCTGACAGGTCTAGATCATCATGACGACCCCAAGTGCTTCCAAGGACAAGTTCTTCGAGAACGTGATCAACCCTTACCTCGCAGAGGTGCTGCGACACCCTCAAACCATTGAGATGCGTGATGGGTTGCTGCACATCCGCGATGTTGAGGGACCAAAGGAAACCAGAAGCATGGTGTCGAGGCTCAAAGCAATCGAGCAACAAGTTTTCAGGTGCCAGGGGATGGTGGAGCGTGGAATCAACACTAGCCACAAGATACTCGCGGAGTTCACCAACAACTACGAGCCGGATGCCAAGAACACCGAGGAGGCCATCTTCAAGCTACATGAGAAGATCGCGCACCTCCAAGCCCAAATCTATGATCTGCAAAACCAAAACTGTGAGTATGAATATAGATTCAAAAGGATGAGTTTGGCTGCACATCTGAGGATTCCGGAGCTCGATCATCCTTCTATGATGGTGAGCCTATGCCATGGAAGGTGGACGACAAGCCTGCATCATCAACAAAACCTCCACCACCAACAACAAAGAAGGAGATATAATCACCTGGGTATGGGCACTCCCCTTGGGAACTGCCAAGCTTGGGGGAGGTGCCCTGGTATCGTATCACCATCACAACTCCTATCTTTACCGTTTTTCTTAGTTTGATCCTTTTAGTAGTATCTTGATTTAGTAGAATAAAGTTATGGCATGGTCTAGTTTTGAGATTTGCTTTATGATCCTTCTTTGTAATCGAGTCCGTGAGCTATATAATAAAGATTAGTGTTGAGTCAAGGGCGTGATTATTTTGCCATGATCTTGGGTGATTATAAGAAAAAGAATAAAGAGAATCAAAGAGTTCATATTGATCCTAATGAAATTAATGACTTCACATAGAAAGAGTATGATGATTAAAAGTTGTTGGGAGTTGGCAAATATAGCTTTGGTCATCGTTGCAATTAATAGGAAGTAATAAGGAAAGAGAGGTTTCACATATAGATATATTATCATTGACATCTTTTATGATTGGGAGCACTCATTAAAATATGACATGCTAAAGAGTTGAGGTTGGATAAGGAAGACCACATAATGAGTTATGTTTTCTTATATCTGAGATAAAGTATGTTGTCAGGGATCCTCTAACATGTTGAGCTTGCCTTTCCCCCTCATGCTAGCCAAATTCTCAGCACCAAGTAGAAATACTACTTGTGCTTCCAAACACCCTTAAACCAGTTTTGCCATGAGAGTCCACCATATCTACCTATGGATTGAGTAAGATCCTTCAAGTAAGTTGTCATCGGTGCAAGCACTAAAAAATGCTCTCTAAATATGCATGACTTATTAGTGCGGAGAAAATAAACTTTGTACGAACTTGTTGTGGACGTAATAAAAGCGACGAACTGCATAATAAAGGTCCACATACAAGGGGCAATATAAAGTGACGTTCTTTCACGTTAAGATTTTGTGCATCAGCCCTAAACGCGCATGACAACCTCTGATTCCCTCTACGAAGGGCCTATCTTTTATTATTATCATCTACCTTATGCAAGAGTCACGGTGATCTTCACCTTTCCTTTTTAATTTTATCCTTGGGCAAGCTCAGCATGTTGGAAAGAACATGATATATATATCTAAATGGATGTGGGGGAGCATGAATTATTATTTTTGACATTACCCTTGAGTTAAAAGGGTGTGGGATAAAACTATAAGCCCCTATCTTTCTCTGTGTCCGATTAAAACTCTATAACCAGGAGTATTGCGTGAGTGTTAGCAATTATGAAGGAGTAAGTGATAGTTGAGTATGTGGACTTGCTTTTAAGCTCTGACATAGACTCTTTTCGATGTCATGATAATTTGCAATTGCTTCAATGACTGAGGTTATAATTTGTTGGTGCTCAATAAGGTTTCTGATTCATACTTTGGCTTTGTGAAAAGATCATCAATTGAACATAAGTAATCATATGAAAAAATCTATATATGTTGCTGTTATGGAAATAATCATGATGCCTTCATGTCCGTATTTTATTTTTATCGACGCCTCTACCTCTAAACATGAGGACATATTTATTGTTATCGGCTTTTCGCTTGAGGACAAGCGAGGTCTAAGCTTGGGGGAGTTGATATGTCCATTTTGCATCATGCTTTTATATCAATATTTATTGCATTATGGGCTGTTATTTCACGTTATGTCACAATACTTATGGCCATTCTCTCTTATTTTACAAGGTTTACATAAAGAGGGAGAATGGCGGCAGCTGGAATTCTGGGCTGGAAAAGGAGCAAATATTGAAGGCCTATTCTGCGCAACTCCAAAAGTCCTGAAACTCCACGGAATATCTTACAATAAATAAAAAAAATTATCGCCAAAGATGAAGGCCAGGGGGCCCACACCCAGCTCACGAGGGTGGGGGCGCCACCCCGGGGCGCGCCCACTACCTCGTGGGCCCCTGGTGGCTCTCCGATGCCCATCTTCTCCTATATGAAGTCTTTCAATCAGAAAAAAATAGAATGCAACCTTTCGGGACGAGACTTCGCCGCCACAAGGCGGAACCTTGGCGGAACCAATCTAGGGCTCCGGCAGAGCTGTTTTGCCGGGGACACTTCCCTCTGCGAGGGGGAAATCATCACTATCGTCATCACCAATGCTCCTCTCATCGGGAGAGGGCAATCGCCATCAACATCTTCACCAGCACCATCTCATCTACAAAACCTAGTTCATCTCTTGTATCCAATTCTTGTCTCCAAGTCCGGGATTAGTGCTAGTAGGCTGCTAGTAGTGTTGATTACTCCTTGTAGTTGATGCTAGTTGGTTTACTTGGTGGAAGATCATATGTTCAGATCCTTTATGCATATTATTACCCCTCTGATTATGAACATGAATATGCTTTGTGAGTAATTACGTTTGTTCCTGAGGACAAGGGAGAAGTCTTGCTATTAGTAGTCATGTGAATTTGGTATTCGTTTGATGTTTTGATAAGATGTATGTTGTCTAGCCTCTAGTGGTGTTATGTGAACGACGACTACATAACACTTCACCATTATTTGGGCCTAGAGGAAGGCATTGGGAAGTAATAAGTAGATGACGGGTTGCTAGAGTGACAGAAGCTTAAACCCTAGTTTATGCGTTGCTTCGTAAGGGGCTGATTTGGATCCATATGTTTCATGCTATGGTTAGGTTTACCTTAATACTTTTGTTGTAGTTGCGGATCCTTGCAATAGAGGTTAATCATAAGTGGTATGCTTGTTCAAGTAAGAATAGTACCCAAGCACCGGTCCACCCACATATCAAATTATCAAAGTACCGAACGCGAATCATATGAGCGTGATGAAAACTAGCTTGACGATATTCCCATGTGTCCTCGGGAGAGCTTTTCCTATTATAAGAGTTTGTCTAGGCTTGTCCTTTGCTACAAAAAGGATTGGGCCACCTTGCTGCACTTTATTTACTTTTGTTTCTTGTTGCTCGTTACAATTTATCTTATCACAAAACTATCTGTTGCCACTTATTTCAGTACTTGCAGAGAATACCTTGCTGAAAACTGCTTATCATTTCCTTCTGCTCCTCGTTGGGTTCGACACTCTTACTTATCGAAAGGACTACGATAGATCCCCTATACTTGTGGGTCATCAGCATCCAAGAGGAATTGTGGATTGCCGAGTGACCAAGTCTGTGAAGGTTTGAAACTCACCTGAAGACTTACCACGGGTGATTGGGCGAGGTCTGTATGCCTTTAGCTCAAGGAGAATACGGTGTGGACTGTGTGTCCTCAGGTATAAATACCTAGCCGCTCCAACCATACGTACAACTGTCACAACAGTTGGAACTGGTCTACCAAATCATTGTGTTCACAAGGCCAACTGGTTCTATTTCCTCAACCCTTTCATTTCCTCATTTATGTGTTGATAAACCTGATCATTACTGCTTGAAGACTTTTATTAAGACTTTCTCTATTTCCTAAATGCTATTTCTTTAGTCACATAGTCTTCATCCTACTTATCCTGCTTTCACGCTATCTATACTATGTGCTTGTTTTCATTTCATCATGATGACTATGTTGTTGCTCTGTTATGCTTATACCTGAGTACTTTGTCACGCCCAATATGCAATACTATCCTAAAGAGACTCGAAGGTCCCACCAAGGATAGAACGGCATATTGACACGCTTTGGCAAGGTGGATATCATTACATCAACATTACATAACAGATGGGGATACATACAAAAGGCATACAATGCCACACGAATACAACATCATCATACATAAGAGCACCATCCGACTACGGATGAAACACAAACAGAAACTCAAACGACATCCACCCTGCTAGCCCAGGCTGCCAACCTGGAACCTATCCCCTGATCGAAGAAGAAGCAGAAGAAGAACTCCAAAACAAGCAAGCATCACTCCCGCGTCAAGATCATCACAAAACCTGTACCTGCAACTGTTGTTGTAGTAATCTGTGAGCCACAAGGACTCAGCAATCCCATTACCATGGGTATCAAGACTAGCAAAGCTTAATGGGAAAGGAAGGGGTAAAGTGGTGAGGTTGCAGCAGCGACTAAGCATGTATGGTGGCAAACATAGGCAAATACGGTTGTCAAATAGTAATGATCAGGAAGTGATCCTGAACTCCTACTTACGTCAAACATAACCCAAAAACCATGTTCACTTCCCGGACTCCGCCGAAAAGAGACCATCACGGCTACACACGCGGTTGATGCGTTTTAATTCGAATCTGGTGTCAAGTTCTCTACAACCTGATATTAATAAATTCCCATCTTCCACATAACCATGCGCACGACTCTCGAAAGTTTATACCCTGCAGGGGTGTCCCATCTTAGCCCATCACAAGCTCTCATGGTCAACAAAGGATATTCCTTCTCCCAGGAAGACCCGATCAGTCTCGGAATCCCGCTTTATAAGACATTTCGACAATGGTAAAACAAGACCAGCAAAGCCACCCGATGTATCGACAATCCCGATAGGAGTCACACGTATCTCGTTCTCAGGACACACCAGATAAGCGAAGCGTACAGGTACCGACGTAACTCAAGTTGCCAAGGGATGGTCCCGCACGGTGCTCTAGTTTTGACCAACACTTAGAAAAGCATTGGCCCGGGGGGCTAAAATAAAGATGACCCTCGGGTTAATTACTCCCAAGGTAAAGGTATAGGTGGTAGGCAAATGGTAAAACCAATGTTGGGCCTTGCTGGAGAAGTTTTATTCAAGGCGAACTGTCAAGGGGGTCCCATAAATCACCCAACCGCATTAGGGACGCAAAATCTGGGAACATAATACCGATATGACAGAAACTAGGGCGGCAAGAGTGGAACAAAACACCAGGCATAAGGCCGAGCCTTCCACCCTTTACCAAGTATATAGATGCATTAAAATAATTTAAGAAATATTGTGATATCCCAACATAAACATAATCCAACATGGAGCAATCTTCATCTTCATCTGCAACTAGCAATGCTATAAGAGGAGCTGAGCAAAAGCGGTAACATAGACAAACAACGGTTTGCTAGGAAGGGTGACAAAGGTTAGAGGTTCATGGCATTTTGGGAGGCTTGATAAACAAGTGGTAGATAACACGGCAAAGCGATAGAACGAAGCAACTAGCATAGCAATAATGGTAGTGACATCCAAGGTGACGGTCATCTTGCCTGAAATCCCGCAAGGAAGAAGAACGAGTCCATGAAGAATATGAAGCCACGTAGACGAACCAAGCGTAGACGAATGAATCCTCACGATCGCAACAAAACAGGAACTAACGAGAAGGAGCACAACCGGAAAGAAGAAAACAATAAGGTAAACGCACAACACATAAACATGACAGGATGCACAACCAAGCATGATGCATGACAAAGCTAGACGAGGCTACTCACGGCAATAGATGATGCATACAAGAGCAACACATCAAAGCAAGTTTAAATGAGGCCGGAAACAACATATAACAATTTTGGTAAGTCCTCATATGCAAATTTAGAAATTGGTCCAGAACTGAATAAACCTTATGTTCAAGTTGTTAAAAAGCAAGTTAAGATGCATCAAGATGATCTACATGAAATTCTAGTCAAGTTACATATAAAGTTCATTTAGTTCGGAGCTACGACCTAGAAGATATGAGCAAAACAAGTTAAACATGGCATTGATGCAAAAGGCATTCAAACATCAATCAAACACTCTCAAAACAAGGATGCAACATGATAAGATGAAACTACATGCAATTCTAAGCAAGTTTCATATAGAGCACACTCAAAACGAAGCAACGGTTCAACACATAGACATGAAACAAGTTTAAAGGACAAGCTGTCCAAAACAACAACTAGGCATCTAGCAATCATCAAAACAATATGCTACAACACCTCAATAGGAAAACAAAAGGCATGGACATGATGTACAGGTAAGGCATGACAAAACATGAACACTGAGCTATCTCCAGAAATCACTAGAACATGCTCAAAAGGACATCGCAAGATTGCAAATTGTAATAGTTTCAGTCTTAGCAGAAATCACTAGACATGGCAGAAATAACATCAGGTTGCAATGTTTAGAGCCATCAAACAACATGCTACAGGTAATTAACATGGCAAAAAAAAGGAATTTCATGATAATACTAAAGACATAGAACAAAACTCCCTTACTTAACTTATTCCAAATATCAACAGAAAACATGGTAGCATCCATGCAAAGATGGCAAATGATATGACAGATCCAGACATGGCAGGAACAACAATAAGTAGGCATGTTGGTGAGCTTGTAAAACTCACCACAGAGAAATAAATGGCATGAAAAGGTTACCAATAGTAATAATATATGTTTCTGAAGCTAAGCATGGCAAGATAAACTTCATAGGGTGCACGGATCACTAGCAAAGCTCATAGCAAAACTGAACTTAATGTTAACAGACTGACAGCAACATTATTTAGCAATTTGAGAGCTAGATTACAACAAGCTACAGCAGGCTATAAATGCAACCAGGGGCATGGATGGATAGAGTATGACATGTATAAAAAATAGTCCTTAGTGAATATCTCCAGATTATGCATAGAATGACTTGTAGAAGCAGGTTTACAAAGCATCATGATATAGTAGATTCAGCCTAGCAAAACAGTAACAACGAGTACCCTACTTCACGAGCTCGACGCACTCACTACAAGACTCCCAAAAATACTTGGATCACACCACTGTAAAAAAATATGTCATGATGTAGCTCAGAACTCATGTAGACATCAAGCTCATAGGATGCACACACAAAATGCAATGAAAAAGACAAATCACCAAGTACTGTTAACAGACAACAGATAACATCATATAGCACTCTTGCAACGATGATTTGGGCATCAAGATGAACTCAAACGAGCATAGCAAAATGGAATGAAATGAAGAGCATGTCATTGTGAACACTTTGATATATTATATGCACGAAATGGAGTAGCACACATGAAGTTATGGCATGCAGAACATAGCACCAGAATGCAAATATTTCGGGACTTGGGGTGATTTTTACCTCCGCGGAAGTCAACGCGGGACGGAGGCGTGCAGGACGAAGGGATCCAGGGAGGCTCGGGACACGTTTGGAAGGAGGGATGGGTGGATCTCATCCACCCGTGCGGATCCGGGACGAATCTCCCCGGATCCGGCCGGAGACGACAACGGCGCGCCAGCAGCGAGGCTCCGGTGATGGCCGGCGGGGACGAGGGCGACCTAGGACTACGAGGCGCGCTGGTGAGGGACCGAGCCGGTGTGAGGGCGGCGCCATGGGAGGAGCTCGGGCTCCTCGGGAGAGGAGGGGCGCGACGGGGAACGGCGGGCGGCAGGGCGCGGTCGGCGACGGTGCTCCACTGCGGAGGCGCAGCGGTCGGGGCGGAGCCGAGGCGCGGCGGCAGAGAGGAAGGTGCGGTCCGGTGTCGACGGGGCAGCACCGGCGTAACGCGGCGGGGCGGCACTGGCGACGAGGCGGCGAAGAGCGGCGGCGGCGACCGACGTACGGTGGCGGGGCGGAGGCGGCCGGAGGAGCGGCGCTCCAGCGGAGCGCGGGAAACCTGAGCGGCGACGGCGGGGCGCTCGGGCCCGCGGGGCCGCCGGCGGGCGCGACCGGGCTCACGCGGGCCCGTGATGGGATCGGCAGGCCGCGACCGCGAGGATGACGGCGGTGGACAGGTGGCGGCTCCGGATTGGGCAGGGGCGATGGCAGACATGTCCGGGCATGAGGGTGGACGTGTCCGTCGGCGGGAGGAGGAATAAGCTAGGGTTTCATCCGGTAATTTCAGGGGAGGTGGCCTATTTATAGATAGAGGGAGCTAGGAGAGTCCATATGAGGAGAGGTTTTCGCCCACACGATGGTGATCGAACGACCGAGAGCATGGAAGTGACTTAGATGTGTTATTGGGCCATTTTGGTGGGTGTTAGGCTGCAACACTCAAAAGGCCTTTGCGGTTACCGGGTTAACCGTTGGAGCATCAAACGACCTCCAAATGGAACGAAACATGACAGGCGGTCTACCGGTGGTGTACCAAGGCCACTTGGTAAGACTCGGTCCACTCCGAGAACGTTTAACACCCACTCCCGAAAAGAGACAAGAGGGGGGTGTGCTGGTGCATGTGGGAGTGGCGGATCACAAAACGGACAACGGGGGAAAAGGCCGGATGCAAGTTTTGAAAAACATGCGGATGAAATGCAGATGATGACATAGCAAAGTGCAACACGCAAGCAAATGACATGGCAGCGACGGCGAATAACTGGAAGACACCTGGCGCATCGAATCCGGGGTGTTACAACTCTCCTCCACTAACAAGAGATCTCATCCTGAGATCTTAGAAACGAGATGGGGGGACAATGGATGAGGTGAAACAAAAACGCAAGAGGGAAAATGAACAAAGTCAAGAACACTCGAGTAGGAAAGAGGAATGTTGAATAAATCAAGAAGCAAAAGCTCAAGGAATAAGACTGAATTTGAAACCACTCCGGTTAGAACAAGATAGAACCGGAATAAGCATGAATGAACTTAGGCAGAACTCTGGCTGAACAAGGAAAGAATAGAACATGAACTTGAGAAGATGGAATGATACTTGACGAGAGGAACAACACAAAACCTCTGGAAGACTTGAAAGAGTGGAATGAGAAGAACGGGGAAGAAGATGACAACTTCTGCCAAGAATGAAATAGAGAGCATCCTTAGAAGGAGGGATTGAACGGAGTTGTTGAGAAAATCAACAACGCAAAGAATAAGCTTGTCGTGGACTTATGGATGACATCTCAAAATTATGAGGTGATCGCCCACCACAAGCGGAAAAGATTAAATAGCTGAGAAAAATGAAGAAATGCAAAACTGTTGTAGGGTCAAACCCTAGGAAAGATCTTTTCACACTTGGAGGGGGAAAAGGAGGGAAACACACAAGAACACGAAGAACAAAACTCTCAAACAAACCCAAATATCACATCCACTATAGTAGCATACATGAGATCCAAAAGATTACAAGATCAATATAAGGAGAGTAGCACTTGGTAAATTCTTCCCACTAGGTGAGGTCTTGATGATCTTCTCCAAGAGGAGGCCTTGCCAATCCAATGGATTCTTCCCTAGGTGGGGGCTTGAGCTCCTAAGAGGAGGGGATAGAAGGAGCAAAGGCTCACAATGTTTAGTCTAATCTTTCCTAACCCACAAATGACCTAGGAGATGCACTTATATATTCTAGGGACGAAACATTAGGGAAAGGGGATACAAAGGACCAAAAAGTTCCCAAAAACGCGGCCACGGAGGTAGGGTCCGGGCAACCGGGGTTAAACCGGCCGGGCACCCGGACCGGTCAGGGGAGCTGGCTGGCGGGAGGCCGGGCACTCGGGGTCCAAGGCCAGGGCACCCGGGGCGGTGGCAGGAGGCTGGGCGGGGCTGGCCGGGCACCTGGGCGTGATGGCCCGGGCACCCAGGGTGTGGGCTGGATGCGGCTCAGGGCAGGCCGGGCACCCGGGGCTAGTTGGCCGGGCACCCGGGGTGGGCTGGCATGGCCCAGGTGACAGGCGAGGCACCCGGGGCCATGGGGCCGAGTACCCGGGGCCGGCTGGGGCGCCGCCCAGGCTGTGTGTCATGCCCAATATGCGACCCTATCCAAAAGGAACTCGAAGGTCCCACCAAGGATAGACCCGCATATTGAAACGCTTTTGCAAGGTGGATATCATTACATCAACATTACATAATAGATGGGGATACATACAAAAGGCATACAATGCCACACCACTACATCATCATCATACATAAGATCAACATCCGACTACGGATGAAACACAAACAGAAGCTCAAGCGACATCCACCCTGCTAGCCCAGGCTGCCGACCTGGAACCTATCCCCTGATCGAAGAAGCAGAAGAAGAACTCCAAACAAGCAAACATCGCTCTCGCGTCATGATCATCGCATAACCTGTACCTGCAACTGTTGTTGTAGTAATCTGTGAGCCACGACGACTCAGTAGTCCCCTTACCATGGGTATCAAGACTAGCAAAGCTAAATGGATAAGGAAAGGGGTAAAGTGGTGAGGTTGCAGCAGCGACTAAGCATGATATGGTGGCTAACATACGCAAATGAGAGCGAGAAGAGAAACAAAGGAACGGTCGTGAAGCTAGCAATGATCAAGAGGTGATCCTGCACTCCTACTTACGTCAAACATAACCCAAAGACCATGTTCATTTCCCAGACTCCGCCGAGAAGAGACCATCACGGCTAGACACGCGGTTGATGCGTTTTAATTTGGATCTGGTGTCAAGTTGTCTACAACCGGACATTAACAAATTCCCATCTGCCTTATAACCGCGGGCATGGCTCTCGAAAGTTTATACCCTGTAGGGGTATCCCAACTTAGCCCATGATAAGCTCTCGCGATCAACGAAGGATATTCCTTCTCCCAGGAAGACCCGACCAGTCTCGGAATCACGGTTTACAAGACATTTTGACAATGGTAAAACAAGACCAGCAAGACCGCCCGATGCGCCGACAATCCCGATAGGAGCTGCACATATCTCGTTCTCAGGGCAAACCGGATGAACACTACGTACAACTAAAACCAGACCTCGAGTTTCCCCGAGGTGGCGCTGCAAGTGGCTCTGGTTCGGACCAACACTTAGACAAGCATTGGCCCGGGGGGGCTATAATAAAGATGACCCTTGGGTTAATTACTCCCAAGGGAAAAGTAGGTGGTGGTGAGGCAAATGGTAAAACCAAGGTTGGGCCTTGCTGGAGGAGTTTTATTCAAAGCAAACTGTCAAGGGGGTCCCATAAATCACCCGACCGCGTAAGGAACGCAAAATCTGGAAACATAATACCGGTATGACGGAAACTAGGGCGGCAAGAGTGGAATGAAACACCAGGCATAAGGCCGGGCCTTCCACCCTTTACCAAATATATAGATGCATTAATTAAATAAGAGATATTGTGATATCCTAACATAATCCTGTCCACCATGGAGCAATCTTCAACTTCACCTGCAACTAGCAACGCTATAAGAGGGGCTGAGCAAAAGCGGTAACATAGCCAAACAACGGTTTGCTAGGAAGGGTGTCAAAGGTTAGAGGTTCATGGCAATTTGGGGAGGCTTGAAGAGCAAAAGATAGGTAGCACAGCAAAGCGATAGAACGAAGCAACTAGCATAGCAATGATAGTAGTGAGATCCAGGATAGCGGTCATCTTGCCTGAAATCCCGCTAGGAAGAAGAACGAGTCCATGAAGAAGATGAAGCCACGAAGACGAACCAAGCGTAGCCGAACGAATCCTCACGATCGCAAGGAAAGCGGGAACTATCGAGAAGAAGCACACAACATGGTAAACACACCACACATGAACAAGACATGATGCACAACAAACATGATGCATGACAAAGCTACATGAAGCTACTCATGGCAAGATATGATGCAAACAAGAAAAACACATCAAGGCAAGTTTAAATGAGGTCAGAAACAACATATAACAATTCCGGTAAGTCCTCATATGCAAATTTATAAATTGGTCCAGAACTGAATAAACATTAAGTTTAAGGTTTTAAACAGCAAGTTAAGATGCACCAAGATGATCTACACGAGATTCTAGTCAAGTTGCATATAAAGTTCATTTAATTCGGAGCTACAGCCTAGAAGATATGAGCAAAACAAGTTAAACATGGCATTGATGCAAAATGCAAACAAACATCAAGCAAACATTCTCAAACATGGATGCAACATGATAATAGGAAACTACATGCAAAATCAAGAAAGTTTCATGTAAAGCACACTCAAAACGGAGCAATGACTCAACACATACACTCTATACAAGTTTAAAGGACAACCTGTCCAAAACAGCAACTAGGCATATAGCAAGCACCAAAACAATAAGCTACAACACCCCAACATAATAACAAAAGGCATGGGAATGAAGCACAGGTAAATAATGACAAAACATGAACACTGAGCTAACTCCAGAAATCAATAGATCATGCTCAGAATGCCATGGCAAGATTGCGAATAATAAAAGTTTCAGACTTGGCAGAAATAACATCAGGTTGCAATGTTTAGAGCTATCAAACAACATGTTACAAGAACTCAACATGGCAAGCAAAGGCATGGCATGAATCTACTAATTGCATATAACAAAAGTCCCTTACTGACCATGAGCCAAAAGGGCACAGAAAATATTATGGCACGCATGTAAACATGGCAAGAGATATGACAGATTCATACATGGCAGAAACAACAATAATTAGGCATGTTGGTGAGGTTGAACCACTCACCACAGAGCAATACATGGCATGACAAGGTTACCAACATGTTTGAGAAGCTAAGCATGGCAAGAACAAGTTCAGAGGGTGCATGGATCACTAACAACAATCATGGCAACATTGACCTTAATGTTAACAGGCTGACAGCAACATTATTTAGCAAGTTTGGAGCAAGATTACAACAAGCTACAGTAGGCTATAAATGCAACCAGGGGCATGAATGGATAGAGCATGACATGTAAACAAGAATCCTTAGTGAACATCTCCAGATTATGCATAGAATGACTAGTAGCAGCAGGTTTACATAGCAACAAAATATAACAGAATCTGTCAGGAAAACAACAACAGCAAGTACCCTACTTAACAAGCTTGATGCACTCACTACAAGACACACAAAAATACATGGATGACACCACTGTGAAGATGGCATGATGTAGTACAAAACACATGTAAAGCTCATACTCATAGGATGCACACATCAAATGCAACAAAAATGACAAAACAACAACTTATAATAGTTTCAGCAGATTAACATCATATAGCACTCTTGCAACGATGATTCAGGCATCAAGATGGACTCAAATGAACATGATGCAATGGAATGGAATGAAGTACTCGTCGAGGCGAACAATATGACATATTATACGCACAAAACGGAGCAGTATGCAGCAAGTTATGATGCGATGAACATGGCATGATAATGTGAAAAACTCGGGACGGGGAAAACTCGGGGGTCAACCTGCGAGATCTGGATCTGGATCTGGGCACAGATTTCGAAGATCGCCGGAGATGTGGCCGGAGAGGAGGGAGATGGCGGTCGGCATGGAGGGCCCGGGCGCAGCGGCGACGAGCTCCGGGGCGGCGGGGTCCCGCGGCGGCAGGGACGAGGCGGAGGCGGCGGCGGCTCGCCGGACAGCCAGGGCGCGAGGGCGGCGCCGGATCGGTGACGGCGGCGCGGCGCTCGGAGAAGGCCTCGGGCGCGGAGGCGAGGGGCGACGGCGGGGCGCGGGGCGGCGCCTGCGTCGGCGGCGGGCTGCGGGCGGCCGGCCGGCTAAGCAGACGGTGGCGGGGGCCGGCGACGGCGGCGCGACGCGGGAGGCGCGTGGCCGGGCGGCGGACGGGATCTGGGCCCGCGCGGGCCCCGCCTGGGCTCCGCGGGCCGGCAGCGGGCGTGGGAGGAGAGAGAGAAGGAGGAGGCGCTGAGGTGGCGGCGGCCGGTTGGCTGCGTTGGCAGGGAGGGCGACGTGTCGCGACGTGATTCGCCGGAGTGAGGTGGCGGCTGGACGCGTCCGGCTGCGGGGATTTTGTCTGGCTGCGCGAGGTAGGGGAAGGCTAGGGTTAGACCGCAAATTTCAAAGGGGATCACTTATTTATAGGTAGGAGGAGCTAGGAAAGTCCAAATGAGGCACGGTTTTAGCCCACACGATCATGATCGAACGACCAAGAGCATGGAGGGGGTTTGGATGGGTTATTGGGCCACTTTGAAGGGGTGTTGGGCTGCACACAAAAGAGGCCTTTATGGTTACCCGGTTAACCGTTGGAGTATCAAACGAACTCCAAATGAAACGAAACTTGACAGGCGGTCTACCGGTGGTGTACCAAGGCCGCTTGGCAAACCTCGGTCCATTCCGAGAATGTTTAACACCCGCTCACAACGAGAGACAAAAGGGGGACGCCGGGGAACATAGCAGTGCCGGATTGCAAAACGGACAACGGGGAAAATGCTCGGATGCAAGAAACGAACACATATGCAAAATGAGATGCACATGATGACATGATAAAATGCAACACACAAGCAAATGACAAGGCAACGACGGCGAATTACCGGAGGACACCTGGCGCATCGAATCCGGGGCGTTACACTGTGGCCGGGCACCCGCGGAGTCCAGGGGCTGCGACCTCTTCTTCTCCTCGGTCTTCCCCTTCTGGTTCTCTCCTTCCTTCTCTTCCTTCCCTTGCCTCAAGGTCACTTGAGTCTCCGTCTTCTCCTTCTCACCATTTTCTTCTTGGTACCTAAGCATGCACAATGTTTCCGATGACGGTAGAATCCAATTCTCATGTGAAACCGAGCGAAACTCGAAGAGGAGAGAGTCAACCTCGTTCTCGACGGCGCATGCACGTGCTCGTGTCATTGGTCCACTTGGAGCTTGCGCTGGTGATGAAGTGTCGGTGCGAGTAGTCGAGGGATGCTCCGCATCATCTTTCCCCCCCTGGGAGATATCCGTCCATGGATCGTGCTCTTCATCACCATGGTACTTGGCCAAGTCTTTGACGCTGAAGATGTCGCTCTTGTTGTACTTATCGCGTGCGATCTCGACCTTGTAGGCATTGTCGTTGTAGCGTGCGATCACCTTGAATGGGCTGGCGGCTCGTGGTAGTAGCTTGGACTTGCGTTCCTTGGGGAAGCGGTCTTTGCGGAGATGTGTCCATACTTGATCACCCGGTTGGAACACCATCGGAGACTTGTTGATGTTGAGCTTGGCGGAGAGGCGTTGCACTTGGCGCTCGATCGTGGAACGTGTTTCTTCATGCATCTTGTTGAGGTAGGCGGCTCTTGCACTTGCGTCCATGTTTGCTTGTTCTGGAAGCGGTAGAGGAAGGATGTCCAATGGCGACAAAGGGTTGAAACCATAGATGACCTCGAAGGGGGACTTGCCGGTTGTAGAGTGTCTTGCACGATTGTAGGCGTACTCGGCGATGGGTAGGCACTCCTCCCACTCCTTGATGTTCTTCTTGATCAACACACGTAGGAGAGTCGCAAGCGTCTGGTTGGTGACTTCTATTTGGCCATTGGTTTGAGGATGATATGCCGTGGAGAATAGTAGCTTGATCCCGAGCTTGGCGCATAATGTCTTCCAAAAGTAGCATACGAACTTGATGTCTCGATCCGACACAATTGTCTTTGGCACACCGTGCAACCTCAAGATTTCCCTACAAAAGAGATTGTCAACATATGAAGCATCGTCTATCTTATTGCATGGGATAAATGATCCATTTTAGAGAAACGTTCCACAACAACAAAAACCGAATCCTTGCCATTTTGAGTTCTAGGTAATCCAAGCACAAAATCCATGCTAATGTGTTCCCAAGGTTGATGTGGGATAGGTAAAGGCATATGTAAACCCTGGGATTGAGAGTGTGACTTAGCTTTGCAACATGTAGAGCACCGGTTGGTGAAGCGGGCAACATCGCGAAACATCTTGGGCCAATAATAGTTGCTGGAGAGTGGCGAAAGTCTTGTCGCGTCCGAAGTGTCCCATGAGTCCACCTCCATGAGCCTCTTGCAAAAGGAGCAAATGAAGAGAACACTTGGGAATGCATAGTTTGTTAGCTCTCATAAGATAACCATCTTTGATATAATATCTTTCCCAAGAAGTATGCGTCACACACTTAGCATACGGAGTAGCAAAAGTCACATCACCCTCATACAAATCTTTGATATGATCAAATCCTATGACATTCAATTCAAGTTGAGTAAGTAACAAGCATTTGCGGGAAAGAGCATCCGCCACCACATTTTCTTTGCCCTTAATGTACTTTATCACACATGGAAAAGATTCAATGAATTCACTCCATTTAGCATGCCATTTATTCAACTCGGTTTGACCTTTGAGGTATTTAAGTGTTTATGATCGGTATGTATGACAAACTCATGCGGTCTAAGGTAATGTTCCCACACATGTAACACACGCACTAATGCAAGCAATTATTTGTCATAGATGGGATATTTAAGTTGGGCACCGGAAAGTTATTCACTAAAATAAGCAATAGCTCGTTTTTCTTGCATCAAAACTCCACCAATTCCGGTACCACTTGCATCGCAATGAACCTCAAAAGTTTTATCAAAGTTGGGTAAAGCAAGAATCGAAGCATGTGTAAGCAAAGATTTGAGCTCATCAAAAGCGGTTGATTGCAAAGGTCCCCAAACAAAAGGAGCATTCTTCTTGCTGAAAGCATGCAAAGGAGAGGCAATAGTGCTAAAATCTTTCACAAGGTGACGATAAAAACCAGCAAGGCCAAGAAAACTTCGCACTTGTTGCAAATTGGTGGGTTGGGGCCAATTTTTAATTGCTTCAATTTTAGATTCATCAACATGGACACCCTTGGAAGATACAAAAAAACCCAAGAAAACCACTTTGTCAACACCAAAGGTGCACTTTTTCATGTTGGCATAAAGACTTTCCTTGCGAAGTGTTTGCAAAACAGCCCTAACATGATTAAGATGCTCTTTCATGGTTTTGCTAAACACAAGAATATCATCGAAGTAAACCACAACAAAGACTCCAATATAAGGGCGAAGTAAATGATGCATGAGAGGCACGAAAGTACCGGGAGCCTCTGATAAACCCATAGGCATGACTAACCACTCATATAAGCCAAATTTGGTTTTGAAAGCAGTTTTCCATTCATCACCCTCTTGTATGCGGATTTGATAATAGCCACTTTTAAGATCAATTTTTGAGAAAAAGTTGGCTCCACTAAGTTCATCAAGCATATCATCTAAGCGAGGAATGGGATGCCTATAGCGAATGGTAATAGCATTTATGGGTCTACAATCGGAACACAAGCGAAAGGTACCGTCTTTCTTGGGCACAAGTATAACGGGAATGGCACAAGGGCTTAAGCTTTCACGTACATGACCGTTGTCGATGAGTTGTTGTAGTTGCCATTGAATCTCCTTTGTCTCTTCGGGGTTGACGCGGTAGGGAGCCTTGTTTGGAAGAGGAGCGCCGGGGATGAGGTCGATTCGATGCTCAATGCCTCGAAGAGGAGGTAGACCCGGAGGTAGCTCATCGGGGAAAACATCTTGAAATTCCTGCAAAAGAGATTGAAACACCAAAGGTAGCTCGTGAGTGGTGTTAGTTTTTGGTTCTCCATCCTTGCACACAAGGACAAAGTGCATCACACTCGATGGGTTGTCACACACTTCTCTCATCTCACTTTTTGTGGCAAATAGTATGAGGTTTTTCTCTCTAGGCGAAGAGGCGCTCAAGTTTGGCTTGTGGCTCTCACTCACGTTTGGGTGGCTCACTTTCTCACTCTTCTCTCCATGATGGGTGGCTTGCTTGTCGGCTATCACCTGACTAGGAGACATAGGTAGTAGCACATATTCCTTCCCTTTCATCTTGAAGCTATAGTGATTGGTACGCCCATTGTGGATAACACCACGGTCAAATAGCCATGGTCGACTGTCACGCCCAATATGCGATACTATCCTAAAGAGACTCGAAGGTCCCACCAAGGATAGAACCGCATATTGAAACGCTTTTGCAAGGTGGATATCATTACATCAACATTACATAATAGAAGGGGATACATACATAAGGCATACAATGCCACATGAATACAACAATACAACATACAAGAACAACATCCAGCTACGGATGAAACATAAACAGAAACTGAAACAATATCCACCCTGCTAGCCCAGGCTGCCGACCTGGAACCTATCCCCTGATCGAAGAAGCAGAAGAAGAACTCAACGCAAGCAAGCATCGCTCTCGCATCATGATCATCGGATAACCTGTACCTGCAACTGTTTTTGTAGTAATCTATGAGCCACGAGGACTCAGCAATCCCATTACCATGGGTATCAAAACTAGCAAAGCTTAAAGAGAAAGGAAGGGGTAAAGTGGTGAGGCTGCAGCAGCGACTAAGCATATATGGTGGCTAACATATGCAAATAAGAGCGAGAAGAGAAGAAGCGGAACGGTCGTCAACTAGTAATGATCAAGAAGTGATCCTGAACACCTACTTACGTCAAACATAACCCAAAGACCGTGTTCACTTCCCGGACTCCGCCGAGAAGAGACCATCACGGCTACACACGCGGTTGATGCGTTTTAATTCGGATCTGGTGTCAAGTTATTTACAACCGGACATTAACAAATTCCCATCTGCCTATAACCGCAGGCACGGCTTTCGAAAGATTATACCCTGCAGGGGTGTCCCAACTTAGCCCATGATAAGCTCTCGCGGTCAACGAAGGAATAGACCTTCTCCCAGGAAGACCCGATCAGACTCGGAATCCCGGTTTACAAGACATTTCGATAATGGTAAAACAAGACCAGCAAGACCGCCCGATGCGCCGACAATCCCGATAGGAGCTTCACATATCTCGTTCTCAGGGCAACACCAGATAAGCTAAGCGTACATGTACCAACGTAACCCAAGTTGCCAAGGGATGGTCCCGCACGGTGCTCTAGTTTGGACCAACGCTTAGACAAGCACTCGCCCGGGGGGGCTATAATAAAGATGACCCTTGGGTTAATTACTCCCAAGGGAAATGTAGGTGGTGGTGAGGCAAATGGTAAAAGTCAATGTTGGGCCTTGCTGGAGGAGTTTTATTCAAAGCAAACTGTCAAGGGGGTCCCATAAATCACCCAACCGTGTAAGGAACGCAAAATCCGGGAACATAACACCGGTATGACGGAAACTAGGGCGGCAAGAGTGGAACAAAACACCAGGCAAAAGGCCGAGCCTTCCACCCTTTACCAAATATATAGATGCATTAATAATATAAGAGATATTGTGATATCCCAACATAAATCCTGTCCACCATGGAGAAATCTTCAACTTCACCTGCAACTAGCAACGCTATAAGAGGGCTGAGCAAAGCGGTAACATAGCCAAACAGTGGTTTGCATAGGAAAGGTGTCAAAGGTTAGAGGTTCATGGCAACATGGGAGGCTTGATGAGCAAAAGATAGGTAACACAGCATAGCGATAGAACAAAGCAACTAGCATAGCAATGATAGTAGTGAGATCCAGGGTAGCGATCATCTTGCCTGAAATCCCGCTAGGAAGAAGAACGAGTCCGTGAAGAATATGAACGGATGAAGCCGAACCAAACGTAGATGAACGAATCCTCACGATCGCAACGAAACAGGAACTAACAAGAAGAAGCACACAACATGGTAAACACACAACACGTGAACAAGGCATGATGCACAACAAGCATGATGCATGACAAGGCTATATGAAGCTACTCATGGCAAGAGATGATGCAAACAAGAGCAACACGTCAAAGCAAGTTTAAATGAGGCCGGGAACAACATATAACAATTCCGGTAAGTCCTCATATGCAAATTTCAAAATTGGTCCAGATCTGAATAAACCTTATGTTCAAGTTGTTAAACATCAAGTTAAGATGCACTAGGATGATCTACACGAGATTCTAGTCAAGTTACATATAAAGTTCATTAGATTTGGAGCTACGGCCTAGAAGATATGAGCAAAAGAAGATCAACATGGCATTGATGCAAAATGCACCCAAACATCAAGCAAACACCTCAAAACAAGGATGCAACATGATAATATGAAACTACATGCAAAATCAAGCAAGTTTCATATATAGCACACTCAAAACGGAGCAACAGTTCAACACATGCACACTATACAACTCATAGCAACAATCTGTCCAAAACAGCAACTAGGCATACTGCAAGCATCAAAACAACAAGCTACAGGACCTCAACATAAGAAAAAAAGGCATGGGCATGATGTACAGGTAAAGCATAACAAAACATGAACAGTGAGCTATCTCCAGAAATTAGTAGAACATGCTCAAAAGGACATGGGAAGATTGCAAATAATAACAGTTACAGACTTATCAGGAAATAACATCAGGTTGCAATGTTCAGAGCTATCAAACAATATGTTACAGGAACTTAACATGGCAAACAAAGGCATGGCATGAATCTACTAATTACATAGAACAATAGTCCCTTACTGACCATAAGCCAAAAAGGATCATAAGATATGATGGCACCCACGTAAACATGGCAAGTTATATTACAGATTCAAACATGGCAGGAACAACAATAAGTAGGCATGTTTGTGAGCTTGAACCACTCAACACAGAGCAATACATGGCATGGCAAGGTAACCAATAGAAAGAAGGCATGTTTATGAAGCTATACATGGCAAAAGCAAGTTCATAGGATGCATGGATCACTAGCAAAACACCTGGGAACAAGTGAACTTAATGTTAACAGGCTGATAGCAACATTATGAAGCAATATGGAGCAAGATATGAACAAGCTACAGCAGACTATAAATGCAACCAGAGGCATGGATGCATAGAGCAAGACATGTAGATTAAAACATGTTTATAGGACATCTCCAGATTATGCATAGAATGACTAGTAGCAACATGTTTACATAGCATCACGAAATAACAGATTCAACCTAGCAAAACAGCAACATCATGAACCCTACTTAACAAGCTCGATTCACTCACCACAAGTCATTGCATGACAAGATAAGCATAGCACCATCAAGAAGACATGTTTAAGTAACCATCCAAGGCAAGAACAAGTCCATAGCATGCAAGGATCAACTATAGCAACCTTGGCTAAATTGAATAACAAGTAAACAATCTGCCAGGAAACATTTTGAAGCAAAAGTAGAGCACCAAAATGACATGCTAGACTACTCCATAATTGCAACAAAGGGCATGAAGGGATAGAAAATAACCATATGTTCAAAACACCCTTACTGAAGTATCTCAAAATATGCATGGATCTCTCTGTAGCAACAAGTTTACATGGCATAAAAATAACAGCAGAACAGGGACTGAAATCAGCAATATCACGATGCCTAGTTTGCATGCTTGTGCTAGTCAACACATTGATCACAAAAATACATGGTAAGCACCTCTGGAAAGACGGCATGGCATAGATCAAAACACATGTAGACATCAACCTCATAGGATGCACACATCAATCATGGCAAAAATGACAAATGAGCAAGTTATAACAGTTTCAGCAGATCAACATCACTTAGCACTCTTCCAACAGCATTTAGGGCATCAAGATGAGCTCAAATGAAAATGTCGCAATGGAATGAAATGATCTAATCGTCGATACGAACAATTTGACATATTACACGCGCAAAACGGAGCTACGGATGCAGAGATACAATGGGATGAACATGGCAAGAAATTTACTCAAAAACTGGGACTTAGCCGAAAATATACCCTCCGAAAGTCAACCCGGGACGGGACGGTTCGGGACGGAGAGGTCCGGGCTTTTGGATGAGATCCCGGTGGATCTCATCCCGATCCGGGGGCCTTGCCGGAGAACTCGCCGGAGACGGGCGGTGCGGCGGTCGGAGCGGTCGGGGAAGGTCACCGGGGCCAGGGAAGGGGCTCTCCGGGCCGAATCTGGCCGGATCCCGGCAGGGCGGCGGCGGGGCGACGCAAGGGCGGCACCGGAGCGCACCGGCGCGGGCGGCGCGGCTACCTCCGGCGGCCGGCGGCGACGGTAGGCGCGGCTGCGGGGCGACGCGACCCGCGGGCGGAGACCGTGGCGGCGCGGGAGATCAGCCGCGGGCGACGGGGCGGGGAAGGCGACGGCGGCTGGGGCGGCGGCGCAGCCGGGCGGCGGCGGGGCGAGCCCGGCCGGCAGCGGCGCGGGGAGCCGGTCGGGGCGGCGCATGCCACCGGGCGGCGGACGGCGGCGGAGCGGGCGCGGGCCGCGGGGGCCGGCTGCGGGCTCGGCGGGCCGGCGGCGCGCGCGGTGGCCGGGTGCCACGTGGCGGCCTCCGGTTCGCGGAGGGCGGTGGCGCGGACATGTCCGGCCGTCGGCGGACGCGTCCGGCGGCGGAGAGAGGGGAGTTTTAGGGTTTCATCCGAGAAAAATTCGGGGGAGGTGCAAATATATAGGTAGAGGGAGCTAGGAGAGTCCAAATATGGTGCGGTTTTCGCTCACACGATCGTGATCGAACGACCGAGAGCATGGAGGGGAGTTAGTTGGGTTTTGGGCCACTTTGGAAGGGGTGTTGGGCTGCAACTCAAAGAGGGCTTTGCGGTTACCCGGTTAACCGTTGGAGTATCAAACGACCTCCAAATGGCACGAAACTTCACAGGCGGTCTACCGGTGCTATACCAAGGCCACTTGGCAAGCCTCGGGCCATTCCGAGAAAGTTTAATACCAGCACACAACAAGAGACAAAGGGGGGACGCCGGATGACATGGGAGTGCCGGATTGCAAAACGGACAACGGGGAAAAGGCTCGGATACATGAGACGAACACGTATGCAAAATGAAATGCACATGATGACATGATAAAATGCAACACGCAAGCACATGACATGGCAATGACGGCGAATAACTGGCAGACACCTGGCGCATCGGATCCGGGGCGTTACATCGACCAAGAAGGAGATGGCAAACGGTCATTGGGACCACATCACACTTCAAAGTGTCCTCATATGCACCAATTTTGAAGGAGACTTGGACCGTATGCTCAACTCGGATAGTGCCGGAGTCACTTAGCCATTGAACCTTGTAAGGGTGCGGATGCTTCCTCTTGACCAAGTGAAGCTTGGAGCATAGTTCTTCACTTGCCAAATTGTGGCAACTACCTCCATCGATGACGACCTTGATGGACCTGCCGTTGATGCCGGCCTTGGTGTGGAAGATGTGGCACCGTTGGTATTCTTCTTGGTGGTGTTGAAGCATCAAGACCTTGGAGACCACGAGAGAGGGACTTGAATCATTGTCACAAAAGACTTGGTCATCTTCATCTTTGTTCACGCGCCGGTGCATGGCCACGTGCTCTATGGCTTCCATTTCTTCTTCACTCATTGAGTCATATGTGTCGTCATCGTTGAAGATCATTGTTAGCTTGTTGGTGCATTGGAAGGACTTGTGGCCTCGGCCGCCACATGTGAAGCACTTGATTGAACTTGTCTTGACGGGATCATCAGGAGGCGCCGAAGATGAAGGAGTCTTGGATTTGTAGGTGCTTGCCGGAGGACGAGTCGAGGAAGGTTCCACTTGCTTGGAACTTGACTTGTCGCCGTTACTTGGTGATGCTCGAGTTGATGTAGGAGGTGCCGAAGTCGCGGGAGCTTGAGAGTAGGAGCCGTAGGTCTTGGACGAGTACTTGGCGTATTTGAAGTCATCTTGCACTTGTCGCTCGGCCTTGGTCGCTTGATGAACTAGCTCAAGAAGGTTGGAGTATGGTTGGAAGTCGGTGATCCACTTGATTGGGTGGTTGAGGCCGTTCAAGAAGCGTGCCATTGTTTGCTCATCATCTTCCTTGACATTGGCTCGTATCATGGCAATCTCCATTTCTTGGTAGTATTCTTCCACCGTCTTGGTGCCTTGCTTGAGGAGTTGCAACTTCTTGAAAAGATCTTGAGTATAGTGAGTAGGCACAAAGCGGGCTCTCATGACTTCCTTCATGGCTTCCCAAGTTGTGATTGGTGGTTCGCCTCTTGTATGTCATCGCTCGATCACTTGTTCCCACCAAATGAGGACGTCGTCTTGGAACTCGAGGGAGGCCATGGCTATCTTCTTTTCTTCATCGTAGTTGTGGAGGCAAAAAATCTTATCCACCTTCAGTGCCCAAGAGAGATATTCTTCGGGAACATTGCTTCCGGAGAACTTTGGCATGGTCTTGAGCTTGCCGTACCGGAGTTCTTCATCTTGATAGCGGTTGTGATATAGCTCTTGCCTTGGAAAGTCCTCAAATGCTCGTTCCTCATGATGTCGCTCTTCGTGTGGAGGAGTGCCTTGAAGCACTTGTTCCACTTGGTGTCGCTCTTGTCTTGGAGGAGGGCGAGGAATGTGCACTTGGTTGCGCCTTTCTTGTTGTTCTTCGCGTCGGGCGGCTTCTTCTTGTATCTCGCGTCGAAGAGCTTCCTCTTGTTCTCGCACTTGGCGGTTGCGGACTTCAACGGCTCTAGTGGCCTCGCGTAGAGCTTGTTGTGCTTCAAGTGCTTGAGCTTCACGGTCGAGGTCTTGTGCTTCACGTTGCTCTTATGCTTGTCGTAGTGCGTCACCGTCTTGAGGAGCTTGAGGTGGTACTTGTGGAGGTATTTGCTCTTGCTCCATTGCTCCATGAGGGACTTGGTGTCACATCCGTTCACGTGCGCGAACTCGGTCTTGTAATCCATTGCCATGGAATGGATATTCTTGAGCTTGGTGAGCTTGATGATGATCACGTCGAGGAGGGCGAGTTCGTGGTGTACTTGCATCATAAGAGGAGTAGTCCGAAGATTGCCGACTTGTACGGTGACTTGAGTGGCGCCGACTTGAAGAAGCCGATGAGGAAGACGGGCGTCGAACGATCATGTTGCAGAGCTCTTCCATTTGTGTGTTGAATTTGTCATCGATGTTTTGACGAAGGTTGGAGGCGAGTTGTTCCAAGTGTTCACCCAAGGCGACGTTTTCTTGATGAAGCGCTCGTTGCGCGATGAAGAAGTTATTCTTGGAGACATATCCGGAATCATCACCTTGCTCCTCAAAAAGTGGGTTCAACGACGCGCTTGGCCTATCCATCATAACCAAGTGGGGTGAGTAGGAAAGTGAGAGAACAATACCAAAGTTACCTTCTCGGAGGATTGAAGATGTAACAAGTGTCACTCAATGTAATGCCACAATAGGAGAATTGGAACCGGCTTTGTTTCTCACAGCTACAAGTAAGAGGCTTAAGGAGTAGCTCGGTGGCAAAAAAATTCAAGCAAATGTTAGTCAAGATATCAATAGGGTTGAGAAGGTTCACAAAAATGCAAGTAAAGCAAATAGATCAAACCCAAAGGTATCACTAGGTACACACGCACGGAAGATAGATGGGATCCGCACAACCAAGGAGTGAGCTCGAAAAGTGCAACCACGGAAAATGCTCTTGTTGTGCGAATGCGCGAGAGACACTAGCTCGATTGCTCAAATGGTCAAGATACGCTTGTGCACCTACCTATGTGAGAACCGTGCCGTCTTCAATCCCAACTATTGTATATATGTGATGACCAAGATGACATAGGTATGCAAATGTCTCACTCTATTGCTTACAAGCTCTTTGTTTCTCCTCTTTTGCTTAAAAGCTTTTCTTATTTTTTTTCTCTATGCTTGATGCTTGAGCCGAGTAAGATATGAGACAAGTAAGTATGATATGCACGGGAGAGACTTATGGCACTAAGATGATAACACGATCACTACGGTGCACAATAGCGTGGCCCGGCAATTCTCAACTTGCTAGTCTCAATGGGTAAGTGACACAAAGTGGCTCGGGCTATCAATGCAAAAGCAAGGTAAAGAGTAAGTGTCGTCGAGGTTACCTTCCTTTCTTACAGTTAGCGATGAAGATGACTCTGAGTCGGTGATGGTGCCGAAGATGTCACATGCTCCTAAGTAGCCGAAACACCTTAGGAAACACAAATGGCAACACAACATTGGTCAAATGCGGAAGGTGGGTTTTTTTGTGATGATTTTTTGGATGGGGGTTAATGGTGGTGGTAGTGGGATGAGTGGATGGGGGATGTCAAGAGCTTCTAAACGAGCTAAAGAACACGAAAAATGGGCTTGGGAGGTGGAAGTTATGGCCAAAATGGTGTTGGTAGTGGGCTGATTTGGGGGGGGGGGTGCGGGCACCCGGGAGTGTGAGGTGCGGGTGCCTGGGGGTGGCTGGGCGCGGTGTGGGTGCCCGGTGGTTCAAGGTGCGGGCACCTGGTGGTGGCCGATTTGGGCGGAAATCTTTGGGGAAAGGCCAAATTTGGTGGATTTCGTGGTGGGAAGGGTGGGGATTGTTGGGGAGGGGCTAGATCCACTTGCCAAACATCAAATCCATGGACCAAAACAACCAAATCTCACAAGATCCAACAAATTGCAAGAAAAAATTTTTGGGGCTATTTTTGTGGGGATTTTCGGATTTGGACAAAAAACAACAAAATCAAGCTAGCAAATGGGGGGATGGGACTCCAAGATGTGAATAAACCTTGCTCATAATACCAAGATGTTGTAGGGTCAAACCCTAGGAAGGATATTTTCACACTTGGAGGAGGAAAAGGAGGAAAACACACAAGAACACCAAGAACAAAACTCTCAAACAAACAAAAATATCACATCCACTAGAGTAGCATACATGAGATCCACAAGATTACAAGATCAATACAAGGAGAGTAGCACTTGGAAAATTCTTCCCACTAGGTGAGGTCTTGATGATCTTCTCCAAGAGGAGGCCTTGCCAATCCAATGGATTCTTCCCTAGGTGGGGGATTGAGCTCCTAAGAGGACGGGATACAAGGAGGAAAGGCTCATAATGTTTAGTCTAATCTTTGCTAACCCACAAATGACATAGGAGATGCACTTATATAGTCTAGGGATGAAACATTAGGGAAAGGGGATACAAAGGACCAAAAAGTCCCCAAAAACGCGGCCATGGAGGTAGGGTCCAGGCACCCAGGGTTAAACCGGTCAGGCACCCAGACCGGTCAGGGGAACTGGCTGGCGGTAGGCCGGGCACCCGGGGCGGTGGCAAGAGGCTGGGCGGGGCCGGCCGGGCACCCGGGGGTGATGGGCCGGGCACCCGGAGTGTGGGCTGGATGCGGCCCAGGGCAGGCCGGGCACCCAGGGCCAGTTGGCCGGGCACCCAGGGTGAGCTGGCATGGCCCAGGTGACAGGCCGGGCACCCGGGGCCTTGGGGCCGGGCACCCAGGCTGTGGCCGGGCACCCGGGGCCGTGTTAGCCGGGCACCCAGGGAGTCCAGGGGCTGCGGCCTCTTCCTCTCCTCGGTCTTCTCCTTCTCATTCTCTCCTTCCTTCTCTTCCTTCCCTTGCCTCGAGGTCACTTGTGTCTCCGTCCTCTCCTTCTCACCATCGTCTTCTTGGTACCTAAGCATGCACAATGTTTCCGATGACGGTAGAATCTAATTCTCATGTGAAACCGAGCGAAACTCGAAGAGGAGAGAGTCAACCTCGTTCTCGATGGCGCGTGCACGTGCTCGTGTCATTGGTCCACTTGGAGCTTGTGGTGGTGATGGAGTGTCGGTGCGAGTAGTCAAGGGATGCTCCGCATCAAAAAATCCACATCAAAAGAATATGGAGAATTAATTGCACTTTGAGATGCAAGAAGGAAGATACTAGAACTTATTCAACAAGAATCTTGATGAACACTTGAAGAATGAATTAAATCATGACGAACCACAGTAAGAACTCCGGTAACAAAAGAATGACGAGATAAAATTGAAGGATGAAAGAATAAGATTAAAGCCTTGCGATGATTTAGGTGGAGCTTCGGGACGAGATCACCGAGAAAACTTGGAACTCCGGAAATAAGGACGAAGCACATAACTGAGAAATTGGTAACACGAACAAACTCCGGTAGAAAAGAATTAGACACTTGGATGAAATAAGAATAAGAATTATGTTATGCGTATCCTCCATCAATTAAATTGATGAGAAGCAGTGGATTGCATACAACTTATCCGCGTTGAAAAGGATTAAGGAGGGATAGAGCGCCAAATTTGGAAAGGTCTTCATGAGCCACCGGTAGGATTGGAAAGAATGAATTAATTAATATGATAATCAAAGAAAAAGAATCTGAAAGAACCACTGTTAGAATTCGGAAATGACTCACGAAAGAGAATGAATCACCAAGAAGAATTAGAAGAACCAATATGCTCGAGGGGATTTAGATACAAAAGAACAAAGAGATCATGAGCTGATTAAAGAACACTTGAACGAAGCACCGGGATAATTGGCTAACAGAAGCTGAAATGTGAGGACAAAAAAAATTCTTCTGGAACGATGGCCCCTGGTTAAAAGAAACGGGAAAACAACTTCTGACATACTCCGGATGGGTAAGAAAAGGAATATCTGACAAATGGAATAATTCAAGAGGATCACATGAAGCTAGAACCACGAAACTTCAATAGAACAGACAAGATTTAAAGGAAAAGCTCTCCTTCTATCCTCGAATGACAACGAGAAACACCACCCAAAATTACTGAGGTACTCCGGTAGAATGTAAAAGAGGAAGGGTTGAACCAACGATGAAAAGAATTTGAAAGGGATCTTGGAGATGGCATCTGACTGATGAAATTAATTCTTACGTCAAACTCCGAAAAGAATTTGAGAATAGCTCCGGGAAATTAGAAGAGTCAGGTAAGATCCTAGGAAAAGACCTGTGGGTTAGGGCCCACTAAAAGAAAACACCGTTGGAAAGGGTTGTTGAAGAGGTAGATGATGCACCAGAATGATTGAAATATTTGAATGAGGTGACAACCTTGAATTAAATGGAAAACAGACGAATCTCCTGAGATGTCTTGAACACTCCGGAAGGATAAACTGGCGAGAGGCGAACGAGCAGGTAAAACACTTGAGCCGAGGAAAAGAATATAATCACTACCGAAAATTAGAGTTGAATCCACCGGAGAAGAAAAAGTGATGAAGAATGACAAACGAGATGAGAATTCACCGGTTGAAATAACTGAGGGAAGACTAAAGAGGCTCCGTACGAATGAAATTGATGCTCGAAACAGACTCAGGCTCCGGGAAGAAGAGGGTGGGAGGGCGGGAAAACAAAGGCAACATGGAAGGGGGAACCGACGAATATTTTGAAGAGAAAACACCTTTTGAAAGAAAGCAAAGGCTTCACACGAGTAGGATGGATACTCGATTATGGACTCCGGCTCCAAGAAGAAAAAGGGGTGGGCGGGTGGAAAAGGAAAACAACTGAGGATTGAACTTGGCAAAGATGTAGAGGCTCGAGTCAACTTGACGGGAAATGCACCGGATAAAAAGAGCTGTGGGACAACGATCGAAAAACCAACTGCGTGATCCTAAAGAAAGTTTCAAAGGAAAGAGGAGTAATTCAAAACACCTACATCAAGATTCCTCACCAGAGCGACGAAGAGGCTGAGGAGTAAAAAGAATACCTACTCTCCGATATAACTAGACTCCAAAAAATAGTTTTATTCTAGATTCAACAACGGCCAACTACGAACAATCAAGGGGGCTCCTATGGTCGGTCGAGGCTCTGATACCAACTTGTCACGCCCAATATGCGATACTATCCTAAAGAGACTCGAAGGTCACACCAAGGATAGAACCGCATATTGACACACTTTGGCAAGGTGGATATCATTACATCGACATTACATAATAGATGGGGATACATACAAAAGGCATACAATGCCACACGAGTACAACATCATCTTACATAAGAACACCATCCGACTACAGATGAAACACAAACAGAAACTCAAACCACATCCACCCTGCTAGCCCAGGCTGCCGACCTGGAACCTATCCCCTGATCGAAGATGAAGCAGAAGAAGAACTCCAAAACAAGCAAGCATCGCTCTCGCGTCAAGATCATCGCAAAACCTGTACCTGCAACTATTGTTGTAGTAATCTGTGAGCCATGAGGACTCGGCAATCCCATTACCATGGGTATCAAGACTAGCAAAGCTTAATGGGAAAGGAAGGGGTAAAGTGGTGAGGTTGCAGCAGCGACTAAGCATATATGGTGGCTAACATACGCAAATAACAGCGAGAAGAGAAGCAACTGAACGGTCATCAACTAGTAATGATCAAGAAGTGATCCAGAACTCCTACTTACTTCAAACATAACCCAAAAACCGTGTTCACTTCCCGGACTCCGCCAAAAAGAGACCATCACAGCTACACACGCGGTTGATGCGTTTTAATTTGAATCTGGTGTCAAGTTCTCTACAACCGGATATTAACAAATTCCCATCTGCCACATAACTGCGGGCACGGCTCTCGAAAGTTTATACCCTGCAGGGGTGTCCCAACTTAGCCCATCACAAGCTCGCACGGTCAACGAAGGATATTCCTTTTCCCAGGAAGACCCGATTAGTCTCGGAATCCCGGTTTACAATACATTTCGACAATGGTAAAACAAGATTAGCAAACCCGCCCAATGTGTCGACAATCCCGATAGGAGTTGCACGTATCTCGTTCTCAGGACACATCGGATAAGCGAAGCGTACAGGTACCGACGTAACCCAAGTTGCCAAGGGATGGTCCCGCACGGTGCTCTAGTTTGGACCAACACTTAGACAAGCATTGGCCCGGGGGGCTAAAATAAAGATGACCCTCGGGTTAATTACTCCCAAGGGAAAGGTATAGGTGGTAGGCAAATGGTAAAACCAATTTTGGGCCTTGCTGGAGGAGTTTTATTCAAGGCGAACTGTCAAGGGGGTCCCATAAATCACCCAACCGCATTAGGGACGCAAAATTCGGGAACATAATACCGATATGATGGAAACTAGGGCAGTAAGAGTGGAACAAAACACCAGGCATAAGGCCGAGCCTTCCACCCTTTACCAAGTATATAGATGCATTAAAATAATATAAGAGATATTGTGATATCCCAACAAAAACATAATCCAACATGGAGCAATCTTCATCTTCATCTGCAACTAGCAACACTATAAGAGGGGCTGTGCAAAAGCGGAAACATAGCAAAACAACGGTTTGCTAGGAAGGGTGACAAAGGTTAGAGGTTCATGGCAATTTGGAAGGCTTGATAGCAAGTGGCAGGTAACGCGACAAAGCGATAGAACAAAGCAACTAGCATAGCAATGCTAGTAGTTAGATCCAAGGTGACGGTCATCTTGCCTGAAATCCCGCAAGTAAGAAGAATGAGTCCATGAAGAAGATGAAGCCACATAGACGAACCAAGCATAGACGAACGAATCCTCACGATCGCAACGAAACAGGAACTAATGGGAAGGAGCACAACCGGAAAGAAGCCAACAACAAGGTAAACACACAACACATAAACATGACATGATGCACAACCAAGCATGATGCATTACAAAGCTAGATGAGGCTACTCATGGCAATAGATGATGCACACAAGAGCAGCACATCAAAGCAAGTTTAAATGAGGCCAGAAACAACATATAACAATTCCGGTAAGTCATTATATGCAAATTTAGAAATTGGTCCAGAACTGCATAAACTTATGTTCATGTTGTTAAACAGCAAGTTAAGATGGACCAAGATGACCTACATTAAATTCTAGTCAAGTTACATATAAAGTTCATTTAGTTCGAAGCTACGGCCTAGAAGATATGAGCAAAACAAGTTAAACATGGCATTGATGCAAAAAGCATTCAAACATCAAGGAAACACTCTGAAAACAAGGATGCAACGTGATAAGATGAAACTACATGCAATTCTAAGCAAGTTTCATATAGAGCACACTCAAAACGTAGCAACGGTTCAACACATAGACATGAAACAAGTTTAAAGGACAAGCTGTCCAAAACAGCAACTAGGCATCTAGCAATCATCAAAACAGTATGCTACAGCACCTCAATAGGAAAACAAAAGGCATGGACAAGATGCTCAGGTAAGGCATTACAAAACATGAACACTGAGCTATCTCCATAAATCATTAGAACATGCTCAAAAGGACATGGCAAGATTGCAAATTGTAACAGTTTCAGTCTTAGCAGAAATCACGGGACATGGCAGAAATAACATCAGGTGGCAATATTTAGAGCCATCAAACAACATGCTATAGGAACATAACATGGCAAACAAAGGCATGGCATGCTAATACTAAAGACAAATAACAAAACTCCCTTACTGAACTTATTCCAAAGATCAACAGAAAAGATGGTACCATCCATGCAAACATGGCAACTGATATGACAGATTCAGACATGGCAGGAACAACAATAAGTAGGCATGTTGGTGAGCTTGTACAACTCACCACAGAGAAATACATGGCATGAAAAGGTGATCAAAAGTAGGAATGCATGTTTATTAAGCTAAGAATGGAAAGATCAAGTTCATAGGGTGTATGGATCACTAGCAAAGCTCATGGCAAAACTGAACTTAATGTTAACAGGCTGACAGCAACATTATTTAGCAATTTGAGAGCAAGATGACAACAAGCTACAGCAGGCTATAAATACAACCAGGGGCATGGATGGATATAGCATGACATGTATAACAAAACATCCTTAGTGAACATCTCCAGATTATGCATAGAATGACTTGTACAAGTAGGTTTACAAAGCATCATGATATAGCAGATTCGGCCTAGCAAAATAGTAACAGCGAGTACCCTACATAACGAGCTCGATGCACTCACTACAAGAGTCCCAAAAATACATGGATTCCACCACTGTAAATATGGCATGATGTACCTCAAAACTCATGTAGACATCAAGCTCATAGGATGCAGACACAAGATGCAATGAAAAAGACAAATCACCAAGTACTGTTAACAGACAACAGATAACATCATATAGCACTCGTTCAACGATAATTTGGGCATAAATATAAACTCAAACGAGCATAGCACAACATAATGAAATTAAGAGCGTATCATAATGAACATTTTGATATATTATACGCATGAAACGGAGCAGCGCACATGAAGTTATAGCATGCAGAACATAGCACCAGAATGCAAATATTTCGGGGGACGGGCGATTTTTACCTCCGCGAAAGTCAACGCGGGATGGAGGCGTGTAGGACAAAGGGATCCAGGGAGGCTAGGGGCGCATTTGGGAGGAAGGATGGGTGGATCTCATCCACCCCGGATCCGGGCCGGATCCGGCCGGAGACGGCAACGGCGCGCCAGCGGCGAGGCTCCGGTGATGGCCGACGGCGACGAGGGCGCCCTGGGACTGCGAGGCGCGCTGGTGAGGGACCGAGCCGGCGCGAGGGCGGCGCCATGGGAGGAGCTCGGGCTCCTCGGGAGAGGAGGGGCGCGACGGGGAATGGCGAGCGGCAGGGCGCGGTCAGCGGCGGTGCTCCACCGCGGAGGCGCGGCGGTCCGGGCGAAGCCGAGGCGGGACGGCGGAGAAGAAGGTGCGGGCGGCGACTGGCGGTGCACTGGCGAGGTCCGGGGTCGACGGGGTGGCACCGGCGGAAGGCGGCGTGGCGGCACCGGCGACGAGGCGGCGAAGAGCGGCGGCGGCGACCGACGCACGGTGGCGGGGCGGAGGCGGTCGGAGGAGCGGTGCTCCGGCGGACGGCAGCGGAGCGCGGGGAACCCGAGTGGCGGCGGTGCGGTGCTCGGGCCTGCGGGGCGCGCAGGCAGGCGTGACCGGGCTCGCGTGGGCCCTCGATGGGCTCGGCGGGCTGCGGCCGTGGGAACGACGACGACGGACAGGTGGCGGCTCCGGATTGGGAAGGGGCGGTAGCGGACATGTCCGGGCGTGAGGGTGGACATGTCCATCGGCGGGAGGAGGAAGAAGCTAGGGTTTCATCTGAGAATTTCGGGGGAGGTGGCCTATTTATAGACAGACTGAGCTAGGAGAGTCCAAATGAGGAGCGGTTTTCGCCCACACGATCGTGATCGAACGACCGAGAGCATGAAAATGACTTAGATGGGTTATTGGGCTGTTTTGGAGGGTTTTGGGTTGCAACACTCAAAAGGCCTTTGCGTTACCCGGTTAACCGTTGGAGCATCAAACGACCTCCAAATGGAACGAAACTTGACAGGTGGTCTTTCGGTGGTGTACCAAGGCCACTTGGCAAGACTCAGTCCATTCCGAGAACGTTTAACACCTGCTCACGAAAAGAAACAAGAGGGGGGGGTCCGCCGGTGCATGTGGGAGTGGCGGATCGCGAAACGGACAACAGGGGAAAAGGCCGGATGCATGTTTTGAAAAACATCCGGATGAAATGCAGATGATGACATGGCAAAGTGCAACACGCAAGCAAATGAGATGGCAACGACGGCGAATAACTGGAAGACACCTTGGGCATCGAATCCGGGGCGTTACATACTTATTCCGCTGCTAGTGTTTCGTTGCTTAGGAATTTCTTCACCTAGAAATTCCTCAGTGACGAATTTGTAAAAATCACCTATTCACCCCCTCTAGTCGATATAAGTTATAATGCACTTTAAATTGGTACCAGAGCAAGGTACTCACTTGTTCTGTGTGATTTTGGTTTAACCACCTGGAGTTTTAGTTATGTCGACTGCAGGAATGATCAAGGTCTCGGCTGGGTGTCCTACCTCCGATGGGACGGACTACCCCTATTGGAAGAATAAGATGCGCATACATCTTGAGGCAATTGATAATGATCTCTTGTATGTTGTGCAAAATGGTGTTCCTGAAGTCACTCCGTCTGTGAATGCTGCTGATGCGAGGAGATTCAAGCAACTCGACTCTCTAGCGAAGAATATCATATGTGGTCATCCGGGCAAAGGACAGTATGGTAGAGTGAGTGCTTTGGAAACAGCAAAGCTGATCTGGGATAGACTGTCCATGGTCAACGAAGGAGTCTCCACTCAACATGACTGTCGGATTCCGGGTTCCGCATGCCCTTGATAGGTTCGAACTCTAGGGTGCGTGTGGAGACTTCAACCTACCCAGCCTGCCTACTCGTGATCCTCACAGCCTAGCGGGTTGAGCTCAAAGGGACAAAGATACACAACAATTTATCCTAGTTTAGGCCACCTTGCGGTGCAATAACCTACTCCAGCTTTGTGTTGGATTGCCTTGGGGTGCAGAGGATGAACTAGTATAGTGGATGAACGGCCTCAGGAGGTGAGGTGTTCTTGAGCTCAAGAGAGCTGGTGAAGGAGGAATGGCTTCGCTCCGTTCAGAACGGTCCCCTTCTATGGTGGTGGCTAAGTCCTATTTATAGTGGCCTTGGTCCTCTTCCCAAATTTTCAAGAGAAGGGATCTCACAACAGCCAGATTTGAAGGGGGGCAAGAAGTACATCCTATCCTGACTAAAGTGGTCTTCGCCTGCAAACACCTCTTGTTGTGACGCTGCGGTGGGTTCGGCGATGACCTCTGTCTTGCTGTCCTGGCGGTCTTGGCCTTGTTGCACCAGAATGGAAACCTTTGGTTGATTCCTCAAGACATCGTGCCTGCTACTTGCCTCCTTTGCACCAAAGAGGAAACTAGTACTCTAGGCCCGTTGGCGCCCGCCTGGCCTTGATCGTCATGGCTCACATCAGCTGAGCCTCGTGAGGTGCAGATTGCATAGACGTCTCCGCTCCTCGAGAAACAGCCTGAGGAAGCTGACCCCCTTGGAGGTCTTGGCGTCGCCCGCCTCGCGAGGGTCTTGAGTTGTCGATGCAGAAGCTAGGGCATACCATGCCGTCAATGGAGCCATGAAGTGGGCCGCAGGCAGGCAAGTCTAGCTACCCCCGTGTCCAAAATGCCGACAGTAGCCCCCGGGCCCAAGGCGCGCTCGGACTTGGCTTCTAGGTGAAACTAGAGGGCAAGTGCGGAGCACCACGGGCCCTAACCACCTGCGGCCTCGAACGATGTGTGGCGATTGATGGGACGTGGGTGTCTCCGCTACCCCAGTCTGCCTTGAAATCCACAAAGCCTGACGGTCGCCCGTTGCCAGTGCGGTCCGCCCCTGTAGATTGTCGCGCTTGTCCCTCGCTCCTTCTCTTCACAGGCTTGCAATCCTTCACGTAGATCTGATGCCAGTGCCGCTACCCCTTCCTAGCTTCTGCCATGGCTCCGCATCATAGGAAGAATAAAGGGAGGTTGCGCGCCCCGGCTAGACCGCCACCGGCCTTGGAGCAAGCTCTCGAGTGGTCGCCGATGATCAATCAGGAGGGGCTGAACAAGGTACGCCCTGCTCTCGTAGCTGATTCCAGCGAGTGGAATGTGACGGCCGCCCGACCCGCGTCTTGTCTTGTGGATGATATGAGCACCACTAAGATCCCCTTCCATCTGCATTCCCTCTTCGCGGGCTTGATTCCCCCTTTCTCACCTTTCTTTAACGCCATAATCTCGCACTACCAGATCCGCCTGCCGCACCTGGATCCCCGGTACATCGTCCTCCTTGCTGTCTTTGCCTTCCTTTGCGAAGCCATGGTCGGCATTGCTCCCTCCGTGGCCCTGTTTCGCCATTTCTACTTGCTCTGTCTGGTTCACGCCCGCCAACGCTCAGGGTGCGTGTCCCTCGAAGCGGTTGTGATGATTGCTGGCTTGGGGATCGACTTCGAGCTATAGCCAGATGCGAATGGGTTCCAGAAGCAGTGGCTATTTGTAGACGCTGGTATGGGCAGTCCCTTGCTTATGACCCCTTGGGTGCCTGCAGAGCCCAGCTCTAGCTGGGGGCATGTGAAGCTTGTCGACCGTCGGCTTACCCACAGGAGATCAAGGTATGGTGGACCCTCCTGGCTACATCACTGGACGAAGCACCTCTCGTTAAGGCGGAGCTTTTGAGACGCCAAGAAGACCTGGCGCTGGAGGCTGTGGAGCATAGCCTGGTGTCGGAGCGGCAGGAAGTGACGGAGTGCCAGGCGGCTACGGCTGAGGATGTCGCTGCTGCCTGAGAGGCCAGCTGGAGGTTGAGGAGAGGGTGGTGAAGGCATGCGCGGACTGGCTAAAGAGCACCGCCTGAAGCCGAAGCTGGTTGAAGCTGAGCTCGAGGGCAAGACCACCGCCCTGAAGGTGAAGCCAAAATCTGTGGAACAACGTGAGAGGGCCGCCAAGGAGGATCTGGCCTCTTCTGAGTCTGCCTTGGCTTCTGCCCGTGCTGAGTTATCCTCCCTTCAACAGCAGGTCAAGGATACCGCGTACCTTGCGGGACGCTGTAGCGCGAGCACGACTCGATGCTCCAGGATCTCAAAATCAGACCTAACCACGCCTTGAGGACCGTGTGCAACGAGAACGGTCCTCATCCACATGAGAACGACTACGCCAGCCACCTCAACTTCTTCATCGACATTGTGACCCGCTTGGATGATCGGGCCGCGAGGGCTAGCTAGCTTGTTGGGGAGTGGAGCCAGGGTCTTCTTGGGCATGTGTTCTCGCGTGTCTTCAGCAACCTTCTCAACCGTGATTAATACTTTGACTTCAATGTTGTGCTAGCCCCCGTGCCCGCAGTTACTCAGGACAGACTGGCCAGGTGGGTGAATGACCATGTGGACGCGCTGGTGGAAGAATTTTCTCTGGAGGACGACAAGGTGGTGATTGCGAACAGAGAAGGTGGCGCAGGCGGCGATGATGAAGAGGATGGTCGCGATGATGCAAGCAGCACGAGCAGCGCGGATGGGGACGATGAAGAAGGCGTATCCAGTTAGGCCCGCATTCCTTTGCTTCAACCTGTATGACCAAAACTAGAGCCCATCCTCGTGAGAGCGTTTTTAAAAGGGGGGGGGCTTTTAATGTATGTAATCAGGAAATGCTTTTGGAGTAGCGTACGGGGTGCGCGCCAGCAGGTCTACGGGCTTCCCCAGCGGGGTAGTTGCTATGAGTTATCTTTGGCTCCGCGAGTTTCGTGTGAGTCCTGATGTCGCAACGGCGCTTGTTCTCTCGAGGCGGTCCTCTCTCGCAATGGTCCGAGCCTCCCAAGGAGCCTGCTGACTTGTGCCAGAGTATTTCACCAGGGACAAACTGCTAGGCCACGGCAAGGTGCGCTCGTGGTGGCCGCAGGCTCGGCCCCAGAGGGGATCGCTTGCATGCCCGGGGCTGGCCCGGTCATGCTTGACGCGGGCGCACCGCTCCCAGCCCCCGCTCGCAAGGAGCTCGGGGGAGGGGCAGCAGGCATGAGTCCCGCTCAAAAACACGAAACCAGAAAACGAGAGAACGACGTACATCAAGAAAATTTCCCCCGTTTTTCTTTTGGTAAACACACAAGAATCAAGTTCAATCTGAAAAGCCGGCGAAATGGGTACAAAAAGAGGGGTGAAAGCAAAAAGCCACGTCCAGCGCCTAGTTAGTCTTTGGGTCTTCTCACAAGTGCAGAGATAAGTGCTTCCACTGGGCGTGGGCATAGTCATTGGGGGACAGTGTTGACGGCCAGCACAGAGCATGGTGCTTCCACTAGGATGTGGGTGGGAACCCCCGTGATGCCCCAGGGTGGCACTCAGGGGACTCCGGGGCGTGTACAACCCCACTCATTATTACGTGAGAGTGTCACGAGCGGAGACCTTCACAGGACGGAGTCTTGCTTCATGTCACCCGATGAGGGCCCCGCCCTGTGCCACCCTCGACCAGCGTTGGGGCGTCCGGAAACCAGGACGAGACCAAGGAGCAAGTAGGATGCTGGCGGCGCCCTCGGCGACCGTAGGCCCTCTGCCGGGCGGAAGGGCTTGCCGGCACCTTCCTTGGCGGGGGACCTACCTCCAAGCAGCTCTTGCTCCGTGTAGCGCGGGGGAGGCCCTGGCCCCGGGCTCGCCCCACACCACTCCCAAGGCCCTTCGCCCTCCTGCGGCTGGGCCACCGCCCTGGGAGCCCTGGTGGTGGCTGCGGCCTGGTCCACCTGCGATCCATGGTTATTGCAAGCATGCTCTTGAGGCGTTAGCTATACCAAGTGGTTGTTGCTATCAAAGGCGGTGGTGGAGCGCTACAGCGGCTCGCAAGGAGCCTCGGCCTTGTGTACCCTAGTGCCCAGCCTGGCGTGGGGGATCGGCTGGGGCCTTCTCCCGAAGCGTACCTCAGGTCCATTGCGACGGGCACGTAGGCTTCCGGGCTGGCCACACCTGAGTCGCTGCCCGGTTGCCTCGTGCTTCCGTCCCCCGCGATCGACATCAGGTCCTGATGACCGAGGGCTGGTGCCCCAGCGCGGCCCCAGGGGAGGTTGCTCGGGGTCGCCCCGCCCCGGGGTGACATGGTCATAGTGGTGCGGGTCGCGCCGTGAGGTAGGCCAATGCCGACAGCCTCTTTAGGGGTCCCGCGCGGGGTGTGGCGAGGGTGAGTGCGCACCCCCACTAGCTTGCGATGTGGGAAAGGTGCAGAGCGGTGTTGTGCCCCTGTATGTCGCATCTAGTAACTCGGGAGCTCGCTCCAGCAGGGCGTCGTGGCTTCTTTCCGCCAGCCTCCACCTTAGCTGATCTCGAGCAACGATGACCGCGGCTCGCATGTTTGCCTGCTCCCACCAAGTGTGCATTGCTGTCTCCATGGTGTAGCTTGAAGACCGCGCGGCGGCGCGATTGCGACGCGGCGTGACAGGGGGGCGCGCCTCCCGCGGCCGGCAGCACCAGGTTTAGCGCGAGCCACGAGCAGCGCAGAGTGGAGATCTTCCTCATCTACAGACGCTGTCGGAGCGTCCCGGACAACCCAATTCTCAACTTGGGCTCTCGGGGCGTCGGTCATGGTGTCGGAGTAGAGGTGGATCGATCGACGGAAGAGTAGACCCGACGCACCGTTACCTGGCGCGCCAAATGTATGATTTCGGGTTCCACAAAACATTGATAGGTTCGAACTCTGGGGTGCATGCGGAGATCTCAACCTACCCAGCCTCCCTACTCGTGATCCTCATAGCCTAGCGCGTCGAGCTCAAAGGGACAGAGAGACACATTAGTTTATCTTGGTTCGGGCCACCTTGCGGTGTAATACCCTACACCAGCTTTCTGGTGGATTGCCTCAGGGGGGAAGAGGATGAACTGGAACACTGGATGAATTGTCTCAGGAGGTGAGGTGTTCTTGAGCTCAAGAGAGCTGGTGAAGGAGGAATGGCTTCGCTCCATTTGGATCGGTCCCTTCTATGGTGGTGGCTAAGTCCTATTTATAGTGGCCTTGGTGCTCTTCCCAAATGTTCGCAGGAAGGGATCCCACAATGGCCAGATTTGGAGGGGGACAAGAAGTACATCCTAAACTGCGCCAAGTGGTCTTCGCCTGCAAAAGCCTTTGGTTGTGACGCTGCGGTGGGCTCCATGATGACATCCGTCCTATCGTCTTGGCGGTCTTGGTCTTGTTGTACCACAATGGATCCTTTGGCTGATTCCTCGGGACTCCGCACCTGCTGCTTGCCTCCTTTCAACCAAAAAAGGAAATGGGTACTCTGTGCCTGCTGGCGCCCGCCTGGCCTTGATCATCATGGCTCATGTCAGCTGAGCCTCATGAGGTGCACCTTGCATAGAAGTCTCTGCTCCTTGGGAGCCAGCCTGGGGAAGCTGACCCCCTTGGAGGTCTTGGTGTCGCTCGCCTCGCGAGGCTTGGCCCCTCGCAAGGGTCTTGAGTTGTCGATGCGGAAGCTGGGCTATACCAGGCCGTCAATAGAGCCACACAATGGGCCGCGGGTAGGCAAATCTGGGTACCCCCGTAACCAGAATGCCTATAGTTACTCCCGAGTTGATGTTCTTCATAACCTCTTCTACCGCTTCAAAAGTCTCGACAATGAAAATGTTCAGCAAACCTTTGATCGCCTCACTGACATCTCAAATGAGCTTTAAGAACTTGGTGCCAATGATATCACCGATCATGAGGTGGTGAAGAAATGCTGAGATCACTTGATTCCTCATTCGATACTCTTGCACTGATGATTCAAGAGCGAGGAGACTACAAGTCACTAGATCCTGCTGATATCCTCGAGAGGCTAAATACTCATGAGTCCCAACTTGCTGAAAAGAGAGACCTCTAAGGGCCGAGCTATGGAAGATCACGCGTACGGAAGGCCAAGGTAGTCTCTGAATCTGAAGGTGAAAATTATGGTAGCAGCCTTGGTGATCTTGAAGAACTGTGTCAGGAGCTTGCAATGCTCGTGAAGACATTCCAGAAGTTCTCTCGGCGTGGTCGCTTTAGAAAATCCTCAAGAAGTGACAATTCCTCATCCCGTAACTACAAGAAGAGGACTTGCCACAAATGCAAGAAGCCTGGCCACTTCATGTCTGATTGTCCTCAGTGGGAAAAGGAATCAAAGAAGAAGAAGTACATGGATGATGATTCTGATGACTCAAAGAAGAAGAAGAAATCTACAAAGTCCTCATCGTCAAAATCTTCAAAGTCTTCATCTCACAAGAAGAGTAGTTCCAAGATGGCTTGGTCATTTATTGTCAAGGAAATAGACTCTGAAGCTGAATTTGAGGAAAATGTGGAACAGAAGGAATTTGAGGAGTCAGACGCTGGTGTGGTGAGCCTAGCCCTTGCTGTTGTTTACATTAGCAAGTCCATCTTCAATGCTTGAGAAAATGACCTCCCCAACACTACTGGCAATGGCGTCGATGACTATGCTCCCACCTATTTCTTCATGGCAAAAGGTGCCCAGGTACTCAAACATCCCCCTCTGAATCTAGTGAGGATCAATTTGATGAAAATCTCAAACCTAGCTATTCCAAACTTGCGAAGGTTGCTATGAAACAACAAAAGGCTTTGGAAAAGGTTCAAAATCTGCTAGACAAAAGCGATGACCTGTTGGGTGAGGAATTGAATAGAACTAAAACTTTAACTAATAACCTTCAGAGACTTCGGTTTAAGTTTGATAATCTTTAGGGTCATTATAACTCTCTCTTAACCGATCATGAGAAGCTTTCTTATGAATTTCTTCAGAGAAAGCAAGATCTTGAGAAGTTAAAAGTGAGTTATGAAGATCTTCAAAAGGAAAATGATTCATTGCTTGCTCAAAAGATCAGTTCTGCCTAGGGAGAATTTATTCCACCATCTTTGAAATGCATTGAGCATGAATTTGCTAATTCTTCACCTGAATGTTCACATGCTTCTATTGCTGCAAATTCTTCAACTATCTCTATGGTCACAAATTCCTCATCTAAGGATACCACATGTATCACTGATGATAATGTAGGGTTGAAGGAATTGTATGTGGCAGGCATATACAAAAGCCTCAAAGGGCATCAGACTCTTTGTGATGTGCTCAAAAAGCATATCTTGAACATGAACCATAGGAAAGAGGGTATTGCCTTTGAGAGGAAACTCAATGCTGATGGGACCTACTGGAAACCTAAGCAGTATCCCAAAACCTCAAGGTTTGCTGTGAAAGGACCTCGGTAGATCCATGCACATTATCTGGCTTTACTTGTGAATCTTCATATTCCTCTGATGAGTCATTTGGCTCCAACTGTAAATTGTTCAAAAATAAGAATGGTTAAGTATTTGCTCGATATGTTGGAACTAACTGCAGGAACGGTACCCTATGAAGAAAATCCGGGTTCCCGAAAGGTGGCTTGAAAGTCTCCAGGTGAATGTTATCATGACAACACCTGTGAAGAATAGGAACCCCAGATCAAATTCTTCATATGGATCCAAGTCCTCATATGGACCAAATTCTTCATCAGAATCAAATTCCTCACGTGCATCCAAATCTTCATATCAACATCATCATGCTAACACTTTTGTTCCGGAGGGAAAGTCAAAAGGCTATGAATATGTGCATTATTATTCAAACCATTATGTTCATAAGTCCTCGAACAATTTCTCTGCTTATTCATATGCTTACCCTAACCCATCTTTTGTGAAACGAAGTGCACTGGCTTCAATGCCATCTTTCTCTTATGGAGCTCATAGAATGATGAACTCTTTGCCACCCCTGTAGATGTGGGTGGTGAAGAAAAAGAACTAATCTCTTATGCACGGTCAGGTCTCCAGACAAACTTAATCGTCTTAAGAATTTGCTAGAGACCTGAATATTCTTGAATGGACGTAAGCTAATCATGATGAAATGAATCACACAAATCTCACGTCCTCATATTGTTGGGGAACGTAGTAATTTCAAAAAAATTCCTACGCACACGTTAGATCATGGTGATTCATAGCAACGAGAGTGGAGAGTGTTGTCCATGTACCCTCGTAGACCAAAAGCGGAAGCGTTAGAACAACGCGGTTGATGTAGTCGTACGTCTTCACGATACGACCGATCCAAGTACTGAACGTACGGCACATCCGAGTTCAGGACAAGTTCAGCTCGATGACGATCCCCGTACTCCGATCCAGCAGGGTGTCGGGGATGAGTTCCGTCAGCATGACGGCGTGGTGACGGTGATGATGTTCTACCGACGCATGGCTTCACCTAAGGACCGCAATGATATGACCGAGGTGGAATATGGTGGAGGGGGGCACCGCACACGGCTAAGGAACGATCACGAAGATCAACTTATGTCTCATGGGGTGCCCCCTCCTTCGTATATAAAGGGGGGGAGGAGGAGGTGGCCGGCCAAGGGGGTGGCGCGCCCTAGGGGTGGGAAACCTACTCCAAGTAGCTTTGCCCCTCCCTTTGCTAGTCTAAGAAGGAGGGGGAAGGAAGGAGTGGGAGAGGGGAAAGGCAAGGGGGCGCCACCTCCCCCCTTCCTTGTCCTATTCGGACACAAGGGGAGGGGGCGCCCCTCTTGCCTTGGCCGGCCCCTCTCTCTCCACTAGGGCCCAACAAGGCCCATTAGTTCCGGGGGGGGGGGTTCCGGTAACCCCTGGTACTCCGATGTATATCCGATAACCCCCGGAACTATTCCGGTGTCTGAATATAGTCGTCCAATATATCAATCTTTATGTCTCGACCATTTCGAGACTCCTCGTCATGTCCGTGATCACATCCGGGATTCCGAAAAACCTTCGGTACTTCAAAAACTATAAACTCATAATATAATTGTCATCGTAACGTTAAGCGTGCGGACTCTACGGGTTCGAGAACTATGTAGACATGACCTAGAACTGTTTCCGGTCAATAACCAATAGTGGAACCTGGATGCTCATATTGGCTCCTACATATTCTTCGAAGATCTTTATCGGTCAAACCGCATAACAACATACGTTGTTCCCTTTGTCATTAGTATGTTACTTGCCCGAGATTCGATCATTGGTATCCAATACCTAGTTCAATCTCGTTACCGACAAGTCTCTTTACTTGTTAAGTAATGCATCATTCCGTAACTAACTCATTAGCTACATTGCTTGCAAGGCTTATAGTGATGTACATTACCGAGAGGGCCCAGAGATACCTCTCCGACAGTCGGAGTGACAAATCCTAATCTCGAAATACGTCAACTCAACAAGTACCCTTGGAGACACCTGTAGAGCACCTTTATAATCACCCAGTTACGTTGTGACGTTTGGTAGCACACAAAGTGTTCCTCTGGTAAACGGGAGTTACATAATCTCATAGTCATAGGAACATGTATAAGTCATGAAGAAAGCAATAGCAACATACTAAACGATCAAGTGCTAAGCTAACAGAATGAGCCAGCTCAATCACATCATTCTCCTAATGATGTGATTCCGTTAATCAAATGACAACTATATTTGATTTACGAGCTAGTCAAGTAGAGGCATACTAGTGACACTATATTTGTCTTTATATTCACACATGTATTATGTTTCCGGGTAATACAATTCTAGCATGAATAATAAACATTTATCATGATATGAGGAAATAAATAATAACTTTATTATTGCCTCTAGGGCATATTTCCTTCAGTCTCCCACTTGCACTAGAGTCAATAATCTAGATTACACAGTAATGATTCAAACACCCATGGATTCTTGGTGATGATCATGTTTTGCTCATGGAAGTGGCTTAGTCAACGGGTCTGCAACATTCAGATCCGTATGTATCTTGCAAATCTCTATGTCTCCCACCTGGACTTGGTCCCGGATGGAATTGAAGCGTCTCTTGATGTGTTTGGTCCTCATGTGAAATCTGGATTCCTTCGCCAAGGCAATTGCACCAGTATTGTCACAGAAGATCTTCATTCGTCTCGATGCACTAGGTATGACACCTAGATCAGAAATGAACTCCTTCATCCAGACTCCTTCATTGTTGCTTCTGAAGCAGCTATGTACTCCGCTTCGCATGTAGATCCTGCTACGATGCTTTGTTTAGAACTGCACCAACTTACAGCTCCACCGTTTAAAAAAACACATATCTGGTTTGCTATTTAGAATCGTCCGGATCAGTGTCAAAGCTTGCATCAACGTAACCATTTACGACTAGCTCTTTGTCACCTTCATAAACAAGAAACATATCCTTAGTCCTTTTCAGGTATTTGAGGATGTTCTTGACCGATGTTCAGTGATCCACTCCTGGATTACTTTGGTACCTCCCTGGCTAACTAATAGCAAGGCACACATCAGGTCTGGTACACAGCATTGCATACATGATAGAGCCTATGGCTGAAGCATAGGGAACTCCTTTCATTTTCTCTCTATCTTCTGTAGTGGTCGGGAATTGAGTCTGACTCAACTTCACACCTTGTAATACAGGCAAGAATCCTTTCTTTGCCTGATCCATTTTGAACTTTTTCAAAACTTTATCAAGGTATGTGCTTTGTGAAAGTCTAATCAAGCGTCTTGATCTATCTCTATAGATTTTGATGCCCAATATGTAAGCAGCTTCACCGAGGTCTTTCATTGAAAAACTTTTATTCAAGTATCCCTTTATGCTATCCAGAAATTCTATATCATTTCCAATTAACAGTATGTCATCTACATATAATATCAGAAATGCTACAGAGCACCCACTCACTTTCTTGTAAATACAGGCTTCTCCAAAGTCTGTATCAAACCATATGCTTTGATCACACTATCAAAACGTGTATTCCAACTCCGAGATGTTTGCACCAGTCCATAGATGGATCGCTGGAGCTTGCACACTTTGTCAGCACCATTTGGATCGACAAAACCTTCCGGCTGCATCATATACAGCTCTTCTTCCAGAAATCCATTCAGGAATGCAGTTTTCACATCCATTTGCCAAATTTCATAATCATAAAATGCAGCAATTGCTAACATGATCCGGACAGACTTAAGCATCGCTACAGGTGAGAAAGTCTCATCGTAGTGAACCCCTTGAACTTGTCGAAAACCATTCCCAACAAGTCGAGCTTTGTAGACAGTAATATTACCATCAACGTCAGTCTTCTTCTTAAAAATCCATTTATTCTCGATGGCTTGCCGATCATCAGGCAAGTTAACCAAAGTCCACACTTTGTTCTCATACGTGGATCCCATCTCAGATTTCATGGCTTCAAGCCATTTTGCGGAATCTGGGCTCATCATCGCTTCCTCATTGTTCGTAGGTTCCCCATGGTCAAGTAACATGACCTCCAAAATAGGATTACCGTACCACTCTGGTGCAGATCTTACTCTGGTTAAACTACGAGGTTCTGTAGTAACTTGTTCTGAAGTTTCATGATCATCATCATTAGCTTCCTCACTTATTGGTGTAGTCGTCATAGGAACTAGTCTCTATGATGAACTATTTTCCAATAAAGGAGCAGGTACAGTTACCTCATCAAGTTCTACTTTCCTCCCACTCACTTATTTCGAGAGAAACTCCTTCTCTAGAAAGGATCCATTCTTTGCAACAAATGTCTTGCCTTTGGATCTGTGATAGAAGGTGTACCCAATAGTTTCCTTTGGTTATCCTATGAAGACACATTTCTCCGATTTGGGTTCGAGCTTATCAGGTTGAAGCTTTTTTACATAAGCATCGCAGCCCCAAACTTTAATAAATGACAACTTTGGTTTCTTGCCAAACCACAGTTCATAAGGCGTCGTCTCAACGGATTTTGATGGTGCCCTATTTAACGTGAATGCGGCCGTCTCTAAAGCAAAACCCCAAAACGATAGCGGTAAATCAGTAAGAGACATCATAGATAGCACCATATCTAGTAAAGTACGATTACGATGTTCGGACACATCATTACGCTGTGGTGTTCCGGGTGGCGTGAGTTGTGAAACTATTCCGCATTGCTTCAAATGTAAGCCAAACTCGTAACTCAAATATTCTCCTCCACGATCAGATCATAGAAACTTTATTTCTTGTTACGATGATTTTCAACTTCACTCTGAAATTCTTTGAACTTTTCAAATGTTTCAGAGTTATGTTTCATTAAGTAGATATACCCATATCTGCTCAAATCATCTGTGAAGGTGAGGAAATAACTATATCCGCCACGATCCTCAACATTCATTGGACCACATACATCAGTATGTATGATTTCCAACAAACCAGTTGCTCTCTTCATAGTACCGGAGAACAGTGTTTTAGTCATCTTGCCCATGAGGCATGGTTCGCAAGTACCAAGTGATTCATAATCAAGTGATTCCAAAAGGCCATCAGTATGGAGCTTCTTCATGCGCTTTACACCAATATGACCTAAACGTCAGTGCCAAAAGTAAGTTGCACTATCATTATCAACTCTGCATCTTTTGGCTTCAACATTATGAATATGTGTATCACTTCTATTGAGATTCATCAAAAATAGACTACTCTTTAAAGGTGCATGACCGTAAAATATATTACTCATATAAATAGAACAACCAATATTCTCGGATTTAAAATAATAACCGTCTCGCATCAAACAAGATCCAGATATATTGTTCATGCTCAACGCTGGCACCAAATAACAATTATTTAGGTCTAAAACCAATCCTGAAGGTAGATGTAGAGGTAGCGTGCCGACGGCGATCACATCGACTTTGGAACCATTTCCCACGCATATCGTCACCTCGTCCTTAGCCAGTGTCCGCTTAATCTGTAGTCCCTGTTTCGAGTTGCAAATATTAGCAACAGAACCAGTATCAAATACCCAGGTGCTACTGCGAGCTCTGGTAAGGTACACATCAATAACATGTATATCACATATACCTTTGTTCACCTTTCCATCCTTCTTATCCGCCAAATACTTGGGGCAGTTCCGCTTCCAGTGACTAGTCTGCTTGCAGTAGAAACACTCAGTCTTAGGCTTAGGTCCAAACTTGGGTTTCTTCTCCTGAGCAGCAACTTGTTTTCTGTTCTTCTTGAAGTTCCCCTTCTTTTTCCCTTTGCCCTTTTTCTTGAAACTGGTGGTCTTATTGACCATCAACACTTGATGCTCCTTCTTGATTTCTACCTCCGTAGCTTTTAGCATTGCGAAGAGCTCGGGAATTGTCTTGTCCATCCCTTGCATATTATAGTTCATCACGAAGCTCTTGTAGCTTGGTGGCAGTGATTGAAGAATTCTGTCAATGACGCTATCATCCGGAAGATTAACTCCTAGTTGAATCAAGTGATTTTTATACCCAGACATTCTGAGTATATGCTCACTGACAGAACTATTCTCCTCCATCTTGCAGCTATAGAACTTGTTGGAGACTTCATATCTCTCAATCCGGGCATTTGCTTGAAATATTAACTTCAACTCCTGGAACATCTCATATGCTCCATGACGTTCAAAACATTGTTGAAGTCCCGGTTCTAAGCCGTAAAGCATGGCACACTGAACTATCGAGTAGTCATCAACTTTGCTGTGCCAGACGTTCAAAACATCTGGTGTTGGTCCTGCAACAGGTTTGGCACCCAGCGGTGCTTCCAGGACGTAATTCTTCTGTGCAGCAATGAGGATAATCCTCAAGTTACAGACCCAGTCCGTGTAATTGCTACCATCATCTTTCAACTTTGCTTTCTCAAGGAACGCATTAAAATTGAACAGAACAACAGCACGAGCCATCTATCTACAACAAACATAGACAAGCAAAATACTATCAGGTACTAAGTTCATGATAAATTTAAGTTCAATTAATCATATTACTTAAGAACTCCCACTTAGATAGACATCTCTCTAATCATCTAAGTGATCATGTGATCCAAATCAACTAAACCATAACCGATCATCACGTGAAATGGAGTAGTTTTCAATGGTGAAGATCACTATGTTGATCATATCTACTATATGATTCACGCTCGACCTTTCGGTCTCAGTGTTCCGATGCCATATCTGCATATGCTAGGCTCGTCATGTTTAACCTGAGTATTCTGCGTGTGCAAAACTGGCTTGCACCCGTTGTAGATGGACGTAGAGCTTATCACACCTGATCATCACGTGGTGTCTGGGCACGACGAACTTTGGCAACGGTGCATACTCAGGGAGAACACTTTTATCTTGAAATTTAGTGAGAGATCATCTTGTAATGCTACCGTCAATCAAAGCAAGATAAGATGCATAAAAGATAAACATCACATGCAATCAAATATAAGTGATATGATATGGCCATCATCATCTTGTGCTTGTGATCTCCGTCTCCGAAGCACCGTCATGATCACCATCGTCACCGGCGTGACACCTTGATCTCCATCGTAGCATCGGTGTCGTCTCGCCAACTATTGCTTCTACGACTATTGCTACCCTTTAGTGATAAAGTAAAGCAATTACAAGGCGATTGCATTTCATACAATAAAGCGACAACCATATGGCTCCTGCCAGTTGCCGATAACTCGGTTACAAAACATGATAATCTCATACAATAAAATATAGCATCACGTCTTGACCATATCACATCACAACATGCCCTGCAAAAACAAGTTAGACGTCCTCTACTTTGTTGTTGCAAATTTTATGTGGCTGCTACGGGCTGAGCAAGAACCGTTCTTACCTACGCATCAAAACCACAACGATAGTTCGTCAAGTTAGTGTTGTTTTAACCTTTGCAAGGACCGGGCATAGCCACACTCGGTTCAACTAAAGTTGGAGAAACAGACACCCGCTAGTCACCTGTGTACAAAGCACGGAGGTAAAACCAGTCTCGCGTAAGCGTACGCGTAATGTTGGTCCGGGACGCTTCATCCAACAATAACGCTGAACCAAAGTATGACATGCTGGTAAGCAGTATGACTTGTATCAGAGCCGCGTTGATTGTAGGACATGATAGGCAGTTAGTGCGTTAGTGGAACGTTAGGTAGTTTCATCTGAGTGTCGGTAGTCTTAGAAATTGATTATTGCATTTCATGCTTGTTTATCTGTTGTTATTACTAACCATCTGATGATTGTGAGTGTAGATGGCTCCAGTTCTGATCTTGAACCATCCTGAGCCAGCTTCGTACACATCACCGCACCTACTTCAGAACATGTGGTGATGACTCTACCCAAAGGGTGCTGATCCAGTTATTAGGTGTAATGGGAGCATCTGGCCGGTTCGTTGTATGAGTATTATGATGACGTCACTCTACACCACAGTTCCCCTTCCGGTGCTTACACTCGTTCCTCTAAGGGTGGTTTCGCTTCTACGCTATCTCAGGCGGTCCAGTTTGCTGCTATCTAGGCCGTTGTAGACTTGTGCTACTACGAGGTTCACATGCACACCCACCCAGGTTTATACTACTACCCATTGTGGGTGTCAAAACCGGCGGACCTCGGGTAGGGGGTCCCGAACTATGCATCTAAGGCTAATGGTAACAGGAGGCAGGGGACACGATGTTTTACCCAGGTTCAGGCCCTCTCAATGGAGGTAATACCCTACTTCCTGCTTGATTGATCTTGATGATATGAGTATTACAAGAGTTGATCTACCATGAGATCGTAGAGGCTAAACCCTAGAAGCTAGCCTATGATTATGATTGTTGTTGTCCTATGGACTAAACCCTCCGGTTTATATTGACATTGGAGGGGGCTAGGGTTACACAGAGTCGGTTACAGAGAAGGAGATCTACATATCCGAATTGCTAAGCTTGCCTTCCACACAAAGGAGAGTCCCATCCGGACACGGGACGAAGTCTTCAATCTTGTATCTTCATAGTCTAACAGTCCGGCCAAAGTATATAGTCCGGCTGTCCGAGGACCCCTTAATCCAGGACTCCCTCAGTAGCCCCTGAACCAGGCTTCAATGAGGACGAGTCCGGCACGCAGATTGTCCTCGGCATTGCAAGGACGGTTCCTTCTCGGAATACTCCATAGAAGACTTTTAACACGAGAATCGTGTCTGGCTCTGCTAAACAAATTCCACATACCACCGTAGAGAGTACAATATTCCACAAATCTAATTTGCTGACAGCTTCTTATAGCATGATAGCATGCCACGGTCCTGTCATTATTCGAACCGTTTTTCACAACCAGCTACTTCACATAATGCGAGCCGGTTTCCTTGACACGTCTTGTCGAAGCAAAGATCTAGTCCCCTTATCGCGGGATTATCACAATACGGGCATGGGTAACCCAACCATGCCATCAATCATTGCGCTTGTGGAATAAGCGATTTTAACGGGCGAGTGGGGAGGTGCACAGTTTCTACCGCCTTTATAAAGAGATAGGGATTCTCCTCTTTCACCCATGCCTTCTTCTTCCTCCATTCATCCATCCTCGCGCGCTCGAGCTCCAGCGCCCCAGTTCTCACCTTCTCCATACAGCCATTCCAAACATGTCCGGAGCAGGAGGCAAGTGGATGGCCTCCTCCGTCAAGGAGGACATTACAAAGCTCTGGGAGGCCGGATACTTGGCCGCAGACATTGCGCACCGGCTCCCAGACGCAGGGCAGATCGTTCCGACTCCACAACCCCACGTGAGGGTTGTGTTCCTCACCCACTTCGTCCGCGGACTGGAATTCCCCCTCCACCCATTCATCCGCGGGCTCATGTTTTACTATGGGTTAGACTTTCATGATCTGGCCCCTAATTTTATCCTCAACATCTCGACGTTTATCGTTGTGTGCGAGGGCTTCCTTCGCATCAAACCGCACTTTGGTCTGTGGCTGAAAATCTTCAACGTGAAGCCAAAGATAGTGGTTGGCCAGCAAGCGAAGTGTGGAGGCGCTATGGTGGGCAAGATGCCCAGCGTCACCAGGATCGAGGGCTCCTATGTGGAGACCATAAAGGGGTGGCAGTCGGGGTGGTTCTACATCACCGATCCGCGCGACGCCAACTGGGTGGCGGCCCCCGAATTCTGATCTGGCATCCCCATGCGGCTCACCTCCTGGAAGAAGAAGGGCTTAGCCTCGGGCGCGCCCGCCGAGCTGACCGGACTCCAGAACTGTGCCAAAAATATGATAAGCAAGAAGATAAAAATTGCCAACGTGGTCCAGGTCATGCTCTTTCACCGGATTCTCCCGTGTGAAATACGGGTATTCAACCTGTGGGAGTTTGATGCGGCCCAACACCAGACACTGCGAGAGCTCTTCGACACGATGCACAAAGACGTCTAGAAGGTGTTATTCAAGGCCAGTGAAGTTCCTCCTCCCACCACTGAGGACCGCGGACTCAGCACCAAGCGCCACGCCAATTCGGTAAGAATTCTATATTTCACGAGATGTTCCTTTCCTCAGTATATTCATGGGAGGAATATAAGCCGTCTTCTGGGATGGGCGCCGTCAAGTCCCGCAACGCAGCTTCGAGTGGGTCTCGAGTGTCTCCATTCGAGCGCTCGCCACTATTAATGACAAGCGCCTCCGTGATGGTGCTTCCGCCGCTGTGCTCGCGAGGAGGCGGCTCGTCGTAGATCACCACGTTAGTGGGGAACGCATCAAGGGATGCCGTGTCGGAGTCGACGATCATCGGGTCGGTGGAGCCAACAGACTCCAGGTCCACAGGAGGCTCGCTGGTGAGGTGAAGCTGGTCGAGGAGGATGACGAGGCGGCTCCCGGGGCAGCTGGTGCTCGCGTCGGAGGCTGGCTCGTCGGAGAGGTGAATCTTGCCAACGCGTTCAGCGAGGCATCTCGCCGCGCAGACGATCTCAGCGCCATGCAGGGCGTCGAGGCTGACACCGTCAGGCGTGTTGGGCTAGCTTCGCTCGCCGGGAAGGAACAAGGTTCCCGTCTAAAGCAGGTCTCCAGGAGACGGTGCACGTCGCACAACAGTGGGCGCCAAATGTCGGGGTTTGGGTGCGACATATGCCAAAGGATGGCTTATCATGGTGGGAGCAAGTAAAACATCCCTGGTGACCGGAAGTGGGATGAGGTGTAGACACGAACGCCGGCGGACATTACCCAGGTTCGGGTCTCTCCTAGGAGATAACACCCCTGGTCCTGCTCTGCGGGGTCTCCGCGTGATCCCTAAAGGCACAAGTGATACAAGTTGCTCCTTGAGTTGTGTGCTAGAGGAAGGAGAAGGCAAGGCTAGCTCTCTCCTGCCCTAGGTATGTGTCTAGGTCTAATGGGGTGGGAACCCTTTGCATGGGTGCCTTGGAGGTTTATATAGGCCTACCCCCCAGGGGTACAATGGTAATCTGGCTGGCTGCTGGGCCCGGCTGTCAGCGTCTCCGGCCTCCGGCTTCTCCGCCGACTGCTGGGGCCCGCCGCCTGGTGGGCCTCGCCGACCGGTCTGGTACAGAGCTGATAGGACGCCGCCGCCGCTGGCGTGTCTGGTTGGTGGCTGGTCAGTGTAGCCGTGCTGCTAATGACGCTGGCTTGGTCATCTCAGTGTAGCTACAGTCCCTGCCGCCTGGTGGGAGATCACTGTAGCCACACCTGGTCTCCTCAAGTTAATGGCGCACGGGCTTCGAGGGAGGGGGCGGCCGCTTGCTAGAGGCCGGCCGTCCTCCGGTCCGTCTGGTTTGGCGTGCACCGTCTTCTGGGATGTCCCTGCCCGGTAGGGCCCGCAGCCTGCGGGCCGTACCGACAAGCCGTCATGGGGAGAGGGGCTCCGCCTGCCCAGAGTGACGTCAGGGGAGAGTGGCAACAGTGTCATGCCATGTGGACATCTCCGCCAGGATTCCGGGGCGAGGGCTTCACTGTTGCCATGCCCCGTCTCGTCCTCTTGATGGGGGCACAAACTCTGAGTGTGCGCGGTGCCCGTCTGCCAGATGCCATCTTCCACAGAAGCCGGCCGGCTGGGGCCGGCCGCTCGTGATTCCGTCTATTGGTGGTTGGCCGTCCTCTGGCTGCCGGCCGTTGGGCTTGCCAGCTCCTAGAGGGCGGGGCTTCGTCCTGGGGCGTAGCAAGGCGGAGCCGGCCCAAGGTCTTGATAAATTCAGGGACTCGGGTGAGCCTACCCGTGGCCCATTACTCCGACACAATTATTGATGGATTCCACCTCACGAGAGTCCTCATGGACGGCGACAGCCATCTTAACCTGCTCTATCAAGACACGGTCCACAAAATGGGTATTGACTCGTCAAGAATCAAGCCCACCTAAACTACCTTTAAAGGAGTAATAATCGGTGTAGAGGCCCGCTGCATGGGCTCAATCACATTGGAAGTCGTCTTCGGTTCTCCAACAACTTCCGAAGCGAAGAATTGATCTTCGACATCGTCCTTTCTAAAGTGGTTATCATGCACTACTCAGACTAACCGTGTTCGCTTGCTTCAATGCGGCCCCGCAGTATGCCTATCTAAGGCTTAAGATGCCAGGACCATGAGGTGTTATAATAGTCTGTGGAAACATGGAGCGCTCCCTCCGTACCGAGGAGAACTTCGTGGCCCTCGCAGCGGAAGTATAGTGTGATCTCATTAAGCCAAACCCTACATCGACCGTCAAGCCCTCGGACACTGTCAAACGAGTCCGGACTACTCCGTAGACCGACAGTCTAGCTCGCCAGGAGCTCGATTAGCAATTTGGCCTCCGTCTTAGCTCCAACCAAATTGCGGCATATGAACCGCGCGTACATAACTACGCACTCAAAATACCATGGGCAAGGACAAAGGCATATCAAGAATAAAGTCCACAATACGGCTCAACCCTATCTGGATCCTCATATCCTCTTTCTCCTTATTTTTCATTTTTTTCAGGTTCCTTACAACCCACATCACCTTTTGATGGTGCCAAGGGCCCTTTTTTCCTAGCCCCTTATGAAAACCCGGTCATTGATTCTCTCAAAGGATCACACATCAAGGCGAAAAGCAGCGCAGATGCATGGCAGAGTATCTAAAGGATCCTCAAAGATCACATCTTCCCTTTTTACTACATGTACACACCTTTCCCTTGTGCTTGGCATGTAAAATGGCCTCAATGCTTGTAGCATTATCGGTACAAATATTTTTTTACGTATCAATCAGACTATAATGGAAACAGTTTTTCGCCCAACCTATTCGGTACTAGCTTATTTTTTAATCCGTTTTCCCTCTTTTTCTTTCGTCCGATTGTCATGTACACTTCGACACGACTTAACAATCACCAGGGGCTCCATTCAACCACGTACATTACTTAAAATAACATTAGTCCGAACACTTTTATTGTACAATTCGGCGTCCCGAATATAACATTATATGCATCGGCTCCGAATCATGTCTTGGGTCAATTGTTGGGTTGCCCGGATCATGTGGTTACTACCTTACGTTTTGCTTGTTCGGCTAAGGAAGTAAAGGGAGAACTACTGCGATTGTGTTTCTGGTTCATCCGGATAAACACCTCAGTAGCGAAAGCCGAAAACTGACTGTCATGATGCGGTGAGAGCTGGTCAGCTATTCGGTGACTAAGTATAAATCTCTTGGATTTTTTCCGTGTCACACGAAGGACCGGTCTTCACCTGGTCAGGCGTCTACTGCAACCAAGTTCGGATAACGAAACAATACCAGGGGCTACGCCAACAATCTTACTGTCATACTCCTATGGCTAAGTGAGAGTGATAAAGCTGCATAGTCTGATTGTCTGGTTTGCCACACTAACACCTCCTTGCAGGACCAATTTGTTGGGTTAAGCGTGTTCATGTGCTGTTCGGAACACCCCCGTACTACCTACATGGGGGCTGAAGCCAACGAGTAGCCAACTCTCAGACACAGTAAACAGCCGCAAAGGAGGGAAATAATTTTAGACAAAACACACAAAATATTATAAAAAGGCTTTGTTTTTATAATACAAAGTTCCAGCAGCACAGATACATTCATTCAAAAATGATGTCCTTCGAACACTGGCCCTCTACAATGCGTGATCCTTCAAGGACGTCGCCGAAATACCGCTCTAGCGTATGGTGCTCCTTGCCTGCGGGCGGTCCCTCGGTTGCAAGATTGGTGGCATTCATCTTCGCCCATTGCACCTTGACACGGGCGAAGGCCATCTGGGCACCTTCGATACAGACTGACCGCTTTATAGCGTCAAGCCGTGGGAAGGAATGGACTAGCCGCTTCATAAGCCCAAAGTAGCTGCTGGATATGGGTTCGGCTGGCCAAAGACGGACTATAACGTCCTTCTTGGCCAATTCAGCCACCCTATGCAGTTCGGTCAGCTGCTTCAGCTGATCGCTGAGGGGCACTGGATGCTCTGGCACAAGGTACTGGGACCAGAACAACTTCTCTCTTGAGCTCCCCTCTTTGGCTCAGAAGAAATCCGCAGCATCAGCAATAGTCTGGGTAGATCCGCAAACTCTCCTGGAGAACTCCAAATGCGGGTCAGTAAGGTGCACTTTCTCCTTAAAAATTTGCTCTGCATATTGAAGGCCTTACCCGTTGAGATCTGCTTTGCCTCTCGGATCTCCTGACAAGCGCCTTGGGCCTCAACACAAGCCTGCTTCGCACATTGGAGCGCTGTAACAAGTTGAGAGTCTCGATCCGACACCTTGCGTTCCGAGGACTCACATTTGCTTATAGCATCTGTCGGATTACAGGTTCCGCAAACCTTTGAAAGGTTCAAACTCTGGAGTGCATGTGGAGATCTCAACCTACCTAGCCTGCCTACTCGCGATCCTCGTAAGCCTAGCGTGCCGAGCTCGAAGAGACAAAGAGATACAACAATTTATCCTGGTTCGGGCCACCTTGCGATGTAATACCCTACTCCAGTGTTTTGGTTGATTGCCTCAAAGGGCTGAGGATGAACTAGTACAAGGGATGAACATGCGTTAGGAGGTGAGGTGTTCTAGAGCTCAAGAGAGCTAGTGAGGTGGTCGGGTGAGAGTGGATCCGATCACCCTCTATGGTGGTGGCTATGTCCTATTTATAGTGGCCTTGGTCCTCTTCCCAAATGTTGGCGGGAAGGGATCCCACAATGGCCGGATTTGAAAGGGAACAAGTAGCATAGCTTACCTGACTAAAGTGGTCTTTGCCTACGAAAAGCCCTTGCTCATGACGCTGCGGTAGGCGCAGTGATGACCTACGTCCTGCCGTCCTCATGGTCTTGGTCTTGTTACACCAGAATGGAAACCTTTGGCTGATTCCTCGGGACTCAACGCCTGTGGCTTGCCTCCCTTGCACCGAAGAGGAAACTGGTGCTTTGTGCCCGCTGGGGCCCGCCTGGCCTTGGTCGTCATGGCTCATGTCAGCTGAGCCTCGTAAGGTGCACCTTTCATAGAACTCTCCGCCCCTCGGGAGCCAGCCTGAAGAGGACGATCCCCTCGGGGGTCTTGGCGTCATCTGCCTCACGAGGCTTGGCCCCTCGCAAGGGTCTTGAGTCGTTGATGCTTAAGCTGGCCCATACCAGGCTATCGGGGGGCACATGGTGGGCTGCAGGCAGGCAAGTTTGGATACCCCCATATCCAAAATGCCGACAGTAGTCCCCGAGCCCAAGGCGCGCTCGGACATGGCTTCTAGGAAAAGCCAAGGGGCAAGTGCGGAGCACCGCGGGCCCTAACCGCCTGCGGCCTTGATGACGCATGGAGATTGATGGGACGTGGGCGTCTCCACTTCCCCACACTGCCTTTGCAACTGTTTCCGTCTGACAAAAGGGGTGCCGCCTGCTGTAGTGCTTCCATTGCCTTCCCTTCGTCTTTCTCTAGACCCCCTTCTCCCAACACCGAAAGAACTCACCAGATCTACCGATTCTCTCCTCCAGTCTTCCGCCCAATGGATGGTGAGAAGAACAAGACTCTAGCTCTGGCTGCCGGCCTCGCCTAGTACGATCCGGTTCTGACTGCGCCCTCCGTCACCGAGGAGAAGCTCCAGACCGCGCTTCTCCTGACGGCGAGCGAGGATAGTGAGTGGGAGGAGACTGCACTCCGGGTTGCCACCGCCTCACTGAAACCCGCGAACAGTACCTTCTACCCTTTCTTCCTCCACAGCATCTATTCGGTGCTGGTGCCCCCATTCTCCTTCTTCTTCTATGTTGTTCTCCATCATTACGGCCTTCATGCGCTCCACATTCACCCTAATTCCATCCACCTCCTTTACATCTTCGCCTTGTACTATGAGGCATTCGTGGGGGTGATGCCCTCCCTCGCCATGCTCTGCCACTTCTTCCTCCGCATGGCCGGCGACTGACCCGCTGGGTGCGTTGGCTTCTTTACGGCTCCGGGCGGCAACGCGATCTCCTGCGTCGGGAAGAAGGTGGAGGATGCCCTGAAGAGGTGGGTCCTAATGGACGCCAAGTGCTCACGGGACCTCATGGAGCTGTCGACTGAGCTCCCCTCCTCTGAGAAGGGTTGGCTTTCTGAGAAGATCACCGACCCTTCCCTGAAGCCATTGATGAGGAAGATGGAGGAGGACCTGAAGAACGAGAAGCTGACAGGGGCCATGATTCTTAAGGCGTTCCAGATGCAATGCCTAGCGCCGCTCCAGGATCACTCTTGCCCCTTGTGGAAGCTTGGGGGCGCCGAAGACAAGATCCGCCTGCGCCAGGACGCCCTTCCCGAGGAGGAGCTAAGCAAGGTGTCGCTTTACTTGACAAGGAAGGATCCGAGCGGTCCTCCGGAGGAATTGCTCCCGCTGTACAGCCGAGTCGATGGGGTGGAGGTTGTTGCGGCCATGCCAGTCTTCGACGAGTTCGGGCCCGTGCTAACGGGACCTCCCCCGCCGCCCGCCTCCTTGGTGAACCTGTCCTCTGGTGACCATTCCTCCGAGGCCACCGAGGGGGAGGGCGAGGGGGAATCCTCTGCCCCGAGGCAGAGGGAGCTCCTCCGCAACTTCCCTGATGATGATGACGATGATGCGCCTCCGGTGATGGAGCTGGCTTGCCCCTCCAGGGTCACCATGAGATCCGAGGCGGCCTCCTCGAAGCAGCCAAAGCGATCGGCCGTGGAGAAGGGCAGCACTGCATTGATCCCTGGGTAGTACTCCGCCTTTGCCAGCAGCATCCAGAGTGGCGCCGACCGCATGCTCCCCTTCTCCCAAAAGTGCAGCTCCGCCAGCCCCGGCGAATCCACCGCTGTTGGGCCTGAAGAGGAACTACATCTTCTCTGACCAGTGAGTGCTTTCCCTTGATCTTGCTGTTGATTCCTAATGCCATTCTTAGCATCTCCATCCCTTGTTAGGTAGCAGTCGGCGAAGAAGAAGAAGGAGGATGCTGAGGTTGCCCTGGTCGAGTGCGTCGACGTGGCCGCTGCAGCCCTGGCGAAGGAGAGCGTTGCGGCCCCTGCAGCTCCATCGGCGATGTCGTCTTCTCAGGGCGCCGAAGCCACCCTCATGATGTGCCGGCATCCTCAGCGGCTCTGACCCCGTCGATGCCCATCCTGGTTGCGGCTGTTGAGGTCGCCCGGCCTCCCCAGCCCCTAGTCCTTCCTGCTGTTGTGGTTTCTCCAGCCTTGGCGCCGAGAACGTTTTCTCTTCTGCCCGGCGTGCAGCTGGGCAACAACGCCCCTGCCGCCTCCAGAGCCGTTGAGGAGGTACGAGTGGCGTTGAACCTTCTCCAAGGTTTACTTCAGGGCCCAGACCGGCGCAAAGCATGGGGCGCCTGGGGCTAATCTCTGGATGGCTCCAGGCCGACGCGTCTGTCCAAGCGGCCTGGAGCTCTGTGGAGGAGGCCTAGAAGGTGTCCGGGGTGGATGCTGTCAAGCATGACCTGGCGCGAAAGGAGGCCACGAAAGCCGAGGATCGGTGCCACATGGTGGAGGCTAAGCTGAATGCTCTTCAGGAACAATAGGATGCCCAGGCCTACCAACTCCAGGAGCGAGAGGAAAACTTGAAGGCCTAGGAGGCTGCCTTTGCCAATCAAGATGCTGAGCTGAAGAAGACAACCCTGGAACAGGCTGCAGAGCATTGCTGCCTGACAAAGCTGAAGGAGGAGGCGGAGGCAGCCCAGTTGTCCCTTCCCGAGGCCAAAGAAGTGGCCATCATGGAGCGCAGCACCCTCTCCTCCCTCGAGGCGAGGTTCCACAAGGCTCAGTGGTCACTCTTTGGGGACGATCCCTCGAAGAAAGCGGCAGTAGTGGCCCCAAGGGAGAGCCCTGCCGCCCTGCTCCCTGAGGTAGTGGCAGTGCTCGAGGACGCCATCGACGGCTTTGGCTCTTTGGGTGGAAGGTGAGGTTCGCTTTCTTTCTTCCTCGCCCTTACGTGCGTATTCAGCCATCTCTATCTCCGAGACGCCAGCTTCGACTTTGCCACCTTCCTCGAGCCCGTGGACCCTGACTCCCACAGTGCTTCTGTTGCCGCTGTGAAGGGCTCTGTGGATGCCCTGCTGAGCAAGTTCCTTGTCATCGGTCATCCGGCTGGGGCCGAGGGGATGGGCGACGCAGCTGGCGACGAAGCTCCGCTGGTGGGTGATAGCGGTACCCAGGGCTGAAGAGGTGGCTTGGTGACGCTGCTCCTTCCTGTTCGTCCTGTATAATGTAGCATGCCTCATGGAGGCGTTTAAAACTTATTGCTTGGAACAATATGTTCTGTAATAATTAGATTGTGGTTCCCCGACTTTTTCTGTTTGCTTTATTGTTCTGCATCGGCAGAGCCCGGCCCCACGCATACCTCAGCCGCCGTTGGGTCGTACGGATCGCCAGGACGAGCCCAAGGGGTGAGGGGCTACGTGGCCTGTTAGCCTCCAGAGACGCAATGCTCAGGATCCCACTTGATGTTTGAAAAGCTTCGGAAAAAGTGTGAAGGCAAGCCTTGGCGTTTTGCATCGGCTGGGCCCAGCCCCGCGCATACCTCAGCCGCCATTGGGTCGTCCGGATCACCAGGAAGACCAAGGGGTGAGGGTCTACATGGATAGTTAGGCTCCTGACAAACGAACGGCTTGAAAAGGGGGGAGTGAGGCCTTGGCGTTCTACGCCGGTAGGGCCCGGCCCCGCGCATGCGTCAGCCGCCATTGGGTCGTCTGGACCACCAGGATGAGACCAAGGGGTGAGGGGCTATGTGGCCAGTTAGGCTCCTGAGACGTGATGCTCACGAGTCCCCCTTGACGACGAACCGAACATCATACCTTTCCTCGTCGGGCTCTCACTCGGGAGGGGTGTGCGAAGACCAGGCCCGTGGGACCTGGTGAGGTGGGGTACATCAGGCGTGACCTAAGCATAGCCCCCGTACCCAGCCCCCTCGTGCTACCCTCCTGAGGGAGAGCAGTGCGGTGAGGCTGGTCACTGAGCCTGGAAGCTCCCTGAGGTTAATGCAGCCGTGAGGCCACCCCAAGTTGTTTATCACCAGCGCGGAGCATAGCGCTTCCGCTCTTGCACGGGCATAGCCGCTCCTCGCCAGTGTTGACGGCCAGCGTGGAGCATGGTGCTTTAGCTGGTGCGTGGAAGGGGGCTCCCTCTAAGTAGATCCCCCAGGGCGTGACAGCCCTGCCCTGACCCGTGGCTTGCACGGCAGGGCTAGAGGAGGTGTGTATGGGCACCCGTGAGCCTCCACGGGACTCACGAGGCCCTACCTTAAGGCGGGTTGCGCCTGAGCTTGATTGGGAACACTTGTGTTAGTCCTGCAAGATGGTTTGGTAACCTGCGCCGAATGAGTCTCCTGAGGCTATTGCATCAGAAGGCCAAACACAAACGACCCCAGGAGGTGACTTGAATGGGGCCGGCCCTCCAGACAAAGCTCAGCCGTTGGGTTTATCAGCGGTGTAGGGACATACCCAAGCACAAACGTTGTGCCCAGTCTTCTCATGCAAAGATCCTGAAGAAAAACAACCGGTGTGCGGTTCCCATGGCCACAGGGGCACCAGGTCATGCGCCCCCACTCCTCCGCCCGCAATTAGCTCATGCGAGAACAAAGCACCAAGGGCCATGGGAGATGACGTACACAGGGACTGGCCCGCGAGCCAGAGCTCATCCTCTTGGATTTAGCGATAGTGCAGGGACGGACCCGAGCACAAACGCCATGCCAGTCGTTCATCATGAGGCAGTCGCGGAAGGGCTCGCAAGGGCGCGAGATGTTCTAGGCGAAGAAGTGTAGGTCAGGTAGTTGATAATCTCAAGGTAACTTGTAAAGGAAGGCAAACTAGCTCTAGCAGATGCCAAAGGGATACATGCCGCAGGGACGAGCCCATACGGCTTGGGGAGGCTGCAGCCCGTGGGGTTCCCCCAAACAGAACGAACTACAGAGATGTCACCTGGTACCATCGCTGAAGAGATGTCGGGGTAGCAGAAGATGTGTGCTGCTGGATCCGTTCCTCATGAACCGCCCTGGCCCCGAGCCTCGGGAGGCCCAGAGGGCTCTGGAGGCTCTCGAAGATTTACCTCCATCTCCGCCTGGGTCACCTAGTGCCTGGCCTTGTGAGCCGCCAGGGTGTCCCTTGTGGAGTGTTGTAACACCACAGTTGCGCCTGGTAGGCCGAACGGCATGCGTATGTAGCTATGGGGTGGACCCTCGTATCGGCCAACACGAGACGACCAGAAGAGGTGCCGAGATGCGGCCCTGTTGAGCCCTGGGATATCGATGCAGATGCGAAACTCCTTACCCTCGTCAGGGTAGTGAGCCGCGCCTCGCAGTAGGCGGTGATCGCCTTGCAGAACCCTTGCCTCTTGAATCTCCTTGATTGCCTTGTTGATGAACTCCTGAATGCCTGACGCATTGCGCCTGACATCATCTCCCGGGAAGCGTGCTCTGAAGCACGCTTCTAGGCGGTGCCCGAGCACCTCCCACGTGACTCTGGCTAGGTCTGAGGCCCTCTCGAGGAGAAACCCCGAGCCCAGCCTGAGAGGGGCGCCGGGCGCGCCTTCCTATGAAACAGGTGAAGGCGCCCCATCAAGGGACGCGAGGCTCAGCGCGGCGTCCTCGGGCCATGCTTCCTCGCGAGATCCCTGACCCAGCTGCAGCTTCTTCGTCTTGGGGGCGACCTCAGGAAGGAGGAGTTCTCGGCTGCTTCATCCTCAGAGTTCTCGGCTACTTCATCCTGGTAGGCGCGCTCTTGGGAGCACACCGCATCCTTTTTCTGGCATGCGAACGTGATGACGCCGCCACTTCCTAGCATCTTGTGGACGTTGTAGCCGTGGTGAGTCACTGCCATGAACTTGGCCAGTGCTGGGTACCCTAGGATGGCGTTGTACGACAGGCAAATGTTAGCGATGTCGAAGTCGATGAGCTCGGTGTGGTAGTTTCTCCGTTCGCCAAAGGTGACAGGGAGGCGGACCTGCCCTATGGAGTGTGTGGAACCATCGGTCACTTCTGAGAATAGCTTGGTTGGCTGGAGCTGGTAGTACGGTACTTGGAGCCTGTCGAACATTTGAACAAATGGAACATTGAGCCTCGTCCACCATTGATGAGAGTCTTGGTGACGACTACGTTGTTGATGACGGGTGAGCAGAGCATGGGGAGCACGCCGCCAGTGGCCGCACACTTTAGTTGGTCTGAGGAGCTGAAGGTGATGGCGCATTTGGATCACCTTAGTGGGAGAGTTGCTTCGGGCTTGGGGTGCGCCGCATTCACCTCGCGCGTGAACTGCTTGAAGATGCGGTGACAAGCCGGGGCCTGTGAGCCGCCCATAATGTAGGCAATGGCTCGAGGCTCCTGGAAGCCCTCAGCCCCCTCATCCTGGTGATGATATTCGTTCCTTCTCAATGGTGGAGGCAGTGCAGGAAGACTGGCATTGCCCTAAGGGCGCTCCTCACGAGGCTGCTCCCTCCAGGAACCCTCGCGAGGTTGGCCCTACCAACGGTCCCCCCAAGGATGGTTGCACCATCCTGGCGATGGTCGCGTCCGTCCCAGCGTCCTTTAGCTCAGCCACCTCCACGGTCGTTGGGCTCGGGGCATCGACCGAGGCGCCCGTCGCGGATGGCCCTAAGCTCCTGGCAATCGTTGGTGTTGTGGCTGTGAACGTTGTGGAAGACGCAGAATAGTCGGTTGCTTTTGGACGACTCAAGGTGGCCGTAGCCGCGCTTCATCTCTGGCTCGGCCATAAGCACGGCCGGCCCTTTGCGCTTTACGTCCTTGGCCTTGGCCTTCTTGTCTTCTGGGCCAGCATTGGGGAGCTCGAGGAGGGAAAGGCGCCCCTACTCAGCCCTTGCACTCTTGTTCGCCATATTTAACATCTCCAAGGTTGTGTAGAGGTCCTCATGGATGGCGAGCTCCTCCTTCATCTTGATATCACGGACACCATCAGTGAACGTTGAAATTATGGCCTCGTCCGACACCTTGGGGATCTTGAGGAGAACGTTGCTGAAGCGCTGGATATACTTACGCAGGGTCTCTCCTGGCTGCTGCTTGATGCGATGCAGGTCACCCGCAGCCGGTGGACGGTCGCGAGTGCCCTGGAAGTTGGTGATGAAGCGGTCGCACATCTCCTCCCAGGACGAGACCTATCCCACGGGAAGATTCAGGAGCCAAGAACATGCGCCATCCTTGCGGGCCATAGGGAACAAGTTCGCCATGATCTTCTCATCTCCGCTGGCCGCCTTGGTGCTCAGCTTGTAGAGCTATAGGAACTCAGCGGGGTTGGCGGTGCCGTCGTGCCGTGGGGGCAGGTAAGGTTTGAACCTGCTCGGCCAGATGATGTTGCAAAGCTATAAGGTGAACGCGCGACAGCCTGCCGTGGCCACGGGGGCCCGTCGAGGAGGTGGAACCTAGTCCCGGTGCACGCGCGTCGCCACCTCGTGTGGCGGCACGTGGCCTTGACGTGGGGGTGCAGAAAGCACACGTGCTTCCCCTTGAGCCCACTACACCACCTGGCAGCTCACCTCTTCCCGTGTAGGCGCCTGGCGTGGCTGGTCGCGCCGTGGTGCCGCACACCTTGGCTCGATGATGACGCCCTGGGCTGAAGGTGGTGGAGGAGCCCCATGAGCCACGTCGCCCACGGCAGGCGGCTGTTGAGGCACTGAGCGGGCTGGTGCAGCGGAGCCCCCAGCCGTGCTGACGAGGTCAGCGATCCGCTCGAGCCATTCCTCGTAGAAGTTGTCGACTGGGCGGTTGTCACAACCCTAGACTTTGCTTGTATTAGTTGCATTTGAGAGCATCCTGCAGCATGTCTAAATTTCTGAAACTTGAATTGAGGATTGTTGAAACCTCAGAAATCTAATTAAAAGAAGGGCAAGCACCCTTTAAATTGCATTCTGTGAATCCAAAATGCCCTAAAAATAGTTTTGTGAATTTTGGCAAGAGTTATATATCAAACCAAAATTCTGGAACATTTTTAAGGAATTATTTGGTCTCTGAATTTAAATCAATAATCTATTTGAATTTGGGGATCTATTCATAATATATAATGAATATATTTTCAAATGCTTTGAAATGTTTTATGTACTTTTGGAATAGTCCAGAGAGGTAACATAAAATATTTCAGAATGTTTTGGAACTGTTTGAAATTATTTTGAATTTGAAAACAGTGGCAAAATAAAATAAAAAGGGAAAGAGAACAGAAAAATTAAAAAGAACAGTACTCACCTGGTCCACTTACCTGGTGGCCCAACAGGACCGGCCCAGCTCGGCCCAGCCCACCTCTCTGGTGGTGCCATGCACCTCCCTGCCTCTCTCCCTCACTCTTCTTCGCTCCTTCCCCTCCTCTGTTTCTCCCTCCTGCGAACGCCCGAGCGCGCTCGTCGCCACTGTTCGCCGCCGCCGTGTCCACCGTATCCACCTCGCTCCCCCGATCGGCCTACGAGCTCGGCATGGTCCCCCTCTTCCTTCTCACCAAGACGCATGGTGTCGGAAGCCCCTGGACGCCGCCAGCACCGCCGTCTCCGTCCTCGGGTGCCAGAGATCCCCGCCGACGTTCCACTGGACCCCGTGTCTCCCCTGCCTCTCCAGCAGCACCAGAAGAACCGCGGTGAGCCTCTACACCGTATCCCCCATACCCCGTCGCCTAATTCATCCTCCAGCCGCCATTTCCACCGAAGCCGTGAGCTCCTCGCCACCGGCGATGGTGCAGACGAGGCCATGGGCATTGCAGCCCATATCCGAGCACACCAGCATGCTCGGCGCCTCTAGGAACCAGCAGCCACCAGTAGCTCCCCCTCCCATGCCCTCTAGCACCATACTCGACCGCTCCCAAACGCCGGCCGCCGCCACGAGCTCGACTCCGGCGAGCTCGTTCGACCACAGCGCCTCCCACTTGGCTCTCTGGATGCGCAGGAGCAAGGGCTATGCCCTGGTGCCCTCAGCGCGCTAAACCGACGCTTCTAGCGCAAGTCCGGCGTGCCCCACTGTGTTCTGTGCTCGCCGCCCGTTGTTCTCCGACGTGCTGACGTGGCGCCATCATTAGGGGCTAATGACCCTGCTAATTAAGCCGTCTCTCACTGACATATGGGCCCCACGCCCTTAACTAACCTCGGGTTAACTCCTGTTTAGTTTAAGTTAACCACAGTGGTCCCACGCGTCGGCGTTGACCTCGCTGACGTGGCAGTTGACCAGGCCCACCTGTGTGTGTAACTAACTGGCACTAGGTCACTGACTAGTGGGTCCCACAGTTAAGGTTTGACCTGGTCAGCCAGAGCCGACCTGCTTATGTAATGCTGTTGTCATGCTGACGCAGTAATATTTTCTGGAATTTAAAATAAATCAAAAATGATTCATTTATTTCAGAAAATATCCAAAACTTCTAAAAATAATAGAAAATCAACTGTAGCTCCAAATCAAACAAATTATATATGAAAAATGATCAGAAAACTCCAATCTATCCATCTGTACTAGTTTCATGCATGTTAGAACAATTTAACCTTGCTGTTTAGATGAAACAAGTAAATGCACTAATATAACCACTTTAAATGGGTTTGCATTTGAATCTTTGGTTCAAATGGACTCATCTCAATCTGTTCCAGTTTGCATTAGCCCAAAACACATTCATATTGACATGTCATAGCATGCATCAGATTGTGCATTGCATTGATCGTGTTTCTTCTTTGTTTGCCGGTGTTGTTCCCCCTCGGTAGACGTTGTACTGACGTTGTGATCTTTGACACTGTTGAAGACTCAATGCTATCTTCAGTACTGCCAGGCAAGCAAAACCCCCTTGTTCATTCCGATACAATCCCACTCTCTCGCTCCTGCTCTCTTTTACTGCATTAGGACAACAACGATTCATCTGTTACTTGCTGCGGTAGCTGAACCCCTTTATCCTTTGCACGACCTGTCATTCCACAGTAAATAGATGAAACCCACTAGCATGAGTAGGAGTTGTTTGAGCCTTTTTGTGCCTACTCATTCATGCTTGTTTGTCATGCCTGCTACTGCTTAGAGTTGAATCAGGTCTGATTCATCGAGGATGAATCAGAGGTGTGTGAACATGTCCTACTGTGTGTGTGAGCAAAGTGTGTGAACATGATTTGGTAAAGGTAGCGGTGAGAGGCCATGTAGGAGTACATGGTGGGTTGTCTCACTGAAACCGTCCTCAGGAACTGAGTTCTATGTTTGTGATCCATGAAACAGCTACTACCACGCATTGGGCCCGAAACCAATGGACCCTCTCGACTTATTAACTGCCCTTGCCCTCTGTCCAGGAGTTGCAACTAGTTTCTAGTGTTTGTAGGATATGTGTTGGAGGGCGTGCGTAGTGCTGACCTCAGGGGTGGGCTATGATGCGGTAGATACACCATGGCACGGTGTACCGGGCGCCCGTTTGGTGTCTCGGGAACCCTGCACACATCGTTTGGGGCTATGAGCGAAACTCTGGCCGGATCTCTTCGCGGATGGAACCTGAATAGGCGATAAACCTGGACTAGAGACTTGTGTGGTTAGTCAGGTCGTGGCCGACACCCTCACTGGGCTTCCGCTTGAAGGTTGCCGAGTACATGTCGTGTAAACGGCGGTAAGTGGTGATAGCGTGTGTGAAGAAGTACACCCCTACAGGGTTAACATCATCTATTCGAATAGCCGTGTCCGCGGTAAAACACTTCTGGGTTGCCTATAATAGTTCATAGACAAGTGAAAGTGGATACCCTAAAATACGCAAAATAAGCGTGAGTGCTATGGATAGCGTTCTCGTAGGGAGACGGGAGCGGATCCATAGTTGTGTATTGATATGGTGAATATGTGGACTCGTTTGTGCCACCTCAAAAGAGTTACTTGCAGTCGTAGTTCAGGATAGCCACCCAGTCAAAGTTGGCTTGCTGCAGTTAAACCCCACCATCCCTTTATTGATACCGATGCATATGTAGTTAGTTCTGATGTAAGTCTTGCTGGGTACATTTGTACTCACGTTTGCCTACTTTATGTTTTTGCAGAGAGACGTCAGTCTCGCTAGTAGTTCCGCGTGGACTTCGACGTTTAGCTTGTTACCTCAGCTACGATCTTGTGCCCTCGGCAGGATCTAGTAGATAGTCAGGCTTCTCAGCCTTTTTCATTTATAGATGTCTATAACCACACATGTTAAAGCTTCCGCTTGTGCTTTTACTTGTATGCTCTGAATGCTGGGTCAATAGACCCATGTTTGTAAGATCTCGCTCCTCGGAGCCTATTGAATAAAATACTTGAGTTGTAGAGTCATGTTGTGATGCCATGTTGTATTTGCACATATCGAGCATATTGTGTGTATGTTATTGAAATGCTTGGTATGTGTGGGATCTGACTATCTAGTTGTTTATCCTTAGAAGCCTCTCTTACCGGGAAATGTCTCCTAGTGCTTCCACTGAGCCATGGTAGCTTGCTACTGCTCCGGAGCACTTAGGCTGGCCGGCATGTGTCCTTCTTCGTTCCTGTGTCTGTCCCAACGGGGAAATGTCACGAGATGAATAGCAGAGTCCTGTTAGCCCGCTACAGCCCGGCTTACCGGAGTCCTGCTAGCCCAGTGCTACAGCCTAGATTCACTCGCTGATGACCGACACGTTCGATGATGGGTCATGTATGCCTGTCCCTGTAAGTTAGTGCCACAATGGGTTCACGACTAGCCATGTCAGCCCGGGCTCCTTGTCATATGGATGCTAGCGACACTGTCATATACGTGTGCCAAAAGGCGCAAACGGTCCCGGGCAAGGTAAGGCGACACCCGTGGGAATACCGTGCGTGAGGCCGCAAAGTGATATGAGGTGTTACATGCTAGATCAATGTGCCATTGAGTCGGGGTACTGACAGCGGTAGCAAAGGAGCTCTCGTGCCATAAGTAGAGTGGCATGCGCGTTCGCCAGGCCGTGACGCGCGTGGGAGGATGAAGCTGCCTGGGTAAGTGACGGAGTGGCGGTGCGTCCGTCGCAGCACACCGAAGGGTGCAATGAAGAAGCTTGCGTCTTGTGGCCGGCAGGGCCCATGGTGGTGTCGGCCACCGGAGATGGAGCACGACGAGCACAACCATCGCCCGCCGGAGCCGTCTGACCAATGCGAGTGGCGACTGCGGCCCGGTGCTCAGCGCGAGCTCGGCACGAGCTCGGCGTGCGTCAGCGATGGAGGTGTCGGAGTGACGGTGGATCGATGGACGGAAGAGAAGATCTGACGCACCACTACCTGGCATGCGAAATGTCGGATTATAGGTTCCGCAAACCCTTGACAGGTTCGAACTCTATGGTGCGTGCGGAGATCTCAACCTACTCAGCCTGCCTACTCGCGATCCTACTAAGCCTAGCCCGTCGGGCTCGAAGGAACAAAGAGACACAACAGTTTATCCTGGTTCAGGCCACCTTGCGGTGTAATACCCTACCCCAGCGTTTTGGTGGATTGCCTCGAAAGCTGAGGATGACTAGTACAGTGGATGAACAGGCCTCAAGAGGTGAGTTGTTCTTGATCTCAAGAGAGTTGGTGAGGTGGTCGAGTGAGAGTGGGTCCGATCCCCCTCTATGGTGGTGGCTAAGACCTATTTATAGTGTCCTTGCTCCTCTTCCCAAATGTTGGCGGGAAGGGATTCCACAATGGCCTGATTTTAAAGGGCACAAGTATTACAGCTTATCCTTACTAAAGTGGTCTTCGCCTGCGATAAATCCCTATTCGTAACGCTGCGGTGGGCTGGGTGATGACCTATGTCCTGCCATCCTGGTGGTATTGGTCTTGTTGCACCAGAATGGAAACATTTGGTTGATTCCTCGGGACTCCGCACCTATGGCTTGCCTCCCTTGCATCAAAGAGAAAACTGGTGCTCTATGCCCGCTGGTGCCTGCCTCGCCTTGGTCATCATGGCTCACATCAGCTGAGCCTTGTGAGTTGCACCTTGCATAGAACCCTCCGCCCCTCGGGAGCCATCCTGAAGAGGCCAATCCCCTCGGGGATCATGGCGTCATCTGCCTCGCGAGGCTTGGCCCCTCGCGAGGGTCTTGAGTTGTTGATGCTGAAGCTGGGCCGTACCAGGCCGTCGGGGGAGCCACATGGTGGGCCGCAGGCAAGCAAGTCTAGATACCCCCATATCCAGAATGTCGATAGCATCCTTGAGCTCTTGTTGGACTTCATGTTTTAGCTAGGCGGCTCGTTCCTCTTCCGCCTCCATCCTGGCCTAAGCCAGTGTGCTCTTGAGGGCCTCGACCTCAGACGCGTCAACTATGAGCATAATCGTAAAACTCATTTAGATAACAAATCGGAACTCATATCATTTCAGATATGCTTCGGTATCGCATACCTTGCTTTTCCTCCAACCTCCGCTTTAGTTCAGACAATTTGGCGGCATGGGAGGTTGCCTCTAGCATCGAAGCATGTTCATCAAAATAGACATATATGTTATCTCCTGCGAAGAATTATTCGACCCTCTGTTCGGCCTTTCTTCGCGAACGCCGAACAAAGTCTCAAGGGCTACTATCTATACACAGGCATTCCTTTTGCAAACAGCCAAAAATTATATTACATCACATACCTCAATGCCTGTTAAAAGGCTGGTATAGGCTTCGTTCAATCCGTTTTTAGCGGACCGAAATTTTTCAACCACCGTACCCATAAGGGTACGATGTTCCTCCACAATGGAAGCCCTCTGAAGCGCTTCCATCAGAGTGTCTGGCGCCTCCGGATTGACAGAGGTCACCGGAGGAGGAGGTGCGCCCCCTTCCTTTGAAGGAGGCTGCTCACCCGATTCCCGAGCCGTATGGATCTTCAGAATAATATTCAGTTGGGGTCCGAATTGGGCATGGCCCCCACCGTCGGTCTCCATGGGGTCAGTTCCCCCCTCTTTTCGGCAACAGAGGTATTACCGTCCATCGCCACCTTCACGACCCCTGCACCCCCCGTGACCTGGAGAGGTTCTTCGGGACAACACTTCGGTGTGGTCCGTAGCGGTGGGTGGAGAGGCCCGCAGAGGCGACTCGCTCTCCATCATGTTCGGCCCTAGTGAGTTCCCAGATGACGATGATCGTTGGGAGAGATCGCGAGCCGGGCTGCAACACGCAATTCAATATGTTAGAACCACAAGGCATAAACCAAATATATGAACCATGTCTTTGGATACTTACGATCCGGCCAGGGGCTTCGACCTGGGGTGCCACTTGAGGATGGCGTCAGCATCCGTTTCGCAATCATCCGAAAGGGAGAGTTTCCCCTTCTTGGACGCTTCCGCCTCTAGATCCGTGGAAGCCGCCATTTTCTTCTTTCCCCCATTAACGGGAGAGTTGCTCTCTTCCTCCTCTTCATCTTCATCATGAGAGGAAAGAGTCTCGGTGTCTTCAGACACTACGTACGAAGCGCCTTTACTATGGAGGCCACCTATGGTCTCCTTCTTCTTCTTCTTAGTCTTCTTTTCCGGCGCCTAATATGGCGCCGGAACCACCATCCTCGTCAACAGAGGAATGGCTGAGTCTTCGGGTAGCGGAGCCAGATATTGGATCAGCTCTACCTTCTTTGTCCAGCCCTGTGGGAAGAATGGAAAGTTCAATATACTCCTTGGATTCACAAATTAAGGTCATCAGAAAACTTACGGGAGTGGCCGGATGAGTGCAGTCCAAGCTAAGGTCTTCGGTCGTTCTCGGTCACAATTTTAGGGCCTTAAAAAGCAGCTTCCATATATCTTTGTGTGTCGTGCCAAAGAATCGTGGCAGGGGCCGAGGACTGACTTGGTCGAATTTCCACATATATAATGTCCAGCTTTGGCAAGGGAGTATCCGACAAAAGACCATCACCTGGATCACACTGGCAAGACTAGTGTTCTTGTTTATCATACCCTTGACGTGATTCTACAGTGTAGTCACCTCGTCAGACGACGCCCAATCCAGGGCCTTGTTGAGCCATGATGTAAGCTGCATTTGAGGACCGGACTTGAAGTCGGGAGCAGTAGCTCATGTGGCATCACGAGGTTCTGTGATATAGAACCACCCCTGTTACCATCCCTTGACTGTCTACACGAAGGTCCCTTTGGGCCAGGTGACGTTGGGAAGTTTGCTCACCATGGCGCCGCCGCACTCTGCGTCTTGACCTTCAACCACCTTCAGCTTCCCATTGAAGATCTGGAGCCATAGGCCGAAGTGGGGAGGGATGCGGAGGTATGCCTAGCACACGACGATAAACGCCGAAATGGTGAGGAAGAAATTTGGGGCTAGATCATGGAAATCAAGCCCGTAGTAAAACATGAGACCACGGATGAAAGGATGGAGGGGAAAACCTAGTCAGCGAAGGAAATGGGGATGAACACTACCCTCTCATTTGGCTCTGGGATGGTAATGATCTGCTTTTTGGCAGGGAGCCGGTGGGCTATCTCCATGGCCAAGTACCCAGCTTCCCGGAGCTCCTTGATGTTCTTCTCCGTAACAGAGGGAGCCATCCACTTGCCCTGCGCTCCAGATCTGAACATGGCTAGGGTGTTTGGTGGCGACGGAAAAGATTGTAACTTGGGCACTAGAGCTCGAAGGGCAGATGGGCTGAGGAGGAAGAAGGCGTGGGGTAAAAAGACGGATCCTTATCTTCTTATCAAGGAAGTGGATATCAAGCATCCCCTCATAAGCCTTAAATCTCGCCTATTCCCAAGGGGACATGTGAACAGCACGGTTGGATTACCCAAACCCATATTGATGAGAATCCCGTGATAAGGGGACACGATCTCTGCTTTGACAAGACATGTCAATGGCCGTGCCTCGAAACGCGAAGCAGGGGCTGTAAAACGGTTCAGAAGAATAACAAGGCCAGAACATAACGTCTCGCCGAAAAAGTTTCCCGTGAACGTGACTTATTTTGCTTTAAGTATTGTTGCTTTTAAAACTTAGAGTTGTAAGTGTTAAGCAGGGCCGGATACAACTCTTATGTGCGGAAGACTGCTTTGGAGTATTGGAGAAGGAACCCGCCTTGCAATGTCAAACACAATCTGCACGCCGAATACATCGTCATTGAAGCCCGGTTCAGCGGCTACTGAGGGAGACCTAGATTAGGGGGTCCTCGGGCATCCGGGCTATGTGATATGGGTCGGACTAATGGACTGTGAAGATATGAGATCAAGGACCTTCCACCGTGTCCGGATGGGACTCTCCTTTGTATGGATGGCAAGCTTGGCATTCGGATCATGCATCTTCCTTTCTCTGCAAACCGACTCTGTATAACACTAGGTCCCTCCGCTGTCTATATAAACCGGAGGGTTTAGTCCATAGGGGCAATCATAGTCATACAAGTTAGACATCTAGGGTTTAGCTATTATGATCTCGAGGTAGATCAACTCTTGTAACCCCTATACTCATCAAAGTCAATCAAGTAGGAAGTAGGGTATTACCTCCATCAAGAGGGCCTGAACCTGGGTAAACATTGCGTCCCCTGCCTCTTCTTACCTTTGATCCTTAGACGCACAGTTCGGGACCCCTACGCGAGATCTGTAGGTTTTGACATCGATAGTTCCCTCTCAGAACCACGAGCCTTCTTGAGAGGAAGCTCCGGTTTGCAAGAAGCTTATACCAAAACTTGTCCCAATTCGGCCAAGTTTTTTACCACAACATGTTTGTGCCATGACATGACACCATGCCAAGTTTCATGATTTCTAGGTGAGTTTTGGATTTATAGAAATTAAAAACCAAGTTACTCATTGTTCTCGGCCGAGTCACGACGCCCAGATGTTTGAATTTCGTTCCCATTTCTTGCATGGGACCTAGAAATTCACCCAAGGACATACATGTGATTTTTCAACCAAGTTTGGTGCACCGGAGCATGTGCTTGCAGTTCAAATTTTAATTATGGACATTAAATGTCCGGAAACTCAATTAATGTATAAATAAGGCCAAACAAAACCGGAATAATTCCAAAATTTGACAAAATGTAAACTTTGGTGCACCGGAGCATTTGTAATCATATAAAAATGGACATGACTCTTTCTTGTGGTGGGTATTGATTTGTTTTTTGTTGCTGTCGAGGGAAGTGCGAATTAATTTGGTACTCTACAGGGTAATCTTGTTCTCCCGATTTTTATTTTACATTTTTCTTTTAGTTTTTATCAATGGCATTTATAGAAATATAGTAAAAGGGACATGACTCTCTTGTGTCTTGTATGAATTGTTTTTTGTACATGTTAAGTTTGTTCTGCTGAATATGGGTTCCACGCTTTGTTATGCCAAAATTTTAAGCTTGAGTATCTTTTGTCTCTTCTGCTGTGAAACTCACACCTCTTCAACCCGCACCTCGCCTTGTTATCCCAAAATTTTGATGCGTGCGAAAACTCCCTCCTCATCCGAAATCGGTCCCGCAGCTCAGACACGCAAAATCCCCCTTTTACCCCGCAGCCGGAAGTGTCGCCTCGACATTGCGTAGTCAAAACCAGTGGGGGTACGTTTGTAACTTACCCTCCATTTCGGACAAGCGCGTGCCTAAGTCATGGCTCCCCCTATCTTCCCCTTTGCCCCCATTCGTACACCGAGGCCGCCAAAACCAGCGAAACCTCATGCTCCTCCATCGGCCTCTCGACCGCCGCCCAACTGGAGACTCTTCCCGGACGACGCCGTCCACCGCAACAACTCATCGTCCCTCATCCACCGCAGCGGTTGAGGATTTGTCGTCGATCTCGTCATCCCGCTGGATCAGCCGCCCTGTCCTCCACCTCCAAGGAGCTACCCCACCAGAACTGCATCACCCTCACCAATTCCTCCATCCCCACAGCGCGGTCTTGACCTGCCCCACCAGAACTGCATCACCCTCACCAATTCCTCCAATGAAGCCGAGGCCTACTCGGCGCCACCAAGGAGGTTCTGCACTCATCGCTCCATTTTATCTTTTATTCGATCTTGCTTCCTTGGCGACGACTTCCACACCGACACTAGCTGCTGCTGCTCCGGCTCTCGCTCGCGTTGCTGATCTCTTCTTGTCGTCGGTCGCGCTGCTGCACAACTCTTCCTTTCGTTCATGCTGCTGCTCTGCTCTGCTATTTCCATCGGTCGTGCTTATGCTCCGCTCTTGCTTTCGTTCATGCTGCTGCTCTGCTCTTGCTCTCGCTCGTGCTGCTGCTGGTGCTGCATGTCCTCTGGCAGCTACAGGAGTTCCTGCTTTAGCACTCGCTCGCGGTGCTGCTGCACGAGTTGCTTTCTGCTAGTGCATTTCCTGCTTGAGCGGCTGCTGATATAGCTCACTGCTTCTCTTCTACTAGTGCTCGAATGCCCTAAACATCTATTGCAATGCTCCGCTACTAGCTCAATCAGTTTTGACAATCAAATTCTGTTTCAACTGTGAAGTTAAGTTTCTTTAAAAGTTCAGAGTGAACAATATTTACAGCATCCATCGGAGCGGCCGTGGTGCCGCTGATGCATTTTACATCTAGCACTTTTTGGTGATGTACTTTACATCATGTATTGCAGATGATATTAGAGTCCTACTTTCAGATAAATGTTGTCTGTCTTGTCCTGCTTCAGCCTTGCCGTCGTACACCTCACCGGAGCTGCTCCAACGACGGAACCATCCATCACAGCGGAGCAGTACCCTCGATGCCGTATCCAGAGGCCTCAGATCTTCTTCCCCGCCTCCGACAGTCACACCAGCATCACCATCCTCCACGTCTAACCCAATGATGCTGAGGTCGACAAGGCTATGCCAAAGAGGTTCTACACTTGTCGCATCACTTCGTTACTCGGCATCCATGTCGATCCCTCAGGGATCCTTTAGTTCAAAGCGGTTGAAAATATAGAAATAAATGAATCATGGTCAAAAAGTTAATAGGGAGAAAACTAAATGCTCTTTTGAACCACAATATTAATCGGTTTAGCAAGATAGCCATTATATGATACTAATGTGGACCAAATGTAGGCTCACAAAATATTTCAAGGTCAGGCTTCAGCCTGTTGAAGAATGCCTACTAGAATCGCCACTATTTCACAGAAAAAGTGAAGGAAAGCATAGGAATTGGAAACTTCACCATGGTACTACTATTCGTGCATTTGGTTAGAAGGAATGGAGCAAAGCAAAGCTGGAGGATTTTTCCCTTTGGTGTCTCTTTCAAAGAAAAAACATAGGAATTTTAATATCCACTTGGACGTCCTTTTCAAATTAATGTGCATGGAGAGCAGGACTAATTGCATTACTAGCATAATAAGATTCTTATTTTTTTCATTTTCACGTGGTTTGACTTTAATTTGACCATGTTTCTCCATTCTGTGTTCTTCCAATTCATGTGAACCAAACAACCAGGTTGATAGAAATCCTATGTTTGCAAATGCTCTGTTTTGCACGTGCATTCCTATCCTATTCTTGTGTTTTTCCTGTCCCTGCGTTTATATAATCCTCCAATTCTAAGGAGCCCTTATAGATTTACTTCATTTTCAGATAGGTGTCAAAGAAAACTCTGTGTGTTATGTCTTGCTCCTGCCGTGTCGTCATCCAACCCACTTGAGGTGCACCATTGATGGAAGCGTTCACTGTAGCAAAGATTCCCCCTGAAGACTTTCTTTCGCTACCTTAGATCATCTTCCCCATTGCTGGCAGTGATAAAAACTGCATTACCATCATCGACTGAGCAGATGAAGCTGAGGACTACACAGTTTCGGAAGAGAGGTCGCACTCTTTCGTGTCTGATTACGTTATACATCGGTTATTATTTCATGCTACTTTATTGTCCTGTTCACCTCTTAGACTCCGAGTCAGGTCCAAACTAATGTTCAACCATGAGTTTTAAAATGCCTGTGGGGCACATATCGAGGCAGCAATGAATAGTATCTGCTACTATCTGGTTAGTCTGGGGCCTTCTATGTGGTTCATGTTGGATGGGGAACAAACAGTAGATGATCCATTGTCTATCTTTTTAAACTGAAGCTATAATCTACCTGCTATCATTAGTTTTGGACCTATCCACTCGTTTGCTACCATTAGTCTTGATTACTTCATGCACCCCTTAGGCCTTACACAATCTACCTATTTTTTTTATTGCATGTCAGTTATTGTACACAATCGTACTTAACATGTAGAGAAAAAGAGAAGACCGTTGCGTGGGAATATAATGTCATGCTGACGCTATACTTGGTGGGCAAAGTGGGCCCCCTCCCGACATTCCAGATTGTATTCCAGAGGAAGATATCTGTTCAGAGGGGGATTCAGAGGGAGCCGACCACTCTTATTTACCTCCTAAGGTGTTTGCTCTAACCTGACATGCTGATGTTGGTCATATCATGCATATGGCGCCTTGCATTGCTTACATTATACATCTTATATGTCATCAACTTAGTTTAGATTTGCTTTGTGCGAATGCCACCTGTTAGGTTTCTCTATCATAATCCCACCCTTCCTATATATTTTTCTTTTTAGAGATTTCAACAAGTGACTACATACGGAGCGAAATGAGTGAATTTGCACTCCAAAATATGTCTATATACATCCGTATATGGTAGTCTATTTGAAATCTCTAAAAAGACAAATATTTAGGAACGACGGGAGTATATGGGAATTACGCAATACCATTTTCTTTAGTCAGGCATCATATACATGAATCATGCAATGCCATCCTGTTTAGCCAGTCATCGTATATGTGAATTCTATTGTGCCATATTTTTTGATAATGTATTCTGTTTTGTCAACAATGTTTATACATTCATCTACTCTTCCTATGCATCAGCCATTTGAGTCGGTCATGGTAAAACCTGGAGTGAAAAAAAGGTCTTTTGAGCAGTCAGTGCTACCTGGCGATGTAGATTTCTTGCTGGTTACAGATAGCTCAGAGGAGGATTCGGAGATAGATGACCAGTCGTATCCCCCCCCCCCCGATGTGCATGCTCTAACTTGGCAGGGTTATATTTCTCATGTCATGCATATGGTGCGTTGCATTGCCATGACATCTACTGTAACGCCCCGAGACCGACGCTCCAGAAGACTTCCAACTATTCCGAGATTCGCAGTGTGTTTTATTTGCTTGTTGCATTGCATCATGTCATCTCTTGCATTGCATCATGTCATCATGCCATCATATCATTAATTTTTATAACTCAACTAAATAAATTGTATGGATTTTTCGATCCATTTAAATCGAGGGAAGGGTGACTTCTCTTTATAACATACCCTCCCGATATATAGGGAGATATTATAAACTATTCCATTTATTTGGAATTACCCATAACCCACTTGCAAAATATCCCATGCCGTTGTTATCTCAATTCTTGTTCTCCAACCTTGCCAATAATTATTTCATCGTTTTCCGGAGCTCCACCAAAAATCTGAACATTTTTGGACCTTCCCAAACCTCACTTCCTATTCAAATCATTTGAATTTAAATCAAATGAGTTTGAATTTAATCTTTCAATCATGGCCTTTCTATTTTTCTCGGAGCAAACTCATTTTTTGTGAGTCCAAGAATATTATTTGCATGTGCTAATTCTTTGCCTATCCTTCTCTTTCTTTTCTTTCTCTTTTTCTGTTTTGTTTTAAATGGGAAAATGAGAGAGAGAAGAGAGAGTGCAGCCTGTAGCCCAGCCGGCCTCTAAGCCCAAGGCCCAGCCGCCCCCACCTTTCCCCATAACCCTAGCCCGAACCTCTCTCCCTCCCATCGATCCCCATCTCTTCCTCTGGCCGCCGCACTCATCTCTCTCCCTCGATCCCCCTCCTCTTTTCTTCCTCGTCGCGCCGAACCAGGGAGACGCCGCCCCCGCGCCCTGTCTTCCTCCTCGCCCTGCGCGCCCGACGCCGCCCCGCGTCCTCAACTCCGGCGGCCACGTGCCCCTCCTCGACCTCGCCGCCGACAGCAGCAGCTGCTGCACCCTCGCGCCAAGCGCTGCCCCTTCGCACCCCTCTGTCGTTCGCCTCGGGCTCCTCCGACCTTCCTCGCGCCCGATCTGCTCCAAACCGCGCCACCGGCCAAGTTCCTCGACCTCCGCGTCGTCCCGGAGTCCCTCGCCCACTGCTGCACGGTCCAGTCGTTGCTTCTCCGAGCTGCGTCTGTACGTCGACGCCAAGTTTCGTTGCCTACTCGCCGCCATCGCCTTAGCAGGAGCTCCGCCTCCCCTACTTCATGCCAAGGCCAACACCGGCCACTTCTTCCAGCCGCTGCTCGGCCATGCCCCGACGACCAGCAGCTCGAGCTACCTCCACGCACCTCCTGTGACCTCCCGAGGCAGGGCCTTTGCTAGTCCCTCGATGCCCCTTCAGTTCAGCAAGACCGGCTACTTCGACTACCACACCGGAATGCAAGTTCATGGATATGCCAAGTTCCACCAAGCCGATCGTGTACGTCTACCGTCACCGTGGGTTTTCATCAAGTTCGGCTACAGCACAAAGATACGTGCAACTACGTGGATTCCCCGAGTACGACTACTCATGGGACCCGTCAAGTTCATCTACGGGAGCCCGAACGACTACATACGATGTGGATTTCGTCAAGTACCCCTTCGGATATGCCAAGTTCGACTACATGATGCGTCAAGTACCTCTACCGTCGACCCCGTGGGCGTCAAGTTCCTCTCCGAACGTGTACCACGACTTCCACTACGTCGTGTACGACTACTTCCCACTACGGCCCGTGAACGACTACTTCCCTCGACGACGCGTTCCGCCCCGAATGCACGCTTCAAGGTATAACCCCGAGACGACGACCGCGATGAGATGCCCTTGCATGTATGAGATACACCGTTTGCACCGTGTTCGAATTGTCACTCGTTTTCCATGCCACTAACCCGTGGGAACCCGGTAACCGGGAGCACCCCACCATCTTGCATGACTCGCTCACGCCACTTTCTTTTGCACCGACATCTCAATGAGTTGTTGGATAACCGATATGTTGCCGTGGCATCATTTTCGGATATGTTGCCGTGGCACCATTTTTGTTTCACTGCCGTGGCACCTTTTTCCTTCCGCCATGGCGACAAATGCTTCATAACATGCTCATGTCAACATTTTCATAATAATTGCATAAACTTGTATATGTCATCCGCATCATGATAACAACAACTAAAATGTTTAATATTGTGTTTGCATTAAACTGCTAAATGACATGGGGATTCTCCGGAATTGTTGTTTGTTGCTTCCGGCCTCATTTAACCTTGACTAGATAGGTAGTTTTCATTTGCTTCACCTCTTGCCATGTTTAATAACAGTTAATATTGTTGGGTAGCTTAAACGAGAGATAACTAAATAATTGATGTGGTGTTCCGTCAACATGCACCTCGTTGCATATTGAGCTCCACTTAACTTGTAGTATTGTTTGTTGCACTTTGCCATGCTATGCCTCATTAAACCGGACATGCATCATACTTGTTTGCGCATCATGCCATGTTTATGTGATGTTTGTTTACTATGTTGTTTGTTTCTTTCCGGGTTGCTTCTCTCGTTAGCTTCGGTTTCGTTCCGGAGTTGTGAGGATTCGTTCGACTTCGACCGATTGTCTTCTTCTTGGACTCGTTCTTCTTCCTTGCGGGATTTCAGGCAAGATGATCATACCCTCGAAATCACTACTATCTTTGCTATGCTAGTTTGCTCGCTCTTGCTATGCCAATGCTACGATGCCTACCATTTGCTGGTCAGCCTCCCAAATTGCCATGTCAAACCTCTAACCCACCATGTCCTAGCAAACCGTTGATTGGCTATGTTACCGCTTTGCTCAGCCCCTCTTATAGCATTGTTAGTTGCAGGTGAAGATTGAAGTTTGTTCCTTGTTGGAACATGGAGATGTTGTTCCTTGTTGGAACATGTTTACTTGTTGGGATATCACAATATATCTTCTTTAATTAATGCATCTATATACTTGGTAAAGGGTGGAAGGCTCGGCCTTATGCCTGGTGTTTTGTTCCACTCTTGCCACCCTAGTTTCCGTCATATCGGTGTTATGTTCCCGGATTTTGCGTTCCTTACGCGGTTGGGCTATTATGGGAACCCCTTGACAGTTCGCCTTAAGTAAAGCTTCTCCAGCAATGACCAACATTGGTTTTACCATTTGCCACCTAGCCTTTTCTTTCCCTTGGGTTCTGCAGACTCAAGGGTCATCATTTTTTAACCCCCCCGGGCTTGTGCTCCTCTGAGTGTTGGTCCGAACTAGAGTCCTGTGCAGCGCCCCCTCGGGGAAACTCGAGGTTTGGTTTTAGTTGTATGGAGCGCTCATCTGAGTGTGCCCTGAGAAAGAGATATGTGCAGCTCCTATCGGGATTTGTCGGCACATTCGGGCGGTGTTGCTGGTTTAGTTTTACCCTGTCGAAATGTCTTGTTGTACTGGGATACCGAGTCTGATCAGAATGTCCCGGGTGGAGGTCTATTCCTTCGTTGACCGTGAGAGCTTGTGATGGGCTAAGTTGGGACACCCCTGCAGGGATTTGAACTTTCGAAAGCCGTGCCCGCGGTTATGGGCAGATGGGAATTTGTTAACGTCCGGTTGTAGAAAACCCGAAGTTGACCTTAATTAAAATACATCAACCGTGTGTGTAACCGTGATGGTCTCTTTCCGGCGGAGTCCGGGAAGTGAACACGGTGTTGGAGTTATGCTTGACGTAGGTTGCTATAGGATCACTTCTTGATCATACTTTTATCGACCGTGCTTTGCCTTCTCTTCTCGCTCTCATTTGCGTATGTTAGCCACCATATATGCTAGTCGCTTGCTGCAGCTCCACCTCATTACTCCATCCTTCCTATAAGCTTAAATAGTCTTGATCTCGCGGGTGTGAGATTGCTGAGTCCCCATGGCTCACCAGATACTTCCAAAACTAGTTTGCAGGTGCCTATGTTACCGAGCAGGTTACGCAACCAAGCTCAAGGAGGAGCTCGATGAAGATTTTGCCCTTTGTGTTGTTTCGTTCTAGTTGATCAGTAGTGGAGCCCAGTTGGGGTCGATCAGGGACCTTTGTCGCATTTGGGGTTCTTCTTTTATTTTGGTTCCGTAGTCGGACCTTGATTGTATCTGGATGATGTAATGCTTTATTCATGTAATTGTGTGAAGTGGCGATTGTAAGCCAACTATGTATCTCTTTCCTTATTATATTACATGGGTTGTGTGAAGATTACCTCACTTGCGACATATGCCTTCAATGCGATTATGCCTCTAAGTCGTGCCTCGACACGTGGGAGATATAGTCGCATCGAGGGCGTTACATCTACTTAGATTCAACATGCTTTGTGTGAATGCCTCCTATTTGCTTTCTATATCAGATATGCGAATTATGCAATGCCATGTTTTTCAGCCAGTTATCATATATGTGAATTATGCACCGCCATGTAGCCATGCATCATATATGTGAATTATGTCATGCCATCCTTTTTTTCATTACATATTCCATTTGTCGACAATCTGTGTATATTGAAATACTCTTCTTGTGTATCAGCCATTTGAGCCGGTTATAGAAAAATCACGAGTGAAAACAAGGTCTTCAGAGTAGGCAATGGAACCTGTTGAAGCATATATCTCGATGGTTACAGCTAGCTCCTCAGAGGAGCATCCGGAGACAGATCACCAGTCCTATATCCCACCTGAGGAGTATGCTCTAATTTGCAATGTTTATATTTCTCATATCATGCATATGGTGTCTTGCATTGCTTAGTTTAGACATCATATGCACAATATTCAATTCCATCTGCTTAGTTTAGATATCATACATGCGAGTGCTAGCTATTTAGTATATGAATCAATTATGTCAATTATATCATGACATCTTGTATACTTAGACAATATTTATTCCCAACCTATTTTAGAAAGACATCATATAGTTTTGTCATGTCATCCTTTTTAGATACTCATCATATGTTGAATTATGCCATTATATCCTATTAAGTTATCCATCATATATCTAAAACTATGTCATGCTATCCTATTTGGTAGCCATCATATATGTGAAATTGTGTCATGTTGTCCTATTTCGTTAGACAACATATATGTGAATTACCACATCTGTCTATCATACAATGTCTGTATGTTCAATTTCTTTTCTTTTTTATCAGCTATTTGAATTGGAGGGGTTGATGGCAGTATCTAAGGGAGCGAAAACCCGTTCTTCACAAAAGACGGTGCTACCCATCGATGCAGATAGAACCATGGTTGTACTGGCCCATGAACTAGCCCCACCACACATAATCGAGATCTAGATTGCACACTTACACCGTTGGATAGAGAACCAGCTACAACCCATCTAACCCCAACACAGCAGATAGTTACCCACTTCTAGATGACACAACACCATGTCCACCACAGAGTACCACCACACGAGCAGTTTGTAAAGCAACTGTAGTGCCCAAAGCATGAAGATCACGACAGCAAACCCAAACTCGGCGTTTAAAGCAGAAGAGCAACTGTTCTCAGGTCAGATTCGGTAGCTCTGGTCCATACACCTTTGCTGTTGCATCGCTGTGTTTACTCATACCAACTACTTTCCAATTTGAAGGATCCGACTAAAACTCCAATGGTGCAACATGTATATTTTAAACCTATTTCTTTAAAGGATTGTTGTTCTAACTTCTTGATCTATGTTGATTTCAGTTTCAGTTTTATAAACAGTTATGTTCTCATGTGCACATTACAATTGCTACTAGTGTTGTGTAGTTTCTCACACTTATATTCTGTCTATGCTACTGTGTCTTAAAAATATAAGATTCGAACTATGTCTCTACCTTGATTTGGCAAAATAAAATAGAATGATATGGACAATACAGTGACCATAGTACATAGATATATGTTTGTTTCATGGTGTTATCCTGTCCACTTTCTACTGAAACGGTTTACCAAAATGAGTTTTGTATACTACATGTTAAACCTGTGATGTGTCTGCTTGTTTCACTTGTAGAATGCGAATAGAATATTGGAGAAGAGGAGCCCACTATGCACCGATAGAGAAAGTAATGCAGATAAGGTTCAATATAGTGAGACAACCATGTTGGTCTCCAAGAAAGGTGATAAAAATGATCTTGTAGACATTGAGACAACCCACAATCCTGCGTTGATGTAGTGTTTGAGTTACTGGCCAGTACCGTTGGCACAAGCTCTTCGAACTTGCTGCCTGAATCACTTCAGCTTCTTTAATCACAGCTACAAGCTGAAAGGCATCAATCAGCTGTGCTGCAGGAGGAAGCCGAAGGACTAAGGAAGTCCTTGCAGAATGCAGTTGCATACTTTCTGGTGCAACAACATGTGCTAGAGGATTTAAGCACCAAACAAGAGAATGTTAATAAGCTTGCTACGCATCTGGCCAGCATTATGGGTACCCAGTATATTGTTCTTGAGCTCTTCTGAAGTGGTTTCGATTCTGGAGTTGTTTTGCTGCGATGTTTATTTGAACTGGTCTCCAACATTGACTACTAGTGTATGTGATATGCTACTTTGGTCCCTGTATTTGCACTGGTGGCAAACTTTGATGCCCAGTGGATGTAATATGTGTAATAGCCTAGCGTAAGTTTCTTGCTTATTTATTTCTTTGTTGTCTTGTTTATTTGTTTGCTTGTAGTCAGTGTAGTTCTTTTTCCGTTGTTTGCTAGTGGCCGCAATAACCTATTTTTTGAAACTAGGCCACAATAACAATGGGCTACATATTTACCCTAGTCACCATGGGCCACCTACGGGCCATAGAAACAATGGGCCTTCTATGTGTCATAGAAACTATGGGCCTTCTATGGGGCGTAGCATCAATGGGCCTTCTACGGGCCATATGATTTGTTGGCCAAACATGGGCCAAAAATGGATCACATTATGGGCCGTAAATGGGCTAGAATTGGAATCGTCCGTTCATGGGCCGACCATAACAGGCTGTCGTTAATCGGCCGTATTTGATGATGCTATGAAAACGGTCCAACGGATTAAGGTGCCACAAATGGGCCGACTGTAACCACGGGCTGAATTTGTATGACAAGCAGAAAAGGAAAGAATGAGCCGTAAGTAACCGAATGCTGGAAATGGGCCCAAGAATAAATGGGCCCTGAGAAGGCCAAAAGTTAACACGGGCTGGAAACGGCCCAATGGAATAATGGGTCGTAAATGGGTATAAAGCGATACGCTGTTCATTACGGGCCAGTTTCACCACGGGCCGTTAATGGGCCAAGAGTTACAAAGGGCCTCCTATGGGCCGAAAGACGTAATGAGCCATACATGGGCTGAAAATTACAACGGGATGGAATCATATTGGTCGTCCCAGATGACGCTACTGGTCCTAATTCTGATAGGCCGTAACAGGTCGTGACTTAGCTGGCTGTAAACGGGCTATATGCGAACAGGCTGTTAACTGGCTTTTCGTGGGCTGGCCCGCTACCTTTTGACCAAGTCAAACGGGCTAGCCTTTTCACCGAAATGGGCCTCTGTTGGGCCGTGCCACGTGTCGACCTATCATTGGCGCCTTCTGTACGATGAGTGGATGACATCTGTCCCAACGGTGAGCCGACACGTGGTTCCTCTCGCAAATGAGAATTTTACACATGGAAAATCCCCATTTTTCCGGGTCATTAATGGGTTATCGGATACAAACGGGAACTCGATAGCTTAACAGAGTCCCGTTACGATGGATGTCACATGGCGGTCACCCTTGACGAAAGCACTTCTCTGACGCGTGATTTAACGTCATTGAAGTGCAAACTTCCGTGATGATAATTTTGGTAATGTCATGGAACACTTCTACGACAGCAAAGGTATGACTATCTTGATTCTATCATAAAATCATCATGGATATACGTGCATGACAGAAAATTTGACCTACTATGACAAACACGTATCATCACATCACTGCATTTTTTTAGTGTACCCCCAAACCAACAGGGGCATCCGTGAAAACACTTTTCCACCGCCGCAACCTTCTATACCCGTGAGATCCCATCTAAGGGCATTTTCCGGGGACCCGACGGAGGGGGATTCCATCACGGAGGGCTTCTACATCAACACCATTTCCCTTCTGATGGAGCGTGAGTAGTTTACCTTAGAGCTATGGGTTCATATCTAGTAGCTAGATGTCTTTTTGTCTCTCTTTGATTCTCAATACCATGTTCTCCACGATGTTCTTGGAGATGCATTTGATGTAATACTTTTTTTGCGGTGTGTTTGTCGAGATCCGATGAATTGTGGATTTATGATCAGCTTATGTATGAATATTATTAGAATCGTCTCTATATTCTTATATGCATGATTTAATGTCTTTGCAAGTCCCTTTGTATTATCGGTTTGGTTTGGCCAACTAGATTGGTTTTTATTGCAATGGGAGAAGTGCTTAGCTTTTGATTCAACCTTGCGGTGTCCTTTCCCAGTGACAGTAGGGGCAGCAAGGCACGTATTGTATTATTGCCATCGAGGATAAAAAGATGGGGTTTTCATCATATTGCTTTAGTTAATTCCTCTACATCGTGCCATCTTACTTAATGCATTACTCTGTTCTTCATGAACTAAATATACTAGATGCATGTTGGATAGTGGTCGATGTGTTGAGTAATAGTAGTAGATGGAGAATCGTTTTGGTCTGCTTGACATGGACGTGATGCCTATATTCATGATCATCGCCTTAGATATCGTCATAACGTTCCGCTTTTCTATAAATTGCTCGGCAGTAATTTGTTCACCCACCATATTATTTCCTATCTTGAGAGAAGCCTCTAGTGAAACCTATGGCCCGCGGGTCTCTTTTCCATCGTACAAGTTTCCGATCTACAATATTAGTTTCTGATCTACTATTATTGCAATCTTTTACTTTCCGATCTATAAACCAAAAATACCAAAAATATTTACTTTATCATTTATCTATCTCTATCAGATCTCACTTTTGCAAATAACCGTGAAGGGATTGACAACTCCTTTATTGCACTGGGTGCAAGTTTGTTTGATTGTTTGTGCAGGCATTTGGTCATTTGTGCGTTGTATCCTACTGGATTGATACCTTGGTTTTCAAACTGAGGGAAACACTTATCTTTACTTTGCTGCATTGCCCTTCCCTATTAAAGGGAGAAACCAACGCAAGCTCATAGAAGTAGGAGGAAGAATTTTTGGCGGCGTTGCCAGGGAGATCCACGCCAAGTCAAGACATACCAAGTACCCATCATAAACTCTCATCTTTGGAATTACATTATTCGCCATTCGCCTCTCATTTTCCTCTCCCCCACTTCTACAACGATTTTCGAAAAGATTTGCCTTTTCTTCCCCTCTCTTCCGTTCATCTTTCTCGCTTGCTTTTTGTGTGCACATGTGTTGGATTGCTTGCTTTGTCATGATGGCTCAAGATAATACCAAATTGTGTGACTTTTCCAGCACCAATAACAAAGATTTTAGTACTACTCCGATTGCTCCTGCTACTAATGCGGAATCTTGTGAAATTAATGTCGCTTCTGGCCTTCGTAGTGAAGATGCCGCATCCCATCTAAACAATTTCGGTGATTTGTGTGATACGCAAAATAAAAAAGATGTTGATAATGATATTGTTAAATTGAAGCTATTTCGGTTTTCAAATATCATGCTAAAACTTGGTTTTCATCTTTGCCTAGAAATAGTATTGATTCGTTGAACAAGTGTAAAGATGCTTTCATCTCTAAGTATTTTCCTCCCGCTAAGATCAGCTCCCTTAGGAATGATATTATGAATTTTAAGCAACTTGATCATGTACATGTTGCACAATCTTGAGAGAGCATGAAATTGATGATACAAAATTGCCCTACACATGGTTTGAATTAGTGCATGATTATACAAAAAAATTATGCCATATTGAATTTTGCTTCAAGAAATCTCTTAGATTCGGTTGTAGGAGGCACTTTTATGGAAATTACTTCAGGAGAGGCTACTAAACTCCTAGACAATATTATGATTAATTATGCTCAATGGCATACCGAAAGATCTCCCACTAGTAAAAATGTGCATGCAGTTGAAGAAATTAATGTTTTGACTGGGAAGATGGATGAACTTATGAAATTATTTTCTACTCAGAGTGCTTATATTGATCCTAATGATATGCCTTTGTCCACTTTGATTGAAAATAATAATTAATCTATGGATGTGAATTTTGTAGGTAGGGATTTTTTTGGTAATAACGCATATAGAGGTAATTTTTATGCTAGGCCGTTTCCTAGTAATTCCTCTAATAATTATGGTAATTACTACAACAACTCTTGTGGAAGTGTTAGTAAGATGCCCTCTGATTTTGAGATTAGTGTCAAAGAATTTATGAGTTCGCAAAAGAATTTCAATGCTTTGATTGAAGAAATATTTCTCAAGATTGATGACTTGGCTATGAAAGTGGATAGAATTTCTATTGATATTGATTCTTTGAAACTTAGATCTATTCCACCCGGGCATGATATTAATGAGTCTCTCAAAGCCATTAGAATTTCCATTGATGAGTGTAAAGAAAGAACCAATAAGATGCGTGCTAAACTAGATTTGTTTGAAAAAGCGTGTTCTTCCAGTTTTCGTGAAAATAATGATGAAGATCTTAAAGTGATTGATGTGACTCCTATTGAATGTTTGTTTTCTAATATAAATGTTGACAAAGATGGGACTGGAGATGAGTCAACTTTAGTTAAAATGCATCCCAATAATTTGGAGTTTTTTGATCTCGATGCAAAATTTGACAAAAGTGGGATTGGAGAGGTCAAGACTTTAAGTAGCGATGAACCCACTCTTGGATTTCAAGGAATTTAATTATGATAATTGTTCTTTAATAGATTGTATTTCCTTGTAGCAATCCATGTTGAATTCTCCTCATGCTTATAATCAAAACAGAGCTTTTACTAAAAATATCTTTGATGCTATGATGCAATCTTTTTGAAGAAAAGCTTGAATTGGAAGTTTCTATCCCTATAAAATTTATGATGAGTGGTAACCTACTATTAATATTAAAAATTAATGATTATGAGTGCCATACTTTGTGTGATTTGGGTGCTAGCGTTTCCACAATTCCAAAAACTTTATGTAATGTGTTAGGTTTCCGTGAATTTGATGATTGTTCTTTAAATTTGCATCTTGAGGATTCCACTATTAAGAAACCCATAGGAAGGATTAATGATGTTCTTATTGTTTCAAATAGGAATTATGTGCCCGTAGATTTCATTGTTCTTGATATAGATTGCAATCCTACACGTCCTATTATTCTTGGTAGACCTTTCCTTGGAACGACTAGTGCAACTATTGATATGAAAGAAGGAAACATTATATTTCAATTTCGATTAAGGAAGGGCATGGAACAATTTCCTAGAAAGAAAACTAAATTTCCATATGAATCTATTATGAGAGCTACTTATGGATTGCATACCAAAGATGACAGTACCTAGATCTATTCGTGTTTTATGCCTAGCTAAGGGCATTAAAAAATAGCGCTTGTTGGGAGGCAACCCAATTTTATTTTTGTTCTTTCCTTTTTGTTCCTGTTTTTCTTTGAATAATTCATCTAGCCTCTAGTTAGATGTGGTTTTGTGTTTTAATTAGTGTTTGTGCCAAGTAAGACCTTTGGGATAGCTTGCGGTGATAGTTGTTTTATCCTGCTAAAAAACAGAAACTTTTGCGCCCAGTAAATAATTTCCTGGATTTTATTGAAACATGCTTTTGATCTGATTATTTTTGCTCTACATTGGTGCACAAATTGCCTATGTTTTCCTAATTTTTCAGAAGTGTTTGAGAGTCACAAATTGCTACAGACTATTCTGTTTTTGACAGATTCTGTTCACTATGTGTTGTTTGCTTATTTTGATGAATCTATGGGTAGTATAGGGGGGTATGAACCATGGAAAAGTTGGAATATAGTAGATATTATACCAATATAAATAAATAATGAGTTTGCAATAGTACCATAAAGTGGTGATTTATTTTCTTATACTAATGGAGCTTATGAGATTTTCTGTTGAGTTTTGTGTTGTGAAGTTTTCATGTTTTGGGCAAGGATTTGATGTACTATGGAATAAGGAGTGGCAAGATCCTAAGATTGGGGATGTCTAAGGCACCCCAAGGTAATATTCAAGGACAACGAAGATCCTAAGCTTGGGGTTGTCCCGGAAGGCATCCCCTCTTTTGTCTTTGTCTATCGGTAACTTTACTTGAGGCTATATTTGTAATCACCACATGATATGTGTTTTGCTTGGAGAGTCTTGTATGATTTGAGTCTTTGCTTTTTAGTTTGCCACAATCATCCTTTTTGTACACACTTTTGAGACAGACACTCATGAATCGTAATTTATTAGAATACTCTATGTGCTTCCCTTGTATGTTTTGAGGTAGGCAATATTGCTCTAGTGCTTCACTTATATGTTTTTAGAGAACCGCGGTGGTTTTATTTTATAGAAATTGATGAACTCGCATGCTTCACTTATATTTTTTTGAGAGTCTCTAAACAGCATGGTAATTTTATTTGGTTATAAATTTAGTCCTAATATGATAGGCATCCAAGATGGATATAATAAAACTTCATATAAAGTGCATTGAATACTATGAGAAGTTTGGTTCTTTACGATTCTTTTGAGATATGAAGATGGTGATATTAGAGTCATGCTAGTGATTAGTTGTGAATTTGAGAGATAATTGTGTTAAAGTTTGTGATTCCCGTAGCATGCACGTATGGTGAACCGTTATATGATGAAGTCCAAGCATGATTTATTTTTTTGATTGTCTTCCTTATGAGTGGCGGTCGGGGACGAGCGATGGTCTTTTCCTACCAATCAAACTTCGTAGGAGCATACATGTAGTACTTCGTTTCTATAACTAATAGATTTTTGCAATAAGTATGTGAGTTCTTTATGACTAATGTTGAGTCCATGGATTATACGCACTCTCACCCTTCGACCATTGCTAGCCTCTCTTGTCGTGCAACTCTCACCGGTACCATACACCCACCATATACCTTCCTCAAAACAGCCAACATACCTTCCTATTATGGCATTTCCATAGCCATTCCGAGATATATTGCCATGCAACTTTCCACCATTCCATTTATTATGACACACTTCATCATTGTCATATTGCTTTGCATTATCATGTAGTTGACATTGTATTTGTGGCAAAGCCACCTTTCATAATTCTTTCATACATGTCACTCTTGATTCATTGAACATCCTGGTACAGCGCCGGAGGCATTCATATAGAGTCATATTTTCTTCTAAGTATCAAGTTGTAATTGTTGAGTTGTAAGAAAATAAATAAAAGTGTGATGATCTTCATTGATAGAGCATTGTCCTAGTGACGAAAGGATGATGGAGACTATGATTCCCTCACAAGTCGCGATGAGACTCCTGACAAGAAATAAAAGAAAAGAAAAGAAAAAAAAAAGAGGCCAAAAAATGAGAAAGGCCCAAATAAAAAAAGAGATAACGGGAAATGTTACTACCCTTTTTCCACACTTGTGCTTGAAAGTAGCACCATGATCTTCATGATAGAGAGTCTCCTATGGTATCACTTTCATATACTAGTGCGAATTTTTCATTATAGAACTTGGCTTGTATATTAAAAATGATGGGCTTCCTCAAATTGCCCTAGTTCTTCGTGAGCAAGCGAGTTGGATGCAGACCCACTTAGTCTTCTTTTTGAGCTTTCAAAAACATATAGCTCTAGTGCATCCATTGCATGGCATTCCCTACTCACTCACGTTGATATCTATTGATGGGAATCTCCATAGCCCATTGATACACCTAGTTGATGTGAGACTATGTCCTTCATTTTGTCTTCTCCACAACCACCATATTCTATTCCACCTATAGTGCTATATACATAGCTCATGCTCATGTATTGCGTGAAAGTTGAAAAGGTTTGAGAACATCAAAAGTACGAAAGAATTGCTTGGCTTCTCATCGGGGTTGTGCATGATTTAAATATTTTGTGTGATGAAGGTGGATCATAGACAGACTATGTGATTTCGTAGGGATAGCTTTCCTTGGCCATGTTAATTTGAGAAGTCATAATTGCTTTATTATTATGCTTAAAGTATTATCGTTTTATTGTCAATATTAAACTTTTATTCTGAATCTTACGGATCTGAACATTCATGCCACAATAAAAAAAGTTACATGGATAAATATGTTCGGTAGCATTCCACATCAAAAATTCTGTTTTTAACATTTACCTACTCGAGGACGAGCAGGAATTAAAGTTGGGGATGCTTGATACGTCTCCAACGTATCTATAATTTTTTATTGTTCCATGCTATTATATTATTTGTTTTGGATGTTTTATATGCATTATTATCCTATTTTATATTATCTTTGGGACTAACCTATTCACCTAGAGCCCAGTGCGAGGTCATGTTTTTCCCTGTTTTGGAGTTTCGCAGAAAAGGAATACCAAATGGAGTTCAAACAGAATAAAACTTTCGCAATGATCTTTCTTGGACCAGAAGCAAACCAGTACACTTGGAGATGGAGTCGGAGCAGCCATGAGGCTTCCACAAGGGTGGAGGGCGCGCCCCCTGTCTTGTGGGCCCCTCGTGGGTCTCCTGACCTAATTCTTTCCCCTATATATTCCCATGTACCCCCAAACCAACAGAGGCATCCACGAAAAGACTTTTCCACCGTCACAACCTTCTGTACCAGTGAGATCCCATCTAGGGCCTTTTCCGGCGTTCTGCCGGAGGGGGATTCGATCATGGAGGGCTTCTACATCAATACCATTGCCCTTCCGATGAAGCATGAGTGGTTTACCTCAGACCTATGTGTCCATAGCTAGTAGCTAGATGGCTTCTTCTCTCTCTTTGCTCCCAATACCATGTTCTCCTTGATGTTCTTGGAGACCTATTCGATGTAATACTTTTTCGCGGTGTGTTTGCCGAGATCCGATGAATTGAGGATTTATGATGAGCTTATCTATGAATATTATTTGAATCTTCTCTGAATTCTTATATGCATGAGTTGATGTCTTTGCAAGTCTCTTCGAATTATCGGTTTGGTTTTGCCAACTAGATTGGTTTTTCTTGCAATGGGAGAAGTGCTTAGCTTTGGGTTCAATCTTGCGGCGTCCTTTACCAGTGACAGTAGGGGTAGCAAGGCACGTATTGTATTGTTGCCATCGAGGATAAAAAGATGGGGTTTTCATCATATTGCTTGAGTTAATTCCTCTACATCATGTCATCTTACTTAATGCGTTACTTCGTTCTTTATGAACTTAATACTCTAGATGCATGATGGATAGCGGTCGATGTGTGGATTAATAGTAGTAGATGCAGAATCGTTTTGGCCTACTTGACATGGATGTGATGCCTATATTCATGATCATTGCAGTAGATATCGTCATAACTTTGAGCTTTTCTATCAATTGCTCGACAGTAATTTTTTCACCCACCGTATTATTCTCTGTCTTGAGAGAAGCCTCCAGTGAAACCTATGGCCGCCGGGTCTCTTTTCCATCATACTAGTTTATGATCTACAATATTAGTTTTCGATCTACTATTCTTGCAATCTTTTACTTTCCAATCTATAAACCAAAAATACCAAAAATATTTACTTTATCGTTTATCTATCTCTATCATATCTCACTTTTGCAATTAACTGTGAAGGGATTGACAACCCTTTATTGCGTTGGGTGCTAGGTTGTTTGATTGTTTGTCCAGGTATTCAGTGATTCGTGCGTTATCTCCTATTGGATCGATACCTTGGTTCTCAAACTGAGTGAAATACTTATCTCTACTTTGTTGCATCACCATTTCCTCTTTAAGGGAAAAACCAATGCAAGCTCAAAAAGTAGCAGCCACACATACCCTTGTGCATCTCTGCCAGTAGTTCCTTTCCTTCTTCCTAGAAAATGCACTTTAGCTTCACACAGTTGGGCCTTCTTTTATATAGCGTATCGTCAAAGAACTGATACATACTGGCCCTCCTAGCTACTTTTTCAGCTTCTTCTTGCTCTTCAGGAAGTACACCTGTTTGGAGGAAACTAACGATGTGTCGTGCCCAAGTTGGAGCCTGAGGCTCGACAACAAGGACCAGCGGCACCTCCTCATTCACGGGAGAGTATGCCTCAACCGCAAAGATTGGTAGTTTGGCGGGGGAGTGCATCTCACCGATCAAAGGGGACTTGTTCCCGCTAAGCTCTCTGCCCGGGGACACGGAGGACTGAGTCAGATGAAGAACAAAAGTCCTTAGTTCCACAGGGAGTGTTCGCAAGGCGCACTTTGAGAGATGATCAGCAATGCTGTTTTCCCCACGTGGCACGTGCTCTATTTGCAATCCGTCAAAGCACTCCTCCAATTGTCTCACTTCCCTGATGTATGCCTCCATCAATGGGATGTGGTAATCTTTGTTTACTTGTCTCACCATGAGTTGCGAATCTCCGTGGATGATCAGCTTCTTGATTCTCAGTTCTGTTGGAATCCTGAGCCCGGCAAGGAGCCCTTCATACTCTGTACTATTGTTAGTAGCCTTCTCCCGGGGAAAATGCATTTAAACGACGTACTTAAGGTGCTCCCCAGTGGGAGCAATGAGAAGCACACCAGCTCCTGCACTTTGTAGGGAGAAGGCACCATCAAAGTACATAATCCATTCTTGGGGCGCTTCATTGCCGAGGATAGCTGTCTCCAGTACTTCTACATCAGGGCTTGGCGTCCACTCTGCAATGAATTCTGCTAGTGCTCTGCTTTGAATAGTTGACGTGCTCTCAAAGTACAAACCAAAGCTAGATAACTCCAAGGCCCATTCCACTATTCTGCCAGTGTCCTCGTGGTTTGTGAGTATGCATTGCAAAGGGAAGCGGTTGACAATCATGATAATGTGGGCTTGGAAGTAGTGGTGTAGTTTCCTTGAGGCCATGATGAGGCCAAAAATCAACTTTGCACACCAGAGTACCTCGACCTTGCCCCCTGTAGCGGGGACCTGACGAAGTACATTGGGCGCTACACCACCTTCTTCCTTGCCGTGATCTTGGAAATGTCTCTGCTGCCCTGCTCTTCCTTGTCTTGAATTGCATCTGACCTTGCCGGCATGGGTTCGCTTTCCTCTCCAAAGGGGATGGTGTGGTTGCGGCTGCCACTTCATCCACTTCTCGCTGTGCCACCATTGCCTCACTAACCACTTGATTGGTTGCCGTTTAGTATAGCAGCAACGGGTCTTGTGGTTTGGGGGCGACCAAAGTGGGCACAGAGGAAATATAGTTCTTCAAATCATGTAGCGTAGTTTCTGCCTCCGGGGTCCACTCCATGGGCCCCGCCTTCTTCAAGGTTTTAAAAAACGGCAGGGCGCGCTCGACAGACATGGAAATGAACCTTCTTAGCGCGACAACACATCCAGTCAAACATCTCATGTCTTTAACTATCTCGGGTGCTTGAATCTGCTCGATAGCCTTGATCTTTTTGGGCTTGGTCTCTATTCCTTGATGGGACACGAAGAAGCCAAGTAGCTTGTCGGAAGGAATGCCAAAAAAACACTTCTCCGGGTTCAGCTTCAAGTTGATCTGGTGCAGATTTGCAAAAGTCTCTTTCAAATCATGAGTGAGAGTCATTCTATCCTTTGTTTTGACCACTATATCATCCATGTAGGCTTCGATATTTCTGTGTAGCTGGGACTCCAAGCCAATCTGTACTGATCTTGCAAAAGTGGATCCGGCACTCTTCAACCTAAAGGGCATCTGTAAAAAAGAGTAAATGCCACATAGGGGTTATTAACGTGGTCTTCTCTTTGTCATCCTTGGACCTGAAGATCTGGTGGTACCCGGAGTAGGCATCAAGAAAGGAAAGAAGGTCACACCCGGAGTTGGAATCCACAATCTAGTCGATGTGCGGCAAGGGGAACGGGTCCTTCGGGCATGCCTTCTTTAGATCTGTGAAATCTATGCAAAGCCTCCATTTCCCGTTGGCCTTGCGCACCACCACTAGATTCGCTAACCATGTTGGATGCAATATTCCTCTGACCAAACCAATTGCCTCAGGTTTCCTGATATCTTTGGCAATAAACTGCTACCGCTCCAAAGCTTGCTTCTGGACCTTCTGCTTGACGGGTCGGGCATGTGGGCAGACAGCAAGGTGGTGCTCGATTACCTCCCTGCGAATACCGGGGATGTCAGATGATTGCCATGCAAACACATCGACATTCGCCCACAGGAAGGCAACAAGCGCGCTTTCCTATTTGTAGTTGAGGGTGGCACTTATAGTAAATGTACCATCGGCGCCAACCAGCCCTGTCGGGACCTTCTTTATAGCGGGTGCAACGGCCTTAGATCTCTTGCTATTGGAATTCTCCGGCAAGTCATCAACAGGTACAGCACACTCCGAAGAGGTGCGCTTCCCAGATACCTTGCTAGAGTCCTTGTTAGCTTTATTCTCTTTATTGCTTTCCTTGGCGGGAGCAGCAGCTTCCGCGGCCTCTGCAGCGACTGCTTCCCGATAGATCTTGTCCACGCATATAATCACGTCTTTCTTGTCTGATGGAATGGAAATGACGTATATCGGCCCAGGCATCTTCAGAGTGTTGTAGGCATAGTGGGATGCCGCCTTGAATTTGGCCAGGGCTGGCGACCAAGGATTCCATTGTATGGTAGGGAGATGTCAACCACATCAAATATGATCTTCTCGGTCCGGTAGTTTAACTCCCCCTCGAATGTTACCGATAGAGAAATCTTTCCCTTAGGACGACTCCTGCCGGGGTTGATCCCATGGAATGTACCAGTAACCTTGTGTTCTTCATCTGCTATCTGTAGTTTGCTGGTGACCTTTCAAGAAATCAGATTCAAGCCGGCCCCACCGTCAACCAACATTTTTGTGACTTTGAGGTTGCGGATTGTTGGTGAGACCAACAACGGCAAGCACCCTACTGCGGTGGTGCAGTCCATGTGATCCTCTTCATCAGAGATGATGAGCGTGTGGGACCACTTGAGCGGCTTCCAAGAGTCTGCCGCTGGCTCCACGACATTGACTTCATGTGCCCATTGTTTAAGTTTGCGATGAGAGGAGTGCAAAGATGCACCCTTGTCAATGCATACGGTGTCAGTGGGTTTCTGGAACTCCTTCTCGCTGGTTTCCTCTTCATCTCGTTCATCGCTTTCGTCATCGCAGTCCTTCTTCTCATGGCTCTGGCCCCTTGATACTGAGGAGCCTTGTCGGGATGGCTTGCTCTACCGCGTCGGCCCTTCCCTCTAGCGCCATCTTGGTCTTTCTCCTTATCACGCTTCTCGTACTCAGCCCTCTACTTCTTGACAATTTGCTCAATCTAATGACACTCCTGAAGATCGTGGCCTTTGGTCAGATGGATCTTGTAGTACAGCCCATCGCCCTTCCCAGCCTTCTCGGCAGCCGGGGCTTCCGAGCAATCAGTTCACATGGTAGCTTCCTTGCCGGGAGCCTCGGTCTTTGCCATTGAGGGTCATCACGGCTTTATCCTTGTGCTTCTTGTTGCTCTTTTTGTTCTTCTTTTTCTAGTTGGATGCATCTTTGTCGTCCTCTGAGTCAAGGTCGACGGCATCCTCTTCACCGGGGAGCTGCCTCCCCTCCTCTATGTGGGCACACTTATCCACTAGAGTGTCCAGCTCATTCATAGTCTTGGGCAGCCGTACGTTCACTTTGGAATGTATCCTATGGTTGCGCATGTTGGATTGGAATGCAACTATCACAGCTACCGGGTGGATGCCAGGAATGTTCCTGTGCACTCGACTGAACCTTTGCATGTACTTCCGCAGACTTTCTCCTTCCTTCTGCGGGAGGAGCTGCAAGTTGTTGTGCCGCCCAGGTTCTTGATGGCCGCCCGTGAAGGCACCAACAAACTCATGGCACAGGTCATCCCAAGTCGAGATGGAGTTCTTTCGCAGGTGCATCGGCGAAGACCTCACATTTGGCTTGAGTGCCAAAGGGATGTAGTTGGCGAATACCTTCTCGTCTCTTCCCCCGACAGCTTGAACAGCGATGGTGTAGATGCTCAAAAACTCTGTCAGTTCAATCTTCTATCGTACTTCTCTAGTATTTCTGGCTTGAATGTGTGAGTACATGGCCAACGGACTTGTCACAACTCGTGAATGAAGGAAGGGCACCCAACCTTGAAAGGCAGATACTCGCCCTCACCAGGCATGGGCTCGCCGATGTCGGGGCCATTGTGCCTATCAAACTAGCGGCGGGTTTCATGGCGTCGTTCGATGGTGACGTGCATGTGTCTTCCCTCCACCTGTCTTCCAGGACTCACTGGTCTCGACGCGCTCGAGGATCGGATGAAGACAATGATACGTCATCGAGTTCTTCGTCACGTGGAGTTGGCTGCTGCGGAGGGGATTGCACTGTGGGGGTGGCTCCTTTCGTACGTCTAGCAGCCCGGGCCGTTGTCACCGCCCGTGTAGGTCGTGACGGGCCCGCTCCTTATGATCCTCCCTACTCGGCGAAACATATGAAGCTCTGAATTGTGGCTCTCCACTCATCCATCTGATCAACCGCCGACGGGAATCTCAACAGGAGTTGGGCCCGCGCCATGGCCTCCGAAATAGTGCTCGGCATGGATGACGACGTAGACCGTGATGTCGCCTGGCTCCTGATGGTGCCGGTTGTGGCAGCACCGTGCTCTCATCGCCGTGAGCCACTCGCCAGGGTGGTGTGGTGACGAGGTGGATGTGGTTGGGGATCGACGTCTCCGTTATGTGCATCGGCTCGGCTAGCTCGTCCCTGGGGTGGCACATGACCTACGGCCGCACCTACAGCGGGGGCAGCCAGAGGGTTGCGGTTCGCCCTAGAGCGAGCATTGTTGCTGCGGCTGTGTCCTTCAGTGGGGTGGAGAGGTAGAGATGGAATAATCTCTCCACCCGCACCCTGTGGATTGTGGTCGCTGGGATGCTATTTGTGTTGTCCTTCTTCAGTGCCTCTTGCTCCTTGTTTCGGCCGCAGTGGAGGTGGTGACAACGCCGCCTGTGCCGGCCACATCCGCCGCGGTGTCCATGACCCCATGCGTCCCCGTAGCCCCCATGGCCTCGGCGGCCGCATGCGGAGGGGCCTTCGAGGTGGACGGGTGAGCTGCAGCACCGGGCTTCTTCTTGGGCGCCATAGATGATGAATCCGTCGATGAAGAAAACGATGATGAAGATGACGTGTTGCTTACACTCTCTGGTCCGTGCAAGTAACATTAATGGTAAGTAAAGTGCAGCAAGGTGGCCCAATTCTTTTGTGGCAAAGGACAGGCCAAAACAGTTGCTTATAATAGGCAAAGTGTTCTTGAGGGTACACGGGAATTTCATCTAGTCACTTTCATCATGTTGGTTTGATTCGTGTTCGTTACTTTGATAATTTGATATGTGGGGGGACCTGTGCTTAAGTGTTGTTCTTACTTGAACAAACCTCCTACTTTTGGTTAACCCCCTCGCAAGCATCCGCAACTATGAGAAAACTATTAAGATAAAATCTAACCATAGCAGTAAACTTTTGGATCCAAATTGGCCCCTTACGAAGTAGCGCATAATCTAGGGTTTAAGCTTCTGTCACTCTAGTAACCCATCATCTAGTAACTACTCCACAATGCATTCCCTTAGGTCCAAAGATTGTGAAGTGCCATGTGGTCAACATTCACATGACACCACTAAGGGAATCACAACATACATATCATCAAAATATTGAACACATATCAAGTTCACATGATTACTTGCAACACGATTTCTCCCATGAACTCAAGAACAAAAGTAACTACTCAAAAATTATAATCATGCTAAAGATCATAAGTGTATTAAATAGCATAATGGATCGGAACATATAATCTTCCACCAAATAAACCATATAGTGATCAACTACAAGATGTAATCAACACTACTAGTCACCCACAGGTACCAATCTGAGGTTCCGGTAAAAAGATTGAACACAAGAGTTGAACTAGGGTTTGAAAGGTGATAGTGCTATTGAAGATGTTGATGGAGATTTCCCTCCCAAAGATGAGAGGGTTGTTGGTGATGACGATGATGGTGATTTCCCACTCCGGGAGGGAAGTTCCCCTGGCGGAGTCGCTCCGCCAGAGGGCAAAAGTGCTCCTGCCCAAGTTCCACCCTGAGATGGGGGCGCTCTATCCCGAAAGTCCTCTCTTTATTTTTTTTCTAGGTCAAAATGACTTCTATACCAGAAGAGGGGCACCAGAGGTGGGCCGAGGAGGGCACAACCCGCCAGGGAGCGCCTAGGGTGCCTGGCGCGCCCAGGTGGGTTGTGCCCACCTGATGGGCCTCCTCCGGTAGTTATTTGCTCCAATATTTTTCATATATTCCAAAACAATTCTCCGTAAATTTTCAGCTCATCTGGAGATGTGCAGAATAGGTAACTCGGATGTAGCTTTTTCACATCCAGAATTCCAGCTGCCGGTATTCTCCCTCTTTGTGTAAACCTTGCATATTATGAGAGAAAAGGCATTACAATTACTCCAAAAAAGCATTATTATCCATAAAAACATAGTAAATAACAGTAGGTAAACTTGATGCAAAATGGACGTATCAACTCCCCCAAGCTTGGACCTCGCTTGTCCTCAAGCACAAAAACTGAAATCAAAAATCATGTTCACATGCTTAGAGAGAGAGAGAGAGGATAAAAAAAATAGAGACACAGAAGCATCATGAATATTATTACAATAGCAACAAACTTTATCACATAACTTTTATCATATAACTTCTCATGAACAAGTAACAATTCATCAGAACATTGAAGTATAAAGCATAAACTCTATTGAAAACCAACAAACTATGTTCTGAGTCAACTTTGCAACTACAATTCGTTATCTTTTCAGGAAGGGTCACGTATCGAAGCCTTTGGGCAAGTCCACATACTCAACCATCATATAGTCTTCTGTGATTGCTAACACTCACCGCATACCATTAGCAAAAAGTTGCAACCAAAAAGTTTCAACCAACATATCGGAGCCTTTTCATATTCACCTCAATGGTGATGTCAACAATAATAACTCATGCTCACTCATATCCAACTGGATATATGTGCCTAGATCTTTCCTCACCACATGATGGTTGCAAAAGATAAAATAAAAGGAATAGGGAAGAATACTTCGGCTCTTGCATAAAAAGTAAATACATAAAAGTAAAAGATAGGCCCTTTGCAGAGGGAAGTAGTGGTTGTCATGTGCTTTTTGGTTTGTACGCTCAATCTCCTAGTGCAAAAGAATGTCATGTTGTATTCCCCTTATGATAGCAACCTTTATTATGCAGTCTATCACCTTTATTATTTTGCCATTAGAAGTTCGTAAAACGCTCAATTTTGTCTTACACTAAATGATCCAACACATTTAGAAGCAATTTTTATTGCCTTACTACACCGATGACAACTTACTTGAAGGATCTTACTCAATCCATAGGTAGGTATGGTGGACTCTCAAAACAAGATTTGGGTTTAAGGGTTTTAGGATGCACAATTAGTATCTCTACTTGGTGCAGATTTTTTGGCTAGCAAAGATAGGGGTCAAAGGACCAAATGTAAAAGGATCTATGACAATATAACTTCTTTGTGAATATGAACAAGCATAAATCATTACATTGTCTTCCTTGTCCAATGTCAACAATTTTAGCATATAATATTTTGATGGGGGCTCACAATCATAAAAGATCTCAAAGATAGTATATTTGCATGTGAATCTTCTCTTCCCTTATTAACTCTTTCATGAATTACATCATTGACCAATGCTATGTTTGTCAATATCAAATAAATTTTACCAGTTATACTTTTCCTTATGTGATGTCATTACTTACCATAAGATTAGTATATGATCTTTTTGATTATTCGTTTTCTTTCGTTTGATTGAAACTAAAAAGAAAATAAAGCAAAACTTGAACTAAACTTTATTATATATCTCGCACACGGTTACAAATATAGCTAGATCACTAAGAAAAACACTCAATAAGGATCAAATAAACTTTTATTCAGCTAATACAAAATATTACTAAAGATCAAACTAATATAAACAAGAGCAAAGGAGGTGGTGTGATACGATACCGGTGCACCTCCCCCAAGCTTGGCACAAGCCAAGGGGAGTGCCCATACCCAATACTCAAGTCTCCTTTGGGGGTGAATAAGGTGATGGTGATGAGGTAGTAGTAGTTTATCCTTCAGGCTCAAAGATACTCCAATCTACGGATGACGCTTCGGAGGGCAATGATGTGCTCTTGCAATAGAATATTTTCATGAGTGAGATAATTTTCTTGAACACGAACCATTTCAATGGTCGTAAAAGCTTCAATTTTAGTGGGGGTAAGATATTCATAGTATGGTTGAGGGATATCTTCTTCTTTTTCTTCTTCTTCTTCTTCTTCTTCTAGTTCTTTTTCTTCTTCTTCTTCTCCTGTGGGCAAGGCCTGCTCTACTACTGGAGCTTGATCTCCAGTAGCTTCCTTGCTCTTGTCCCCCTTGAAGGCTTCCTTTGGTTCTTCCCTCTTCAGTTCCATATTCATCAACTAAGCATCCTCTTCTATGTTGTTGGAGGAGGGGGGCGACATGAGGCTAGAATTGATGGATCTGGCAGAAAAATAGCAAGAAAGAAGAACAGAAGATTTCTCCATGATATGGTGGTCAATACGTTAAGGGGGGATATAAAGATTTTTTACCTTGGGAAACAAGCAAACGAGAGAAAAACGGAGTTTGGAAGGTACCCGAGGTGGTCACAACCCACCTATGTGCGCCAGGCAAGCCAACCACTCCCTGGTGTCTTGTGCCCTCCTAGGTTGCCTTCCTAGTTGTTTATTATTTTCCTAATTTTTGTAATATTCCAAAACTGAAAAAAATTGCGGATTTTTCGGAGTCTGTTTACTTGTCGTAGCACGTACCTCCTTTTATTCATGATTCTGGAGTTTTCTGAAGGTTTCTTTTCTGTGTTCCTCCAGTGTCATAGTTTGTATACTATTGCTTTTAACATTAATAGATGTACATGAGATAGAGTGTCTAATTCTTTACCCATTGACAACCTTCGGGTTAGTACCTTCAGCATTATTTATTCTGAGAGCTCGAGAGCATAAACCTCTTCAATAATATATGGTCCTTCCCACTTGGAGAGAAGTTTTCCTACAAAGAATCTGAAACAAGAGTTGTACAAAAGAACATATTCTCTTTGGATTCTTTCATCATGCCATCTTTTAACTTTTTTAAATAGTTTGGCATTTTCATATGCTTGGGTTCTCCATTCATCTAATGAGGTAATATAAAATAACATCTTTTCACCAGCAAGTTTTAAATCATAGTTGAGTTCTTTGATTTCCCAATATGCTTTATGTTCTAACTCAAGAGGAAAATGACAAGCTTTTCCATAAACCATTTTATAAGGAGACATACCCATAGGATTTTTGTAAGCTGTTTCTGTATGCCCAAAGTGCATCATATAATTTGTTAGACCAATTCTTTCGGGACCTATTAACAGTTGTTTGTAATATTCATTTTATTTCTCTATTGCGAAGTTCAACTTGTCCACTAGATTGAGGATGATAGGGTGATTCAATTCTATGGTTAACATCATACGTAGCAAGCATTTTATGGAAAGCACCATGAATAAAGTTTGATGCACCGTCAGTCAATGAATATCTAGGGACTCCAAACCATGGGGAAATAACTTCTTTGACTAATTTAATGGAGGTGTTGTGATCCATGCTACTAGTTGGAATAGCCTCTACCCACTTAGTAACATAATCAACAACAACCAGAATATGAGTATACCCATTAGAGGAAGGAAAAGGTCCCATATAATCAAACCCCCAAACATCAAATTGTTCAACAACAAGTGAATAATTCATAGGCATTTCTTGACTCTTACTGATATTACCAATTCTTTGGCATTCATTACAAGATAAAACATACTTATGGGAATCCTTGAAGATTGTAGGCCAGTAAAAACTAGATTGCAACACCTTATCAGCAGTTCTATCTCCTGCATGATGTCCTCCATAAGCTTCGGAATGACATTTCCATAGGATTTGTTCCTGTTCATGCTTTATAGAGCCGTGGGTCATCCCAAAAGTAATGTCGTAAATCATAAAACAATTTTTTCTTTTGTTGGTATGTGAAACTAGGTGGTATATATTTAGCAACAATGTAATTAGCATGGTCAGCATACCAAGGAGTGTTATGAGAAACATTTATTGCGGCTGGTTGTTCATCAGGAAAGCTATCATCAATAGGTAGTGGGTCATCAAGGATATTTTCTAACCTACACAAGTTATCAGCTATGGGATTCTCAGCTCGTAGTCTATCAGTAATATGTAAACAAACTCTTGTAGCAAAAGAACCCACCTAACGAGTCTTGGCTTAGCATCTTTCTTTTCCATAAGATATTTTATAGTAGCATGGTTGGTGTGAACAGTTACTTTAGAATCAACAGTATAAGATCTGAATTTATCACAAGCCAACACAACTGCTAAAAATTCTTTTTCAGTAGTCGCATAATATCGCTGAGCACAGTCTAGAGTTTTACTAGCATAATGAATAACATTCACTGTTTTATCAACTCTTTGTCCTAGAATAGGACCAACATCATAATCACTAGCATCAAAAATAATTTCAAAAGGCAAGTTCCAATCAGGTGGTTGTACCATAGGTGCAGAAGTTAAGGCTTTCTTAAGGGTTTCAAAGGATTCTACACAGTTATCATCAAAAATAGATGGAACACCCTTTTCAAAAATTTAAGAGGCCTAGAAATTTTAGAGAAGTCTTCAATAAACCTCCTATAGAAACCAGCATGACCAAGGAAGGTATGAATACCTTTAATATCTTTAGGACATGGCATTTTCCCAATTGCATCAAGTTTAGCTCTATCCATCTCAATACCTCGTTCAGAAATTTTATACCCATGGCAATGCCTTCATTAACCATAAAGTGGCCCTTCTCCCAATTCAAGATAAGATTAGTTTGATCACATCTCTGCAAAACTCGATCAATGTTGCTTAAGCAATCATCAAAAGAAGTTACGTAAAAAGAAAAATCATCCATGAAAACATCAACAATCTTTTCACAAAAGTCAAAGAATAGGGCAGTCATACATCTTTGAAAGGTAGCAGGTGCATTGCATAAACCAAAAGGCGTACGTCTATAAGCATAAGTTCCAAGAGGGCAAGTAAGGTGGTTTCCTCTTGATCGGGTTGTGAAACAGGTATTTGAGAAAAACCAGAATATCCATCAAGAAAGCAAAAGTGTGTGTGCTTAGACAATCTTTCTAGCATTTGATCAATAAAAGGAAAAGGGTAATGATATTTTGTAGTTGCTTTATTTAATTTTCTAAAAGTAATTACCATCCTGTAGCAGTAACAATTTTTTGTGGAATAAGTTCATTTTTATCATTAGGAACAACAACAATACCTCCCTTCTTAGGGACACAATGAACGGGACTTACCCATCTACTATTAGCTATGGGATAGATTATACCTGCTTCAAGAAGCTTTAATATTTCAATTCTTACCACTTATTTCGTCTTAGGATTCAAACATCGTTGGTGATCAATAACGGGTTTAGCATCAGGTTCCATATCAATCTTGTTCTGACATTGAGTGGGGCTAATGCCCTTAAGATCATCAAGAGTATACCCAATAGCAGCTCGGTGCGTCTTGAGAATTCTAACTAATCTTTCTTCTTCATGTTCTAAAAGGTTAGCACTAATAATAACATGATATATCTTTTTCTCATCAAGATAAGCATATTTCAAACTGTCTGGCAATTGAGTGGGGCTAATGCCCTTAAGATCATCAAGAGTATACCCAATAGCAGCTCGGTGCGTCTTGAGAATTCTAACTAATCTTTCTTCTTCATGTTCTAAAAGGTTAGCACTAATAATAACATGATATATCTTTTTCTCATCAAGATAAGCATATTTCAAACTGTCTGGCAATTGTTTAATTTCGAACATGGGATCACCCTTAGGTGGAGGAGGACCTCCTAGAGTTTCAATAGGTAAATTGTGTTTGAGTAGAGGTCGTTGCTCAAAGAAGATTTTATCTATTTCATTTCTTTCATGCATATGCATATCATTTTCATGGTCTAGCAAATATTGTTTTGGTGGATCAATAGGAGGCACGACAATAGAAGCAAGACCAATTATTTCATCTTTACTAGGTAATTCTTTCTTATGTTGTTTTCTACTAAACTTAGAGAAACTAAGCTCATGAGACTCATCACCAAAAATGAGACTCATCACCAAAACTAACACCGACATTTTGTTTCTCACAATCTATTTTAGCATTAACGCTGTTCAAGAAATGTCTACCAAAAATAATGGGACAAAAATCATCTTGTGGGGAACCAAGAACTAGAAAATCAGTAGGGTATTTTACTTTCCCACACAAGACTTGAACATCTCTAACAATCCCAAGTGGTGTGATAGTGTCTCTATTAGCAAGTTTGATAGTAACATCTATTCTTCTATTTTAGCGGCTGCTATGTCATCCATAGTTTCTTAATATAAAGTAAAAAGGAAGAGAACTCATGCTAGCAACCAAGTCACATAAACCATGATAACAGTGATCTCCTATTTTGACTGAGACAACAGGCAAGCCAACAACATGTCTACGTTTATCTTTTTCATCGGATTTGGCGATTTTAGCAGCTTCATCACAGGAGAAAATAACATGCCCATCAATATTTAATCTCTAGTTGTCATTGCAAGCATATTTAATCATAATATGCTGAATCATGGATATCGAGTAACATATTTACGAAAACCAAAGCAAGTTGAGTTCATACCCGCTTTTCCCTGCCACAATCACTTCATCAAATATCATCATTACTGCCTTTCACTTGCACGACCGAATGATATGAAAATAATAATAGTGCAAGTGTGCTGTGGAGTAAGCTGGAATCTGCAACATTTTATATAGAGTGGAAGACAAAATAATATAGGCTCTTTATTAGATCAACAATAATGCATATGAGAGCCATTCAATATTTTCATTGTGGTCTTCCCCATGGTATGACTCAATAAAAGTAGAGGACAAGAATTTCAGAGAAACACACTAAAATATTCTTGGAGTTTTTAGATTTTATTGAAGAAAGAAAATTAACAAAGGAAAAAAGAAAAACGAGAAAACTATTTTCACGGGAAAGCTCCAAACAAGCAAAAGAAAAAAAGAGAAATCTTTTTGGGTTTTGTTTTAACACTACAACTAAATTAAACTAAAAAAACCCAAAAAGATGCAAGAAATATTTTGGGATTTACTCAAAGTTTTTCAAACACACAAAAAGAAAGCGAGAAAATAACTACCATTGATAATACAATAAAAAAGTGTGGACACCGACAACTGGAATGAAGTGTTTAAGCATGAATGTAATGTTGGTGGAAAGACATGACACGCATGTATCATTGCCAATAAGGATAAAAATATGGGGTCTATTCCTACATGAATAGATCTTGTCTACATCATTTCATCGTCCTATGGCATTATTCCGTTTCTCCATGAACTTAATACATTAGATGCATGTTGGATAGTGGTCGATGTGCGGAGTAATAGTAGTAGATGTAGGCAGGAGTCGATCTACTAATCTTGGATGTGATGCCTATATACATGATCATTGCCTTGGATATCTTCATAATTACTTGCTCTTCTATCAATTGACCAAGAGTAATTTATTTACCCACCGTACGCTATTTTCTCAAGGGAAGCCACTAGTGAAATCTACGACCCCCTGGTCTATTTCCTATCATATTGTTTTCAGATCTATTATTCCAAAAACACAAAAATACCTTGCCGCACCTTTTCTTTATTTACTTTATTTCATGTTTCTCTAGATCTATTTATCCAATCTCAGACCATTTCATCTATCTCAATACCGGGGAGGGATTGACAACCCCTCTTACGCGTTGGATTGCAAGTATTTGTTATTTGTGTGCATGTATTGTTTACATAGTGTTGCTTGGTTCTCGTAATGGATTCATAACCCCTTTTTCATAACTGAGGAAAATACTTAATGTTGTTGTGCTACATCATCCACTCCTCTTCGAGGAAATACCAACACAGATACAAACAATCACAAGCCAAAGGAGATCAGCGGCAGGGCCATGGATGAGATCAACAGCAGTTGAACACAAGGGGTTGGGGTTAGGCCACTTAACTTGTGACATAGCCCATGCCAGGCAATCGCTGTCGACACCCTCGATGTTGTAGCCGGCTGTCGGTGTACTAGAGTAGGGGTACCCTAGTATCCCGAACTTGTGCACGGGCAGTCGTAGCACCCCGCGGCAAGGTTTGCCGGGTGACCGCCAAGATCCTCCGTGGCTCCTTAAGAGACAAGGCCCCGGCAAGAGGAGCTTGCCGGGAAGCCATTCAAGAACAAAATATCTAAGCCAAGGAGACAAGGCCCCGGCAAGAGGAGCTTGCCGGGGAGGCCAACCAAGGCATCTCAAGGAACTTGCCGCGACGTGCCACGCGTCCCGGCAAGGCCCGGTGAGCGACAAGCTTCCGGACGCGACAAGACAACGATCGCGGCAAGACGCTTGCCGCAGGAAGCCGCCACTCTGTACCAGCGCTCCAGCACATCCACCGACGTGTCGCCCTGGGGCCTTTCCAGGCGCGCATGGCGGAAGGCTGTGCAGCCTGCGGTGCCTGGTGGCAAGCGGCGCTGACAAGATCGCCATCATGGCAAGCGGTGGCGTCCCTAACGGTCCCTTTCTGCACTGTTTGGGCGACACAGATGGGCATTTATTGCCTTTGTCCCCTGCCGTCAGGGTTAGGTATGAGACATGTACAAGTAGTTGTACCAACCACAACCCCTTTTCCATTTTTACCCTTGTCTATGTTGCCACCTGTCGGTGACCCCTTGAGCATATAAAAGGAGGCCCATGCGCAACGTAGAGGGGGTTCGACTGATTCGAAGCTAAAAACACTCTCACGCTCGGTCCTGTAGCTCTGCACGCTCTCGAGCAAGAACTCAATATACACATACAAGCAGCAGTAGGAGTATTATCTCTCCGGAGAGCTCCGAAGCTGGGTAAACTGCTCGTGTGCTTCGCCTCGATCCGCTCTTCGTGCGACCTCCACCCCCCGCCGAACCGAAAGGGGCTCGGTCCGCCGGTCCCATAGGTGTTCGTGGATCAGTTTCCCCGACATCTTTGGCGCGCCAGGTAGGGGGGCGTCGAGATTCTGTGAACCCGATCCGGCGTCCACACGAGCTAGATCTTCATCATCTTCATCGACATGCCACCGAAGAAGAAGGCTTCGGAGGCAGCTGTTCCGTCCACGTCGATTCCACCGCCATCGGAGCAAACGGGTGGTGGGGTAGACGCCGGCGGAAGAACGGGCGTCGACGAGGGAGCTCACAGTGCTGCCAGGTCCAAGGACAAGGCTGCGCAAACCTCAGCATCCGTACGTGCACCGCGCCCATCTTAGGAGGCGCGGGACCAACAGCTTCATGGTATTCGCAGTACCATGCTTTCTTTGGGCCAAGATCAAGCTGGTGGATCTCGGGTTGCTCAAGACCAGCATGCGCACCAATGTGCTGGCGCGAGCAAGGCACGGTCGCCCGGACGGGATACTGCTCCTTCTAACATAGTTAGAAGTCCGAGCATAACCCGCTCCTCGCACCGTTCGCCACTGCCACCCACCACTCCAGCAGAAGCTTTGGCGCGAGCTCAACTACTACTGGATTACCCTCCAACGACAGACAAGATCGACGAATGGAGGGCCACCATTCAGAGTCTCATCGGCTTTGCCAACGGAGACACTTCGCGGCAGCCGAGTGCCTCGCTGCCGCGACAGGACTGCCAGGTACGAGACGATGGCGACAAGACCGGTGGGGGTGCAACCACCATGCACTCTCCACCACGAAGGCCAAGATCGTCGACTCGCCGGATCCACCTCGACAGCGATTCCACCGCGTCATCAGATCCACGAGCTCGTCGTGATCAGCGCCAAGTTCTTCACGAACGATAGCAAGAAGACGCTCGTACCCGTATCGAGCACCGAAGGGAAGCGCGGCGTCAATCGAACCAGCGCGCTGGGCCCTCTGTCGACATGCATGCGCCAGCGGAACCAGGTGACTTGCCGTACGCGGTAGGTTGCTCTGCGTTCACTCGTGAGCTGCGGCAAGTCCAGTGGCCCAGCATGAAGAATTTCAAGCCAGGCGTACCAGAGAAGTACGACGGCAAGTCGCACCCGTCGGAGTTCCTCAGCATCTACACCATCATGGTGCAAGCTGCCGGGGGGCGCGACGACAAGATCCTTGCCAGCTACTTCCCGCTGGTGCTCAAGCCCAATGTCAGATCCTGTCTCATGCACTTGCCGGAAAACTCCATATCCTCTTGGGCAGATCTATGCCATCAGTTTGTCGGCGCCTTTACAGGCGGCCACAAGCCTCATGGCCAAGAAAGCGACCTTCATCTGCTCGCTCAGAAGGAAGGAGAGCCCCTGCGCAAGTATATTCAGAGATTCAGCCGTGTACAGCACAACATCCCAGATGCCCACCCTGCCGCGGTCATCAGCGCATTCCATCAGAACGTGCGAAACCGCAGGATGCGGGAGGAGATGGTGATGTGCAATATCAGATACGTCAGTGAGCTATATGCCCTGGCCGACAAGTGTGCATGTGCTGAAGAAGGGAGGAGACTCCCCGGAGAGAATACAGAAGCAGCAGGATCTGATAGTGAGGATGCTGCCCCGGCAAAGAAAGGCCAGTGGCGGAACAACAGGAAGAAGAAAGGCAAAGATGTGCTAGTTGTTGAGCAGTCCGGCAACGGAGGTGGCGCCAAGAAAGCCAAGGCTGGTAGCTCCGGCAAGGAGGTTGCCGCAGGCACCAACTACCAGGCTGTGGCGGTCGCCGACAAGCAGGACGGCACCAACAAGCAGTACTGCAAGATCCACCGCACCAAGGGCCATGATCTCCAGAGCTGCAAGAAGGTTGAGCAGCTTGTCGAGCAGCAAAGGGCTGAGTACGAGCGACGCGACAAGGAGAAGGCCCAGGAAGGTGCTGCAGGAGCCGGCAAGAAACGTCCCGGCCGAGGAGGACGCCGCGGCAAGGCCAAGCAGCGGCAAGGAGACAGGCCTCCCGCGTCCGCGACAAGGATGAAGATGACGACGACGATGAAGATATGGATGATGACGAGACCAATGAGCAGGAGTTCCAGAAAGCCACAGAGGTCCTGTGCGTTGACGGCGGTTCTTCTCTGCATACTTCACACTGCCAGCTCAAGCAGTGGGTGCGGGAAGTCAATGCGGCAGAACCGCCCGTCGAATCACGCAGGCCTCTGAAATGGTCTAGCACGCCTATCATCTTTGATATTGAGGACCACCCTGATCACATAACTGCGGTCGGGTGCTTGCCGATGTTGGTTTCACCAACTATCCGCAACCTCAAGGTCACTAAGATGCTAGTTGATGGTGGGGCCGGCTTGAATCTGATCTCCTCCGTGGTACTCCAGAAACTCTAGATCCCTGACAGCGAGCTCGAAGAGACCGGCACATTCCAAGGAATCAATCCGGGAAGGAGCAAGCCGAAGGGAAAGATCACGTTGCCGGTTACATTTGACAGCGAGTTGAACTTCAGGACTGAGAGGGTCACTTTTGACGTTGCTGACTCTCCATTGCCCTACAATGGGATACTTGGCCGTCCAGCACTCGCCAAATTCATGGCAGCCTCTCACTATGCATACAACATGCTGAAGATGCCAGGCCCAATAAGTGTCATCTCTGTCCCTGGCGACAAGAAGGATGCTCTTATCTGCGCCGACAAGATCTACCGGGAAGCAGCAGCCGCAACAGATCGCAAGTCACTTGCTGTTGAAGCTCCCGGGGGGAAGAAGAAGACCAAGTCCGGCAAGAGTTTTGATGCCCACTCCGGCAAGCGCACCTCTTCGGAGTGCTGCGCTACCGTCGAGGACGCACCATCTAGCTCCACCGGCAAGTGTAAGAAGACGATGGCAGCTCCACTAGAGACCAAGAAGGTGTCCACCAAGGAGGACGACACTGGTGGTACCTTCACCATCAATGCCACTGTTGACCCTAAATAGGAAAGCGCGCTCGTTGCTTTCCTGCGGGCGAACGTCGACATGTTTGCGTGGCAACCGTCTGACATCCC